>NC_056728.1:533978882-534113882 GCF_019279795.1 Protopterus annectens | reverse complement strand
CCCATCACCAGTAGCGCACCACAAGGATCTGCTGAGAGGAGACTTGTGTCTGGCCTACAGGGCAGTCTCCAACCCTGCCCTGATGGATATGCTGGGTCTATATTGTAAGAACAATGGTTGAAAACATTGACCACCATATGGTCGATACCATTGATATCTTCAAACATCGAATTTATAAAAAAAAAAAAAGTACCCTAATGGGTTTAAGCAGGGGGCAAGCTCCCCTGCACCCCCCACACCCCCACCACTTAAATATAGCAACTCCGAGACCACACTACATTGCAGTATATGGAAATCTCCCTTTACGGAGCTTTCCATTTACACATTCAATGTTGTGTGCTTTAGCTATTCTCATGTTGACAATATCAGCTTCGAAATTGCCGGCTTTCGAGAATATAATATAGACCCAGATATGCTTCACATACACAAATCAAATAAAACAAGAGTCATTTGCTCTTAGGATCTTACTCTAGTCTGTAACATTAGCAGGACATGCTGGAGAGAGAAATATGTCCCCTGGAGACTGCTACTTCTCTGGAACAAACTTCCAATTCATGTGAAGCAGAGCTCCTCACTATCCTATTAAAGTGCAACCTGGACAAATGGATGGCAGACTGCAAATTCACCCTAGGGATGGCACCCATGACCCTCATGGACAGGGGGAGACAGTGCTGACCATAGACCAGCTCTGCAAAATACGTTCACTTAATAAGAACAGATGGGGCAACTTGAGATTAGGAAGGCTAAGCTTGAAAGGGCTCTAGGGTTGCTAGCCTAGTAACCTCCTATAATTGTATGAACCTGTAATGACTTGAGGTCTAAGACAATTTATTTTCTGCCAGAAGGGGTAGTGACTGTTAAAGTGCAATAAACTGTTAGATTATGTCTCTCTCCTATATACTGTAGAAGAAAAACACACACTCTCAACATTTTTAGTAATTTTAACAGCTAACAGATCAATTTCCATTGTGTTAAAATGTCCTTTAAAAGTCAGAAATCAAGTTGTATTGTTGATATAACTCAAAAATTCATTGATAAGGGGAAAATTACCAACCTATAAAATAAATACATTGTCCAGAAATCTCAGGTAAACCTTGATGTTATTAGCAAAAGATGATGAAAAAACACATTTTTCTCCTACCACCCTTAAATAATATTTGCAAACAACGGGGCTGCTGATGGTACCCATAGATACCCCAGTAACCTGTTTGAAACTCCTTTTTAGAATTCTTACAACTGTCCCTGCCTATTACCTGTTCTGCTATACTTTCCCACTTTCTGCCTTTATAAATCACTTATACTACTTCCTATTCTTCTACACAGATCACAAACCTACTTACCCCTGCAGCCATCCCTCCACAATCAGAATTTCACTGATTGTTCACCTCGACTGTCTCACTCAACTGTCCTACCTCAACTAGTGTATTCCCAACAATATCTTTTGCCTCACCTGAGAAATATTCTTACATTACCTCTACTTCCCTGTCTGTTCATAGTTCTTTGCTTCCTCATCTCAACCCCTGCTCTTATTACTTTAGGAACTTATACCCTTGCTCCCTACTCTAATCCCGCCTTTTCCTACCTGCATCTACCTTCCCCTCCTCTCCCTACCTCACTTCCTCCCAATACCTTATATATAACACCTGGCTCCCCCGGCGCCATCTTTACTTGCAGGATACCCCTTGGCTGCTGTATGCTTCATGCCCCTATGTGCTGATCATACGTAAGTGATTGTTTCTGTATTTAATAGCTTGCAAAGTTTTACTGTTATCGGTTTTATACTATCTGTGTACTAACTGAATGTGCTGAAAGATTGTACAGTTACTACTACGCTGTAGTTATATTCAAACTACTATCTCACCGGTAGTAGCATTTGCATTTAATTGTTTTTATTTTTCCCTTTGGACAATCTGTATATCTAGAACCTGTTGTACTGGTTTGTCATGTTAAGAATGATAACTCTAGCCTAGGATTCTTGTCCGCTGAAGGATATGATTTATTGTATTAGGCTCACAAATTGACGCAATTTTTCTGTGTGCGTGGATCTCCACTTACTGATTTTGTCATGTTATTAATGATATATGTAGCCTAGAACTCATGTCCGCTGAAGGGTTCAATCGATACCTAGCCTAGAATTCTTGTCCGCTGAAGGACATAATTGATTGTATACGCTTTACTAATAGTCGCTACTCTTCTGAGTGCGTGGATCTCCAGTTAGATCAAAGCAAGGTCACTTATCCATCTGCTCTCCCTCACTTGGACTAGCGAATACTGGTGAGAGTTTTTCTCTCCTGATATCTTGGCCAACGCTACAGAAAGATTGTAGCATTTTATCCTTTTTACTTGGTTTACAAATAAATTGCATTTATCTAGTCCTGTAAACACGCAGTGTGTGGCGGGAGTTTTTTCTCTCCCGATACTACCTTATCCCATCTGCAGTTATCTTGGCCAAAGCCACTTAAAGATAGTGGCGTTTTATCCTTATTTCCATATTTACAAATAAATTGCTTTTTATGCAGTACCATTAACACGTGGTGCGTGGCGGGTATATTTTTTTTCTCTCCAGATATTAAACTCTTCTAATCTGTAATTATTTTGCCCAACGCCACTCAAAGATAGTGGCGTTTCATCCTTTTGACTGGATTTATGAATAATTTAATGGTTTTTGTTACTTTGTGGTTACCCAAAAGGACGCCAAACCCTGCATAAACACCGGCATAGCTTATGTACCTATCTTAATCCAGATTGAATACTAGGTGCATCCCTTTCATCCAGAGCAGTTAATAAGTACGACAAAAGGCTTAGAATATAATTTATCTTACTTTAATCAACTACAAAGTTAGCAGAGAATATCGTACTTTGCAACTGTTTGCTTTGGTTTGTTGTATTTAACTATCTGATACTTGTTGTGTACTTCTCACAAAGTAATACCACAAACGTCTTGCCTGTAACAGTGTTTTCACTTATAACAAGGCTATTGTATAATTGTTAGATGTAAACTGTTTGTAGGAAACATTTTCTTGTCTTTCCTAACTCTAGAGATATGAATTTGATTGCTTCTAAGTGATTAGTGAAGTATTTTGCCTAACTATTTTGTAGTGTGCCATCTAATACATTGTTGGCTCTCTCTTGTCTTTCTCCCCTTCTCTCTTGTTCCTGTTTTGATACATATCTGCTTTCACCTCTTCAGTCTCCCTACCCTCCACTAGGAGATTATTATCCACCAGGGACCCAAGGACCCACCCCAATCATCCAACTGTAACATCACTTCATAAGTGTAAACTGCTGTTCTCACATGAAAAGTGATAAGAGTGCAATTTGTAAGTTTGGCTTTATAGCTAATTCATTTCACTGCTTTAATCCTTGTTGTTATTTATTGTAGGCCTCACAGCCTGAACACCCAGTAGCCATACCCCCCCTAAATCCAGTAGACTACGTATAATCCCTCTCATACTCCTAGTTTTATTAACCCATTCACATATATTGTCTTTCTAGCCCTAGTCTAGCCTTGCCTGATTTTTTTTTACTCACCTCTGTAGTTATAAACCTGACTGCCCACTAGGTGGCACCTTCCTATCTGCTCCTCTCCAGTAGCCCCTCATCCTCATAAGGCTGTCTTCTTTTTAAACTCCTTTTTAGCATTCTTACAACTGACCCTGCCTATTACCTGTTCTGCTATACTTTACCACTTTCTGCCTTTATAAATCACTTATACTACTTCCTACTCTTCTACACAGATCACAAACCTACTTACCCCTGCAGCCACCCCTCCACAATCAGAATTCCACTGTATGTTCACCTCGACTGTCTCACTCAATTGTCTCAACCCGCTCCGCTCGCCCTGCGGGCTCACTCCGCTCCCTTCCCTACCCCCAATACTCACCCACCCCCCAGGGGTCCTCAATATATTTTCACTAAACCACACCCCTATTTTATCTATACCAATCAAATAGTTCTCCTTATTACCACTTCCCTCCAAACTTATTCACTTACCTCTCCTAGCCATATCACATATTCACCCCACCCTTACAGTTTCAAATACCCAGCTGCTATTACTACATACCCCTATCTATCTTCACATCTTAAACCTACATCATGGCCAATGTTTCCTACCTAACACAACTAAAATTTATAGCCTTTGTTTCGCTCCTACCTCCTCTAATAACTATCTACACATTAACCTCTTATGAACAACCACTCCACCCAAACCCTGTACTGCCCTCCAGGCTCACTTCCACACCACTGCTACCTATCTCTCTTTACAGCTTTAACACCACAATTTGTCCCTGCTACCTGCAAGCCAAATATCACAGACTAACCCATATAAAATATAGTACTCTTCATGCAAGAAAAACACTTTATTTTTATTTTCTTAAAGTTAACAACTCCACATATAAAATACTCCACTTAGCCCTGCTAGATGGAGACATTCATCCTAATCCTGGCCCAAACAATATTCCTGACACTGTGCAAATCACCTCTAACATTACTCTTGCACATACACCTAATAAGCCTCCAAACTCTCTTTTAATAGCACATCTTAACATTCGAAGCATTAAAAACAAGACTGCCCATCTTCATGCCCTACTAGAATTCTACCAATTTGATTTCCTATGTCTATCAGAAACATGGCCAAAACCATCCATTAATGACAATGAACTTACCCCACCTGCCTACAGTATCCTAAGAATGGACCGTATTAACAAAAAGGGAGGGGGTGTAGCAGTCCTCTATAAAAATAATCTACAAGTCACCACATCTAACATAAATCTACCTATATTTAATAACTCAGAAATCCTTGTCACTAAACTTCAAATCAACAAATTCAAATCCATTAACATCGCTTGTATTTACCTTCCCCCTGGTAATAACATTAATACCCTTGAAAGCATTCCTAACTGGATATCTATCAATCTTCCACAAGAAACTTTAATACTTAGAGACTTTAACATCGATTGGAAGCCCTGCAGTACCCCTCATCCCACCACCCACATTAATCTTTATGGCTTCTCTCAAGTTATTACCTCCCCTACAAGAATTAATAAAACCAACAACAAAGAAAGTATATTAGATTGGATTCTTACAAACTCTCCACATCTCACATAAAAGGCAGGAACCCTCCCGGATGATCTAAGTGATCACTTACTCACTTATATCATCAGACACAAAATTAACATACCTAACCCTACTACATATCGTACAATCCGGACTAAAAAAATCTTCAACCCTGAACTTTTCCAGCTAGAACTCAAGCACTGTGATTGGTCACCACTAAAAACACTTCCCCTAGATAAAGCAGTTGACTACTTTAATTCCACATTCTTATCCATCCTTGACCAACATGCCCCTGTACGCTCTATTAGAAGTAACACTAAACCTGCCCCATGGCTTACCAAAGCAACTAGACAGAAAATTCTCCTCAGAAACAAATCTTGGTCAAAATGGCACACTACCAGGAATTCAACAGACCACCAAACCTTTAGACAACTTAGAAATACTACTAAAAAAGCTATCCTGCTAGATAAAAAAAACTTTTATATCCAACTACAACAAACTAACCAAAGAAATCCACAAAAATTTTGGTCCAGCATCAACAAACTCCTACACCCAGGCCAAACTATTACACCTATCCCACAAGGCTCTAACCAAGATAATCCAACACAAACTGCCAATGCCTTTAATTCTTTCTTTACAGATACCATTCAAACACTAGCTAAGCAATTATCTCCAACTTCCCCTAATCTAACCACCTCTTCAACTTACCCTATTCCATTATTTCAGCTAAAACCTGTTCCTACATCCTTCATTTGCTCTCTTCTAGAAAAACTGAAACCTACTACCCCCTCTGCTGACCATCTACCTGCTGAATACCTGCAAAAAGGTGCCAAAGCCATAGCCCTCCCCATTTCCATACTCATAAACAGAACTATAACCGAAGGAAATATCCCATCTATCTGGAAAATCTCACACATCATCCCCTTCATAAAGGTGGTAACTCCATTGACATCTCAAATTATAGACCAATAGCCTTAATCTCTCCACTGGCAAAAATAATGGAAAAATGTGTCCATAAGCAACTACTCACCCATCTAATTGATAATAACTTACTTGCCAACTGTCAACATGGATTTAGACCTAACCACAGCACCACCACAGCCCTGCTCTCCTTCACAGACTGTATAAATTCTAACCGTAATAACAATACCCTTTCCTCTTCTGTCTTCATTGATTTATCTAAGGCTTTTGATATGGTTAATCACCAGCTCCTTATTGAAATACTTAAATCTCTTTCTCTTGATACTCTAGCATTACAATGGTTCAAATCCTACTTAGAGAATAGACAACAAGCAGTACTATGGGAAAGCAACCTATCTTCTCACCTCCCTATTTCCCTTGGTGTCCCCCAGGGCTCCATTTTAGGTCCATTATTATTCTCCATTTTCATTAATGACCTCCAACTAGCAATCCCACATGCTACCTGCATTCAATATGCAAATGACTCCACCATTATCTGCTCAGCTAATACTCCTACCGAGCTACAATCCCTTGCACAAAATGCATTTAATACAGTGGAACAATTGTTTTTAAACCATTGCCTTCTACTTAACCCTAAAAAACTAAACTCCTACTTTTTACTCCTACTCGCAGGTCTGCCCCTCTTCACTTTACTCTTACATCCAACAATGGGACTCTCATATCTCCTGACATAACCACCAAACTTCTTGGAATAACCATAGATAATAATCTAAACTTTGACACTCATACTAACATCACTATAAAAACAGCAAATAATAAACTGGGATCCCTTTACAGAATCAAACCCTTCCTTACTCGTTCAACCAAAATCACTATAGCTAGAACTCATTTAATCACTACCTTACTCTATGCCTCACCCATATACACCAATCTCTCAAAAAACAACCTAAACAAACTTGCTACTGCCTATCACTCCATTGCTAGATTTGCCACAGGATCTCCTTTTAGAACACATCACTGCAACAACCTAAAACAACTAGGATGGCTAGAGTTTCATAACCAGATACTATCTCAACAACTCACTATTATCCATAAGAGCTTATACTACCCCACCTATACACCTATACTGACTACCCTCATTACCCCCTACAACAATCTTAAGAACCTACGCTCCTCTAATAAGCCACTTATTACTATCAACAAATCCAACAACTCAGCTGGAGATTCTCTGTTTTCTAACTCTGTAGGCAAACACTGGAACAGGCTTCCCTCTGAACTCCTATCTCTGACCTCCATAAGACTCTTTAAACTAAAAATAAAACAATTTCTCAGTACTCACTGGCTTTGTCCTTGTACTAACCCTGACTAACTGTCTTCTCTGCTCCTAACAAGAGTATATTCCACCTACTTACATCCTCTTGCTGCTTCCTATATATCTTTATTTCTCTGTATCCTATGATACATCTGTATAATTTATCAACTGTATATACTTTTTTATCCTGCTTCCAGTTGAAAACTACTAATCTGTTTTTATACGTATTGTATTGCATATCACCTCAGCATGAGCTAGGTATGCTTGTAATGACAACTGTACCTAATCTGTATGTCTGTAATCTGTTTAGACCCTTTTTAACTACCATTATAATTCTTTGAATTTGAGACAATTATTACAGTCATATATTGTGTCTATGTATGGCTGTAACTGCTTAGAGCTATTTTACTACTGTTATACTTCTTTGAACTTGTGATTATTTTTTACTGTATAAAATTATCTGTGTTGGAGCTTTTCTCCCCGGGCCTCTACTGAAAATGGATTTTATTCCAGTTAGACTAGCCCGGTCAACAAATGCAAAATAAATAAATAAATAAAGTACTCATACTCAAAAAATACCAAGTTTTTTGACAACAAAATGTCCATGCCTTCCACCAGAAAATTGATAGTACTGGAAGACATCCTAGAGACACTTATCAAAGCTTCTGGAAACCAAAAATGTAACATCTTTGTTGAACTGGACGCAGTGTCGTTCATTCAAAAATGGCAAGTATCATTAAGAACAAAAGGTTCATCATCCAAGACGGTTTTAAAGGTGAAATAAGCATACTTGGCCAAAGGATCAGTTTTAGATTCTCCCGATGCCACAAAAAGATGAAGCAAAGAATTTTCTACTGATTTATGGAATTCTGGAATACCAAAAATATTTGGTATAATAAGTTTGTCAACCATCAACAATTCCAAAGTTTAATTATCTAACCCAAAATTTGTGATAATGTCCTCCAGCCAAAAATCAATACACTGGTATGCAATGTTTTATTTATTTATTTACATGTGTTTACCGGGATAGTCCATCTGGGCTAACAGTCCCTTTTCAGTGGAGGCCTGGGGAGAAAAGCTCCAAAACAAAAACAAAAAAAATAATACAACAATGGACTAATAAGCCAAACAGTAATGGTAATAAATAGTTATTACAGTATACAGTTACATAGTATTTAATCATACACAAAGTAAAACCATATAACAAGTAATCTAATATTAGAAAAAAAAATCGTATACAGTTAATGCAAGCAGGAAGAAAAGTAAGATAGGCATAGTCATTTTTACTAACATCTACAAAAATGTTGCCATTGTTGAGATATTATAGCATTTTTGGGAATATAAAAAAACAATCAATTAACACAGCTCCCCCCATCAAGTTTCATTATTCTAATTAACCAATTTGTAGTAAGTTCCCCTAAAAGTCTGTTCTTCTTGTTGGATAAGTTGCAAGTTTTGAAGGACATTAAAATAGGGTTCAATGGGGGATTGAACAAACTGGATCTCTGTAAACCACTACCCAGGTCACTATGTTGCTTGTTGTCTTTAAAAATAAGTCTAAATTCTGCTTATGAACAAACAATTGTAAGTCAATCAAATTATCCACCAAATTAAACTTAGTGGCTGGTAGAAACATGAAGTTGTTTACAAAAAAGCTGACCATCAATGGGGTGATGGCCAAACGACTGTAGTTGTAAATGTTAAAACCTCTAAAGTTGTAAATAGTACCTTAGCAAAATGATGGATAATCCTCAGCTATCTCTGTCACTGCTGGTGATTTAAAAGTCATCCCTGCAGTGGCTGTGGTTCCCATCTCTCCTCTTGGGTTGCAAACCCAGAACTTGTTGCTGCATTTAAATGATTTTGTTTAAAATTCTGAATGCCAAACATAAAAACGATTGAGTGCTTTCATCCTCAATAAACTGGGACTTCATCAGAATCTTTGAGCTTTTCCACCAGTACTTACTTATACAAAATAATTAGTGACATCGTTAATTAAACTAAATACAATTCTTAAAGCTATCACTTGTACTCAGCCCTTGTTATATATACAATAAACCCCATATGTACTGTTAAACCCTATTATTGAACATGAACAAAAATAAAATCTACAATATGAATAAAAACACTTAAAAATCAACTAATTTACTTATAACTTGCCTTCATAAACAAAATTAATTTTCAAACATTATAAATAAGTAAATAAATATCTTATATTAATCAAGTTAAAATCTTATATTGATCAAGTTAAAAATAATTCATTATAATTAATTTCACTTCAAAAGGTGGATTTCCTAACTAAAACAGGTTTGAGGGAAATAGAATCATTTAAACCAGGATTTTGCATTGCTTGAAGTCTTATTTGCCATTTTAATTCTCTTTCTTTTATATATGATCTATAGTTGCTCCCACTAGGGTTTGGGATAACTTTTTCTAAAATTCTAAAACTTTAATTATTAAAACTTGGGCAAACTATAGTGCATTATTTGGGTTCTTGGTCAGGTAGGTTTTAACAGTACATGTGGGGTTTATTGTATATAACAAGGGTCAAGTATGTGTGATACATTTAAGAATTGTATTTAGTTTAATTAATGATGTCACTAATTATTTTGTATAAGTAAGTACTGGTGGAATGGTTCAAAGATTCTGATGAAGTCCCACTTTATTGGGGATGGAAGCACTCAATTGTTTTTATGTTTGGTGTTAAAATAAACTTTAAATAGCTTTTAATAGAACTTTGGCTTGTCCTGCTGTTTTCCACAGTGTTCTTTGGATTATTTGATTCGTTTAAGTTTGGGAACTGTTTGCTCTGTTTTTTTTTTTTTAATTCTGGATGAATTCCATGGGAATCTGTCCTGTTCTTAAAAAGCCTCATTGTCATCACTGACAATGATGTCCGTTGATGGATCGACCCCTTCCTTCTCTTTGTTTAAAGAGAATTTCCTCTTAGACTTCACCACTAGAGTTGGAGGGAGATAAGCTGTGTTGGTGTTAGACTGGTCTTGGTCCCTAAATAACTTTTTTATTTCCTTCATTTAATAATAGTGCATTCTCTGCCAGTCTTTTCAAAAATACCTTTATACTGATCTTCCATGGAACTGAAACGTAAATCAGTGGTAATTTCTTCTTGCAATGTTCTAATATCCTGTTCTAATTCCTTAAAACTTTTTGTTATCATTACAAAAAATGTCCATAAACTCCATACCTACATGGTCAAAAAAACTCAACAATTCCTTGTGTAAAGTAAAACGTTCTTGCGATCTATTAGTGTACTTAATCCGTAATCCTTTTATTACCCATTTCACTGACAGTCTTTAAAATAAATATTGTCCAACTGTAATCATATGTATTTTGAAAGGAATTTCTCAGACATCTTCCATTTTAATGTATCATTAATGGGTGAGAAAACTTACATGGTATGCTAGTTTTTGTAGCTGCTTAAACCAGTTAGTATAGTTGAATAACTCATACCTGTTGCTGACACCTTCAGTCTAGCTCCATGTGCTAAGAAACTCCTGTTGGAATCAGTAATTTTAGCACAAGCTCTTGATATAGAAGCTGTTCTACTGTTAGTTGGTATGTTTACATCCTCATAAATTGTCAAACTGCTTACCTGCTGCTCTTCAATAGTCAAACTTTGATCATGTACCAGGAAAGTTATTTTCTTAACAAACCCCATCATGCCATCCTTAAACATGTATCTAGTTTAACAGACAGCTGTGAAATCAGTCCAACTAAAACTGTTAGCTCAAAGGGAAAACTGCCATTTGCTATACCATTCTCAGGAGACAAATCTGTAACACTGCTGCGGTCAAACAAATCCTGCAACTTTGTAGTTAAACTAATGGGTCACGGAATGCACACAAATACAATAACAAACAAAATCCATCCACAAGATTGAAGTACAAATAAAAAACATTCTTGTAGTCACCAGAAGTAAAACGCAATATCATTTGAAATAGGGCTTTAGTCCACTTCATTCTAAACATGAAAGTCATTAGATTATCTCTATTACTTAAATAGTAAAAGAATGCACTGCCACCTAATGGCTATTAAGCCATACTGCTTAAAAATATAACTACTTAAAAACAGTAAAATCTTATAGTAATAACCCATGGCTTAGTGGGGGTAAATCAGTATTACCCACACCCAGCCATGGGTTATTGCTATTATACAATGACATTATTTAAAAAAAATTACTTTTGTTAAATAATGTCCTTCTATAATGGTGTCATGGTGCTCTTCCATGTTTTTCCCTGGTATCATGAGGGTGTCTTGATGTACTGCACATGCATATGGGACTAACGTTCCCACACATGCAGTACATCAGTGGGGTCTGTACTAATATAGCGAAACCTCACTTATGCGAATACCTAAACACTGACACATAAATAGCGAACCACAAAAATACCAAAAGTCCTGAAGCACAAAATTCAAAATATCGAATTGTCATAGTTGGCCCTTATCCGGTACAGCTCGCTAACGTAAGTGTGCAATAGTTATGGACCTTAGGGTTAGGGTGTGGGTTAAGGTAAGTGCATACATAGTAATACATGCAACCTTTATTTTAGGGTTAGAAGTAGGGTTATGTTAAGTGTATGTACAGTAATATAGCTGTGTAGCTGAATGTATACGTAAATTATACTTTTCCCGTAGTTGGGTGTTGTTTATAGTTTGATACATTTGTGTGTAGCGAATGTTTGATTAGAATATGGGATATATGGGTGAAGTGTAGATATGGGGAAGTGTGGATTATTTATTTTGTTTGGGTAGGTAGTAAGTAGTGGGTGGTGGGGTTGGCCAACTATGGCAATTTGATATTTTGAATTTCGCTCTTCAGGACATTCGGTATTTTCGTGGTTCGCTATTTATGTGTCGGTGTTTAGGTATTCGCGAAAGTGAGGTTTCGGTATTTTAATATAGACCACGTCAGTGCTGTATACTGTGGAAAGGAAGCAATGTAGAAAGGAAGATCTCAGTTGCTTTTATTTTGTTGGCTTGTTTTTAATAAAAAAAATTGAAATCTGGAGACTTCAAACATGTGAAAGAAAAGGAATAGAGAAAATACAAGCATAATCAGGTACGTTTCTCTAGTTTTGCATGACATACCTTATTATCATTGTATTTTCTTTGTCCCATCTCTCTTGTTCTTTTGAAGTCTCCAGATTTCTATTTTTTTATTTTTTAAATGAAAGAAAACTAGAATTACCATAGCATATATTAGTAGAAAAAAGTCCAGGCGACCAGATGTTTTTCTATTCGTATATGCTGGATTTATAATGGGCACACTGGTTGGGCTCATTTTTGAATGTTGATGGCCAGTCATTGTATAATATTTAAAAACCAATCAATTGTATTTCACTATGAAAAAATATATTAAGACAATCATGAACATTATTCACTCACTATTAAAATAATATAAACTAACCACCGTGCTAAATGTTGAACTGCTATTAAATTTATACAGTGGTATAGTTAGATCAATGTCCTTTTAATTAATAATAAACTACTGACAGATATTCTACCATTGATACCTGGGGGGGGGGGCTGGTGGCATATCTTCATGTCCATCTCTAAATTTATTGAAGTGCCTCTTGAAACTGGAAATAAATTACTGCTTGAAAAGCGTTTAAAGATTTAATGAATACAGTATGGCACATAAAGCTTCACAAAGCTCAGATAAATCGTGGTATTGCACCACATGGGCTTCAGTTATATTTGGAACCTAGAGTAGGTGTAGAAAGTAATGATTTTACTGAGAAATGGTGTTGTATACAATGAACAGCCTCTCATATGTTTATGGAAATACTTATTGAGTACTATGATCACCAGCTTGCACTCATTAACAGAATGTTGGATAATAACCTGGATGCTTTACAACTGTTTGTTGGACGTACAAATTACAGGGGCATGTAGTCACAGTTTTTGAAAAATGTTAATGAATATAAATGTGATTTAAAGAACTGTAAGTTAAAGAAATATAATTGTGACCTCAAAGATTTTCAGAATAATGCAGTATATACTTGGAAAACTGCTAGACAAGCTGTGTCCTTTGATGAGGGTGATACAAAGAATGTAAGGACAAAATGAAAGCATGGTCATTCCATTTTAAAGTGCTCGACAAATCATAGTGCTATGGAATTTAGTGTATCAGATTTTTCTTTCGGTGCCCCTCATACTGATACAGAGATGGATATGGGTAATTTAATTTATTCCAATTAACCTGTTACCAAAAGATCTAATGCTGTGAAGGGCCCTTTAGGAAAAGAGGTAGAAAACATCAAAGAACAAATTGAGAGGTTATTCAGGCAATGATATGACAGTGAGTGATGATGATTTGATAATCAATTTACGTCTCATAACTTACCCAGTATGAAATTGAAGTGTTAAATAAAAGTTTTGGTGATGTTCCATCTTTTTTTTATTTCACAGTATTCAAAGGTAATGAATCATAAACAGTTTTGTTGAATTTTAAATGTTAAATATTTTTATAGTAAGAGACAAAATGTTGAAAATACATCAGAACTTCCTTTTTTTTAAAAAAAGAAATATAAATAGCATACTCCATATCATTCAGCAGTAAAAGTGTTTGAACAGTATGTACGTCGGCAGGTTAATATTAATCAAGCTACTATATTTAAAAGTTATGGCCATAATTTAAGTAAAGAACAGAAGTTTGCACTTAATAATTTGGCCAAAAATCAACATACTGTAGTGACAAATGCAGATTAAGGTGGGGCGATTGTCATTAGGAGTTCACATGATTATGAAAGGGAAGTTAAGAGTGGGACAAATGACAATATTTCTCATGGTAAGTTGACTTTGATCTGACCCTGGAATTAAAAAGATTAATTAATAGATTCCTGTTAGGTGCTAAGCAAAGTGGGTAAATCTCTGATGATATGTTTCAGCAATTAGTGGTAGATAATACGAGGTCACAGAGGTTTTATATTTTACCCAAAATTCATAAGTCTATTGAGACTCCACCCTGGCAACCAATAATATTGTGCTGTGATTCTCTAACTGAATCCTTGTTGATATATTTGGAGGATCAACTTAAGCCCTTATTACAATTGTTTTGAACACGTATAAAAGACACAACAGAATTTTTGAAACTTGTGGCTGATTTACAATTTCCCAATCGTGCATTTTTTTGCACATTGGATATACACTCATCATATACAAGTATTCCACATGATGGTGGCATACAGGCTATAAAATATTGGCTGTCTCATTCTGAACTATATTCTGACCAACACACTGATTTTATTTTTGAGGCTGTTGGGCTTAATATTGGAACATAATGCATTTAGATATAAAGATGAATATTACGTACATTTGAAGGGAATGGATATGGGAGCAACTTTTGCCCTTAGTTACGCAGGGTAATGTATGGATTTTTTGGAAGAATGCTTGATGTATCATGAGACGAACAGTTTTAAGCAGCATTTAGAAATGTGACATCAATATTTGGATGAATGCTGGTGCATTTGGACTGGGTCTGAAGGGTTGTTAAAGAATTTTGGGTACTTACGTATTATCACAACCAGATTTCCGAAGTGCGATAGTTCATCATGTTTCTTTGGAAACAGGTTGCTTGACCTACAATGGGGTCTGGAAAAAAGTAAGAAGTAGTTTGTCACAGCGGGTATGAGACAGGAAGATGAAAAAAGGTGAAATTATGCAATTCTGGGTGAGGCACCTCATTTAGTCTTTACAATATAATTTTTCTTTTACCGCTTTACAATTCCTGCATCCCTCATTACCATGTTAGCTAAGGGAAAGTGAGTCATGAAATACACACTGACTTTTCCTGGGCAGTAGTCACCAAAACCAAAGGAGCCTCTAAGGAAGAGTAAGTCACGGCTCAGTGCTTGCTCTCAGAGTGCTGCCTTTCTCCCCTGCGGGACTCCTGTGTGAGGGTTGTCAAACTTTAGCCCACTTCACACAGCTACTTGTGTAAATCTGAGCTTGTTCACTCACAAGTCACAACAGGCAGTCAAAGTACTAACAAAAGGTCCTGTACATTCTGAGGGATTCATTATAATCTGTCCAAAATGTAAGTATGTGATGATTATGGTCTGGCCACAGAAAGGGCTTTGAAATGGGCCGCTTGTCTGGGTGGCAATGTACTGCCTTTCATAGCTTGAAACTTTAAGGACGAGTGACAAACAGCAGTCATGTGAATAGGTCGGGAAACAATGCTACTAGGGAAGAGGAAGGTGGCAGTTATTCCTCTTCCTATGTGAAGACGTATCTGACAGAATAGTACTTAATGGCTGACACTCCTCTTCTTAGGTGAACAGACCTCATTTTATGAAAACTGTACAACTTACGGCACTTTGGAAATCTGGTTGCGATAATACGTAAGCACCGAATTTTGTTAGTTATTTAAATTCCAACTCTTTTGGGTTGATTTTTGTAGGGAAGTCTGATTTATTTATTACTGATGTTTTAGATGTTATTGCTATCAAATTGATTGATAGCACTATGTCTACTAGTTTGTAGAGAAAAACATTTACTAAAAATCTGTTGCTTGAAGCTACCAGTTATCATCCTAAACACATCATTAAGAATGTTCCCAAGGTGCAATTTATGAGGTTATGATACATTTGCAGTTCAATGGGCAGCTTTGAATCTGAAGCCATTAACATGGATGGATGAATTATTAAGGGAGGTTATAGTGAATGTGATGTTAAACAGGCACATCTATGGGCTTTGGATATTTCTAGAGATAGTCTGTTACAGTCTAAGAGTTCAACAAAAGGAGTTAAGAATGAGTCAAATTTAAGACTGATAACTACACATGGTACCAATAATTTTAAAATGTGTGAAGTGATTAATAAATATTGGCAGATTTTAAAAACTTACTCATTTTTGATCCATTTTTGGATGATACATTTCATTTTGTTTTTTGGTGTCGAAAGAGTATTGGGAAATATTTATCCTTTTATAAAAGAGGTAATTCTTGCTATCAGAATTTGAGCCCTAATAATTTTTGTGGTAGTACTTATTGTGGAAATTGTGCTTATTGTAAGGTTATGTCCAAAACCAAATCTTTTACATCAGCAAATGCATCCAGAGTATTTTCTATTAGACATTTAATGACATGCAGTTCAGAATGGGTTTTTTTATATATATACATATATATACATACATATATATATATATATATATATATATATATATATATATATATATATGTGTGTGTATACATATGGCAGTATGTCAGTATGAGACTTTCTATCTTTCTATGCCGGGCAGACTTCTGGGCCATGGAAACAGTATATAGTAGTTCATTTAAGTGATCTGAAATGTAAGTGTGATAGAAGTGCTTTATATAAACATAAACTTGATCATGTTTCTGCACATTTTGTTTTTGTAGGCATTGATTGCGTTATGGGTGGTGGGTTGTCTTTTGAATCTAAACATGAACTCTTAGATAGGAAAGAAAAATTGTGGATTATTAATTTGGGAGGTATTTATAGACCCAGGCTCAATGAATATTTTAAGTTATTTAATAACAGATATATAGATATATGATGAAATAGAAATGAATGTATTGTTTAATGTATATTACTAGATTTTCTATATGTGTTCTTCAATATTCCTCTACTGCCAAGTGTTTACACTATTTGAACTATTTTTTTGTGGACCTTTTGAATTCAGAAGCTTGTCTTCTTAAAGAATTTACATTTTGCTGCTGTGCCACAAATTGGGACGTATACTGTATGTGTGTGTGTGGGGTCCCATATGCTGTCTAGAACATTGACAATTACTGCTGCATTTTAAACTTCTTTTTCTGCACTCCTGCCTTCTTGCTGTGTCTGCCATTTGGGCTACTGTGTAGTTAGATAAATTGCTCATTTCTGCAGGACTAAAACATGATTGGCATCCCGCCATTAAACACAGAGTATCCCGAATGAATCTACTGCTGTTCATCGCTAGATAAATACCTTGATTATTAAACTGTACTTTTTCAATTTGTTTTTAATTACCAAAAAAGAAAAACAAAAAGCAGTAGGAACAGCAGCTGTGAACACCAAAGAAAAATGTAGATCAAAACATCAAAAATCAGGACAAAACCAGGTCTTTTAGAGTAAAATTATTTGATTCGCTGTTCGTCAAAAGCGACTTCATCAGAAATACAACTCACTACTACAAAAACACACTTAAAATACTGTCAGCAAGTGAGCAATTAATTGTATAACAAGTTGTTCAACTCATAAAGCAATTATTCAACTGATGTGAACCATCAATTAACTTAATCCCATAGACTACTGTTTGCAGTAAAAAATGCATCTAAGTAAAAACTTTATTTTTTAATGATAACTTTTCTGTTTTTTAAAAAAAATGTTTTATATTGACTGTGTCATTCAACCCAGGATGTATGTAAGAAGCCAAACTCTGTTGCCATACTGCTTCTTTCTGTTCCACTTTATTCCTATAATCACCTCCCGTAATGTCCTTGCTCACTGACTCAAGAACCAAGAAGGTGAACTTTTTCCAATTGATGCACGTAGTGGAATGTTTGTACAAGACTTTGTTGACATTTTTTGTTCTTATAGTATACAAATGTTCAAGAATACGTGTCCTCAAACGTCTAGTGGACATTCCCACATAGAACACCAGACATCCACTACACATAGCCAGATAGACAATACCTTCACTACCACAATCGAATCTACCTGGAACAGTGATGTCAGTGAAAAGCCAATGCTGTTACACACGACTCTAGTGATGTGGGTGAGCATTCACAAACAAGAACTTGCCAGAACAATGGTTGCGACAACAAAAAAGGGGCCGGCTTCAATGCCAGCAAGCCTTTTTTTACAGGCGTATTACAGTTCTCACAACAAGAGGAACAGAAGCAGGAGCAAGGGTTATCAAACCCGCAGTCAGGGCAGGAGCAGACCATGGAGGTAGATGGGACTGTAAACTATGACTGTGCACATATTTCTGTATTTAATCTTTCTGTTTTGGTTTTGAATGACGAACACGTTAATGTTTTAAAGCTGTGTTTACATTTTTAACCCAGTAGAAGGGCTGACTTGAGAAAAACGCTTTTGGAATTGAAGTGTTTCACTCAAAAGCTTAATTTGCAGTATATTTTGTGTGATGTAACTTTGGGTAGTACTTTGGCTAAGCCCTATGTGTATAATCCTACATTAGTGTATACTTAATCTTTGTGAGAGAGACATCAGGGCTCATATTGGTAGTAGTAATTACCGTTCTGTTTACAACCTAAGCACAAATGAGAGAAAGGCACTTAATGACTTGGTATGCAAAAAGGATTTAAGGTTTGTGAAGGCTGACGAGGGGGGTGGGATTGTGGTCATGGGTGCTAATGACTACAATAATGCAATGGAGCTTATGTTGGCTAACCAGGAATACAAAAAGGTGTTGAAATTCGACATTTTGAAATGGTATGGTTTCATCTATGCCACTCTTTATGGTTTGTTAATGGATGGTCAAATATCCAAAGAAGTCTTTGACTTCTTCCACGTGGAGGATCCCAAAATAGGTGTGCTTTTTGGAATACCTAAGCTCCATAAGAGCATTACAAATCCCCCTTTTAGGCCTATCATTTCTGCCTCAGGAAGCTCCACAGATTGCATCTTTTTATACTTAGATCATGTTTTGAAGCCATATGTGAAGCAGTTACCATCATACATTGCCGATTCCTGGGACTTCTTGGAAAATTTAAGAATGTTTTTTCCAGTTTGGATAATGACAGTGAACAGTTTTTGATGCTCACAGTTGATGTGACTTCACTATTCACTTGCATTCCCCAAGAAGCAGGTGTTGATTTTGTTAGGTGGCTTTTGGTTAAGTACACCAGTTTGAGTAACCACAGTGTGATCACTTACACCTTATTGTTAGATTTAATATTGGAGCACAGTTATTTTATGTTCAATGGTAATTTCTATAAACAATTGGCAAGAGTATCTATGGGTGCCACTGTGGGTACCACTTCTGCAAGTTTGGTTCTTGGGTGGTGGGAGTTGGAAATTTTGCCTAGTGTGGATTTATATGACAAGGTCATCTTTTACAAAAGGTTTGTAGATGACTGAAAAAATAATTTTATGGTTCTAAACCAGGGTGCTGTTACTGTGATTCTTACTATGATGGCTCTGAAGTCTTCTTAAGACACTCAGTCTTGCTGGCTGGGTTTTGATGAAATCAAAGTCTGGTTATAGTTGCATTCACAGGCTATTGCATACAGAAACTTGCAGAATATACACAGTGATGATAGAATATACTTTGCAGCACCAAACTCAGAGCAGTAACAACTTTTTATAACAAACCAAAAGGACTAATGTTGCAGCTTCAGGTACTGTTCTACTTTACTTCTCATATAGTACAGATGATGTGAGAGATACAATCTTACCTCGGAACAAGTGTGTGTTCCTACACAGATATCTCTAACAATGTTATCTGCTATAGTCTCTTTACACTGTTCTAGTCACGCAATTCAAATCCTGTTTTTATCTTGGTATTCTATTTTGGACTTTGTATGAGAACATCTGTGTTTGTGCAAATGCTGACTTCAAACTTTCTTATTTAACAATGTCTTATGATGCAGATTGTTTTCCTGTGGTCCAGCCTTTAAGGAACCAGATTAGCTTTTTTCTGGCAATGTGAAAACATACATCCTCTTTTTACATTTTTGCTGATTCTGTATGAAAACATGTCCATTAAGCAAGTTCCTTATTTTTCAAGCCACAGTCATTTAGTATGGATGCTGATCACATATTACTAAACTCTATTTCTACATTTCAGCAAGCTTTATTTTTATACCTTATTTATGTTGCATATTTGTAACAGAATTACTTTCAACCTTAATATTTTGTTGAGCATGTTCTTACAATAACCTGTTTTTTATTGTTAAAAAGGAAGGTTTTAGTGTAGATGGTTTTGTAGATGCTTTACGTGCTACTGCTGAATTTTTAACATTCACCTTAAGTGGTTTTGGTCATGAAGTTTCATTCCTGGATGTCGTTATTGGGTGGGAAGCTACTACGATCGAGGTTTACAGTAGTATTCACTGAAAAAACACTTTTTGTAACAGCTATGCACATTATAAAAGTAACACCCCACCTTTACTAAAAAGTACATTCCCCGTGGTCAGTTCATCTGGGCTTTACAGATGACTGTGGATGACGCTACCTTTTTTGAGGAGATTCAGTTCATTAAATGGTTATTTTTGGATAGGGGCTATCCTGGAGATTTACTGGACAAAGCTACCAGTGAGATTATCTCTAGAAGGGAGAATGATTTTCCTCCCATTTTGGTAAAAGGTTTCACAAAAAGAACATACACGGATGGTGCAGGTCTGAGCAAACCTAGATTTTGTTTGGGCATGAGTTTGGACAACAACCAGATTCATAAAATTATTAATGAGAACTGGAAAGTCATTTTACGTAATGGTGGCAAGGTACATGTATTGGGTGAGGTGCCTTGTTTTGTGTACAAGAAAAATTGTAACATCAAGGATATGTTGGAGAGGGGATATGCTTCCCGTTGTTCAGGAGTATACAGTAGAGGTATGCATAAATGTATGGGATGTAAAATATGTAGGTACATCCACATTGGTTCTTATATTTTTTTGCAACGGCTTAATTTCAACATCTCCATTACAGGTAGATTAGATTGTGGTAGTGAAGGTATTGTCTATTTGGCTATGTGTAGTGGATGTCTGGCGTTCTATGTGGGAATGTCCGCTAGAAGTTTGAGGACACATATTCTTGAACATTTGAATGCTCTAAGAACAAAAAATGTTTACAATGCCTTGTACAAACATTTCACTACGTGCATCAATTGGAAAAAGTTTACCTTCTCGGTTCTTGAATCAGTGAACAAGGACATTAGGGAGGTGATTACAGGAATAAAGTGGAACAGAAAGAAGCAGTACGGCAACTGAGACTGGCTTCTTACATACATCCTGGGTTGAATGACACAGTCAATATAAAATGTTTTTTAAAAAACAGAAAAGTTAACATTAAAAAATAAAGTTTTTACTTAGATGCGTTTTTTACTGCAAACAGTAGTCTATGGGATTAAGTTGATGGTTCACTTCAATTGAATAATTGTTTTATGAGCTGAACAGCTTGTTATACAATTAATTGTTCACTTGCTGACAGTACTTAAATGTGCTTTTGTAGTAGTGAGTTGTATTTCTGATGAAGTCACCTTTGACAAATAACAAATTAAATCATTTTACTCTAAAAGACCTGGTTTTCTCCAGATTTTTGGTGTTTTTGTTCAACATTCTTGTTTTTATTTACCACTGTTATTTCTGTGCATTATTTTATTCATCATTTCTGGGCATTAATTTCCACTCTAAATCATTTAAGAGTGCTTTATTGGTGCCACTGCATTTGTAAACTGTTTTTTTTTCTGCACTCCTGCCTTCGCACAGTCATTGGTCTTTAGATTATTGTATAGCTAAACAAATTGCTGCAATTTAGGTTGTTTCATTTTTTAAGTTGGTTATTTTCTTTCACTTCAAGTCTGTTTTGTTATTAGGAGTTTGTGATAGTTAGAACTGCTCTCTGGTGGTAGCTGGGGTAAGTTGGGTCAATTTCTGTCATGTAAGTCACTTAAAGGAAAACTCTACCTTAGAGCTAAAAAATCTGTTTTCACTCTGTTGTTTTCTGAGCAATTTTAACACATCAAAATCAGTCTCACTGCTTCTGACTGAATTTTATTATGTTTTCCACAAAATGGCTACTAATGGGGCTTGGCATCTCAACGTGGTCTGTGACATTAATAGAACTTGTTGGAGGGATAGATTTGTGTCCCAAAGACTCCTCCATCTGTGGAACAGATTCCCTGTCCATGTCAAGCAGAGTACCTCACTAGCCCTCTTTAAGAGGAACCTGGATGACTGGATGGGAAACAGAAAATACACCCCTGGGATCCCACCTGTGTCCCTGCTGGACAGGGAAACAGGTACTGACTTTGTGGAAACATGGGAGAAATTCTTGGCTAGGCTTATAAGGGCCTCCAGGCCAATAGCCTAGTGTTGTCCTATGAACCTATGATCTTGTTTTTCTTAAAGCCTTTCTCGTTCCCATAATCAGTTTTGTCTGCTTTATATGAGTCATGTTAGACATAAGGAAGTAACAGTGTATTATAATGTGATTAATGTCAGCAACTGTCATTTTGCATACCTTCTGTAACAGGGTTGCTGTTTATTTATTTTTTTTCTTGAATGACCCTCATTTGTGTTTGTCTCAAAGCTTGTTTTACGGTATACTAAGGAGTTAGACAGTTGCAACCAAAAAAGTAGCTAAACTTCAGGCCTTTGCTCAAAGTATCTCTTTGTTGTCCAGGATGAGTTGAGAGTCCCCTCCCCCACACACTTTGGTAAATACACTGATACTTTACAATAATTACAAGAAAAATATTTGTTGACTTTTCTCTAAATGTCACATACATTTTTGATACTACTTTTAAGTTATATTAAAATGCATAGCAATATAAAAAACAAACGTTTAAAGTGTAAAGCTTAGCATTTTAATTCTATGATTTAGATTATGTAAATTTGTCAAAATAAGTGACAACTGTCTTTGAACCATTGACTGATCTAATTCTATGTTTTGTTGTGAAAGGCATGGCTATGTTGGAAGTAGCTGTGAGTCAGTGAGTGTTTCCATTCTTTCTGCAATAAAGACAATGGAAATAGCTTCATGACTCTGCCTTTTTTCACAGCGGGTGCTGTGCTCCTGACATCAACAGGGACTAAGTACACAAATAAGATCATTAGTACTACCCGACTTCAAATGTCATTGTGTCTGTGGCATGTCATTCAGGCATAGACAAATCCCTCTGCAAGTTATATGAGAAGTTAAGCTTAAAAAAAATTAAATTGGATGTTTGCTCCCTTTTTTGATTCCAAGGCAAGGAAATTAAAGTTTCATAAAGTACAAGCCAGTTTCTGGTGCCTGCACAATACTGGAACCATATTGTAGGGATAAAAGCTGCCTAAGAGTTGAGATAAACTGTTGAAAATGGTGGACTTTTCCTTTAAGGAATCTTTGATTGTGCTACTTTTGATTGGTCAGAGAACATATTCCTGTTTTACTGATTGTTTTTAGCCTCTATAACACCATCATATTTGCTCAAAGCTTGACTGCACACAAGCAGAACTGATATTGTCTATATGACACTACCATTCAGACATCTATTTAACTCAGCTATGTAAAGCAGAAGTGTAGCTGCTCCAACAGCACCCTGTGCCAGTACCTCAGACCAGTGCCCTACCACCTCAGTTCTTCAACTGAAGAGCAAAAAAAAGGACTTTACCATAATAAGCTAATGGCTTTATTTCAATGAGATCAAAAAATAAAAAAAACACACATTACTGCATTAGCCGATATCCCTTCCATCGGCTTATTACAATGAGATCCATGCCTGCCCAGCTCTTCCACTGAAGAGCAAAAAATATATATATTACTGTTCCTCCTACTGGCAGACTAACCAGCTGGCCAGATGGGTGATATGCCACCTTCTTCCTCCTGCCCAAACCATTCAGATTCTGTCTCTCTACCCTGCCTCAACCCTTCTTCTGCAAGTTAAAAAAAAAAAAAATATATATATATATATATATATATATATATATATGTGTGTATGTATATACAATTTCTTCTTTTAAACTGTAGCAAAATACATGCTCCAACAGTTTGTGCCCTGTCTGCACAGAGTGCTACGGCACTTATGTAACAGCTAAAAAAAAAAAAAAATAGTCTTCATTTAAATTGTAGCAAACTGTTTAGAAAATAAATACCTAGTTGTATTAAACTGAACTGTAGCAAACTGCTTGCTACAAATGCAGCAAACAGTTGCTACAGTTTAAGATTAAGGTTTGACTGCATATATAATAGGGCTTGTAAAAGAATGATTTGCATGATGTATGGCCAATTGTGCCCCCCCCCCCAGCACGTTGCGCCCAGGGCCATTAGTCTTCTTGCTCCACCCTAGCTATGCTTCTGGTGCAAGGAACAACTGGTTTACATGAGGACAAACACTTTTCCACATGTTTTGGAGCAGATGCCCTCACTGACGCTCTTTCATGCAAAAACCTGTGGATTACTAAAAAACGGCCACTGTTGCATTTATTTATTTATTTATTTTTACAAAGAAAGTCCGACTAATACCCATTTTCAGCCGAGGCTCAGGGAGAAAAACTCCATTTGTTTATATTGCATTATACTTAGTTCTAGTTAAATACAGAGTAGTTATATTTCTATTTACATTTATACACATACAGTAGTCACGGTTATATATTCTAAGATTTTACTGAGGTAGAAGTTATTAAAGAAAAAGCCTATATGCAACTTAGTGGATTGTAGAGGCAGCAGTTATGGATAAAAATTGTTTTCCATTTCAGTGAGAGGGTGACAGTGTTCAGTTTAAGGAGAGAATTTGGAGAGTATTATACATTGAGCACAAAGTCTTAACCTGATGATGAGGATATGCATGCATAAGTTACTTATGTGTGCATGTGATCTTGTGGATCATGGCCTCTGACAGAAAAATTAACATAAAATATAAAATTGTAAACACTGAAGACAAAGCAGAAGAAACACCCATTTACATGACTGAGTCACACTGGCCTATGTGGCTGTAAATGGCCTAAGACTTACCTCCCAGGATTGTGTGAAGAAAGACATTATGGGTATTAGGCTGATACGATCCTAGCTCTGAGAACCATTCTATCTTTGCCAAGGAAGATACCACAATATGAACAGAAGATGATCAGCTTTAATAATTGGTTTTGCTTCGGTTGTCATTCTAATATGGAGCAATAACTGTCAGCATGGGAGGACATGGTTGACAGACCACACTGCTTTATCAAGAATGGTCTGCATCTATCCTCTCTAGACTTTTGAATATTAGGTAAAATATTGTTCTCCCCCAGAATGCCATTTTTAGGCAATGCCAAACTGACAACAGCCAATGAGAATCTACAAATGCAACTGCTCAATATCATGAGACTTAAGAGGAATCTCCACTCCCTCAGAGCTCTCCTCCCCTTGGAGAATGCAGACATCAGTGTAGTTACTGTGACATGGTTTAAAGCCACAGAAAATGCTAAAATTCCTTCCATACATTTAGACCAGCTATGAATAGGGCAGGCTAAAAGGAGAGGGATCTAATTCTACATCAAAAACAAGCACATCTCAAGGCTGATCAAACAAGATGACACACTTGAACTTCTTCATGTCCAAATTACAGTAGGTAAAGACCCATATCTGATCCTTGCAAGTTAAGTCCCCCTCTATGACCCAGTAAACCAAAACTGGAGTGACTCACCATTCATTCTAATACCGTATTGATGGGCAATTTTAATTACACCACAATAAACTGGGATTCATACATGGTCCCTAAAGTGCAAGCCCAGAGATTCCTCCATTATTGTAAACACAAACACCATGGATCAGATAGTCCACATGCCCAGGGGTGCAAACATACTAGACCTGGTACTAATAAACATGGGAAAATTCTGCCCCCCTTGTGTAATATCCTCTGTGGTAAGATGAAACACCAACTATGGACCAACTGGAAAACAGTCACAATTCAAAGGTAAAAAGCACTCAGACAGCTGCTGCTCGCCCACAAACTTCTTTAATAACACAACACAGCATACCCAGTAGAAAATGTTCTTAGAAAGTTTTCTACTGGGTGTGCTCTGCTGTGTTATTAAAGAAGTTTGTGGGTGAGCAGCAGCTGCCTGAGTGCTTGTTACCTTTGAATCCTCTATGGTAAGGTTAGTCCATAAAGGTGTCTCCTTCAAAATAAAAATAAACCTTGTGATCCCAACTAACCTCATAGCAATTATGAACTATTCATAGGCAATCTTCCTATTATTAAGTGATAACCTGCCAAAATTGTAAACCCTCCTAATCCTGAGAACACAGCGGCCTGTTCAAAATTGTTCACAGAAACGCTATACAAAATATTAATAGGAGTAATCAGGCAGTTGTATCTACCAGGAATAAGCTCAAAACAAACTCAAAATACAAGCCACCCTGGTGGGATCCTAACATAGGCAGTACAACAAAAGGACAAAAGCCCTGACAAACCTTTGGAAATACAATGCTCAATGAGACAAAAAACTCCCTCATTAATCTAAACAAACAGCTCATAGGGTAAATCAAGTTTACCAAAGACAATTTTGAAGTAGAAATAAACTATCAGGCCAGGGACAACCATAAAACTTTCTTTAGCTACATCTGCATTTTCAAAGCAATGCACAACACAGACCCAGAAGACATTTGCCATCTACTGGCTATCACCTTGGCTCTAATTTTACCTCCTCTCTCCTCTGGTCCCCCCTCAGGAAATGCCATCAAATATACCCCCCAATTATCACTGCAAGTAGGTCCTAAATGCATTCTTCAAGGCCAAGGACAGTGCTTTGATGGGGCCTGATAACATCTCAGGTTGTCTCCTAAATAGCATGAAACATGATCTGTCATGGAAATGATAATGACATAGGAAACATTCAGATACTGGATCCAATGCAGTTTGGTTTCATGAAGGGAAGATCATGCCCACTTTACCTGTGGACTTCTTCAAGAAGTTCACCAAGACAATGCTTGAGGCCAAAAGACAATGCTTGAGGCCAAAATAGTACATACTGCCTACCATAATCTGGACAAGGCATTTGATACAATACCCCCTTGGGCCTATTAAACTAACTCTCAGAATTAGGGATAAGCCTTTATATTACATACTGGATAGTAAGCTGGCTCTCAGATAAGACCCAAAAAGTTAAAAAAGGGGAGTCCACCTCCAAAAAGTGAGTGGCCATTAGTGGAGACACCTAGAGTTCTGTGCTGGGTGCACTCATTTTTGGCATCTACTCCTCAGAAGTCAAGGCCAACATTAAAGGTCTCTGGCTGACTAGGTTTGCTGATGACTGTAAACTAGTAGCAGTGATAGAATGTCCCCAAGACACTACAATCCTCCAGGAAGAGCTAGCACAGACAGATGACTAGTGCTAGAACCATGGTTTAAAACTTGTTGTCAAGAAATACATACTAGTATCCTTTGAAAAGTTGGCTACCCAAGTAAACTACCTCATTGAAAACACACCCCTAAGAGTATGCCCATTAGTCATTAACTTGAGGATGCATGTACATAGTAATCTGGCTTTCAACCAACATGTGTTTACCATAGTAAGAGAATTGTTTTATGTTGTTCATCTAATAAGCAAAAGTATGACACCCAGGTCTAAAGAAGACATTGTTCTGTTTAGCCCTCATCAGACCCATCAATGAGTACAATGCTCTCTTCAGTATGCACCTGATAAGGCACACATTACAACTGCAATATCCACAGAGGTTTCTCACAAAAGAATGCAGGGAGCAAACAACAAGTCCTATGAGGATTGCCTCAAAGCCCTACACTCTGTCTCCTACAGATTGTTGAGGGTAGATCTATGCCTGGCATACAAGCATCATTGGATTGTACTCTGATGGACCTTCTGCATATGCACAACCCAAATATTATCAGATCTACCCTATCTACAACTTAAACCTTGTCTGTTGCATAAATTGGATTTGCTGGAGGGTCAGGTATGTGTCTCAGAGAATACCCCTTCTCTGGATTACATTTCACATCCAGGTGAACCAGAGCTCTTCCTAACCATATGTAAGCATAAACTGGATCAATGGATGAGAAACTGGAAATTAACCCTGGTCTATCATCGATGTCTCTAATGGACAGAGGCAGCTTGTAAATGCTTGCCTGCTCATACTCCAGCTTGCATCTTACCATTTAAATATACCTCTGAAAATAACCTGTAGAACAGCAATGTAATTTGTTGGATACATTTGGGAAGCTTAGCTGGGCTTGTAGAGGCAATTGTTGCCATTACTCGAGTATATGCCTATGAACCTATTACTGAGTACAGAAACTTACAGTTTGGCATTTGTGGTCATTTGGAAAGCAGAAAACACAGGCAGCTGTTTTCATTGTAAAACTATTCCTGGGAATGACTGCTATTACTTAGTATGGGTTCACTTATCTGACTAAAGTTTTGTTTTCTTTCATTACCTTGAACCATATAGAATTCTGTGCAGGCCTTAGTAGAATCCAAGTTAGGGTCTAATTAGATGTTTGTGAAGATGCAAAAGTTACTGGGATTGGCTATTGTTATTGTAACCCCATGAACTGGTTCTGCTGTTAAGAAAGTACACAACAAATATGATAGTGAGTCTTATTTTGTAACTTTTGAAATATATACCACATGGGATAAGTTAGAATGGGCTCAGTTTTTCTTCTCATCTGAGTGGGAAACCATTGAAAATGTCTATGGCCATTAAGGGGACCAATTACACTACCTATAAAAAAAATAAAAGAGAAATTGTCGGATGATAGGGGCAGGTTTATTTCTGAACTACAAGCTGTAACATTTCACAACTTTTGGTAAATAAGTAAGAGCTCAGATATCTGATTTAAAACACATTATATAGCTGTGGTTGGATCCTGATAACAATAGCAAAAATGGAGGAATGATTTAAAAGAGCATTGCCTAGCAGTCTGAGAACTGGGACTTTTAATGACCCTTTCTTTAAAACTGAATTGTCTGTTTCTAAGTCTAAATTTGCTATAAGAAACGTAATCTTCCGTGAGACAAAAATGGGAATTAACTTGTTTAAGACATAGAGGGAGGGGTGACTAATACTGAGAGCAATGCAAGGATCAGAAATGTATAAACTGATGTAAATGCTACAAATACAAAAATATTTAAAGAGAATGGAAATAAAAGTGAACTAGGTGTTTTGAGTCAGCATACTCTCGCTGTATTGCAATCAAGTTAGTAAAGTGTATTATATTTCTGGAAAGGTGAGAAGTTGAAGCGTTTTTAGATTCTGGATGCATAATAATCCTTTCAAATGTCTCTGTGTGTAAGCTTAAGACAAGTAACAAAATGTTGAGCTCATATGAATTCACACTGATAAAAAAAGAACACCCAGTCACACTTGTGGAAGTTTAAGCATCTGTATGAAAACATTTGCATCCTCTAGCTGGGGTTCCTGAATTAAGTAATGGTGAGATTTTGGCAGTTTAAAGCAATGTGGAAGATATAGTAAGAGGGAGCACCTATCATCAATGTATGGCAGACTGACAAAAGTAATGATAAAGAAATAAAACAGGTCTATATTTGGCTGTCGAAAATGTAAACTCTTGAAGATCTAAATATTGCATGGAAAACATCAATGTGGAACATTAATGAACATGTTTAACTTCAAAAATAAATTCATTGCATGGCCATAGTTAGCCAACAACCAGGAAGTAAGGCAATGCATAAGGTAAATTCAAGGAAAACTTTTAAATGTGCCCTATTCCCCACTGTAGTGTGATCTCATAGTCAGTCTATATAGTTGGGGGGATTGTGTGGGGTACAGCTCCCCACACTGGGGTGTGTGTGGGGTGAAGCCCCCCCCCCAACTTGTTTGGTTGTGTTCATGATGTTGGTCAGCTATGGCTATTTGATGAATTTATTTCCAAAGTTACTCATGTTCAGTACTGTTCCATATTGCTGTTTTCTGTACAATATTCAGCTGCTAAAGGACCATCTAAAACAATGACTTGATGTACTCATCACTTAAAAACAGAGAGCTTATGACAGTGGCATGCATGTAGAGCTCTAGAATCAAAACCAGGTATGGTGCATTAGAACAGAATCTTTAATGGGACTAGAACTTGGTTATGATTAAATAGCAAAAAAAAAAATCCTTTGTATTATTACAATTTTATCTGACAATGAATCAAAAGAAACCCAACAATGTAGATGTCAGTACTGGAATAGATGGTGAACTGACTAAAAATTCTGAAGGAGAAATGAATACAAAACTGATGCCCACAGAGAGACTGATTAATACAGAAACATAGAGAAAAAGAGCAGCAAAAGAAGAAGTAGAGCCTTAACACATTACATCTTTGTGACGCCACTAGGTACATCTGCACTTAACTCCTACTGACGCCTCTAGGTGTCAGATATTACTTGTTCATATTTGCATCAATAATTTCAAAACAATGCTATGTACAAGGTTTCACAGATTTCATCTTAAAGCTTACACAATGGCAAACTCAACTGCATTAATATTTGACGTCCATCTAGTGCAGGTGAATAAAAATTAACTGTGGTTTTTATGATATTAATTTATATAGATATAATTTTTACATTTTTCTAAATATCACAACGACCAAGTAACCCAGACAGAACTCCTTAGTCTCATATGAAAGCTCTTAGTTAGATGAATAAAATGCTGCTGACACCATGTGCATAACTTGAGTGGTTTGCTGAGATATTCTAAGTTGTTTCCAAAATAATACAAATTTAATAAGTCACAGTAAACACAGTAATTATTAAATTTGTATTATTTTGGAAACAACTTAGAATATCTCAGCAAACCACTCAAGTTATGCACATGGTGTCAGCAGCATTTTATTCATCTAACTAAGAGCTTTCATACGAGACTGTAACTTGAAATCCAGGGTGGTGCAGTGGTAGCGTTGTTGCCTCACAGCAAGAGGTTCTCCCGTTCGATTCTCGGCTGGAGTGCGGGAAGTGCCTTCTGTGTGGAGTCTGCATATTCTCCCTGCGGTTGAGTGGGCGTTCGAAAGACATGCGTAAATGGACGTGCCTTTGTTGAAGGTTGAATGTCGAGCTGGCACCTCGGTGTTCATGAAAATCTACTGTCAATCATTAGCAGACCAGAGTTCTGCTGTGGCGACCCCTAACTGGAAAAAGCTGAAAGACAAACAAACTTTGTTTACTGTGACTTATAAAAATCAGTTTAAAACCTAGAACCTAAAGAATACTACCACTAAAAAATAGTTTGTGCTGAAGAGTTTGCCATTTACAATTCTTTCATAAGCCCTATGATTCCAGAGATATGAAGATTTATTTGAGATATGCGGACATAATCTGAATCTGTCAAAATGCTTAGGCTCTGCCCATTGGAAGATATAGTGCAAACTTCCTGAGTTCTATTTGCGGACCTTCAGACAAAGAAATGGTAATAAGTATTGAAAGTGAGATAGGTTAGAGAAGGCACAGATCTAAACAAATTTCTGTCAAAGCACAACAGGTGGCTAAGGAAACGGAGTCTCAAAGACAAGCATGTACAGAGAAGAAAAAAATAAAGTAGAATCAAATTGCCCACAACTATACTTTGTAATGAAAGACAAGGGAGAAAATCCAGTGATGCTTTTTTTTTTTTCTTGTGGGAAAGTCAAAGCTACATCTTCCACCTTAAAATAGGCTAGTGAAAAAAATATCCATTATATAGTAGACTTGCAGGATGAAACATTAATTAGAACAAGATGGGGTAACTAAGGATGTGGGGATGATAAAAACAAGATGTTTACCAAGTTACCAATAATTTTAGTTAAAAGATTATCTTTTGTATGGAGTAAATAAAGATATGGATGAAATTCTACATCACCTGTTAATGACGAAGCATTATATGACAGTAGCACTGAAGACAGCCCTTAGTTACCTGTTAGGAGGCAACCTGGGGATGGAAAAATTAAGGTAAAGGCGCTAACTTGTTTTTCTCTTGGCAGATGTAATGAAAGAAATAGAAAATATCTGATCTTCTTGTCTAGAATGTCAGAAAGCTGTGCCTTACCTTGAATTTGAGTCCATTCATACCAATGCGCATTATTTAAGTAGCATTTGTGGACATTGTTATGGACATTCTGGGACCACTAGGGAAATCAAGCAATGGGTTTCAATACGTACTGGTAATAATGGACTATGCTACAAAATTTCCAGAAACAGCACCATTTTGCAAGGATAATGCTATGTTTATAGCCAGAGAATTGACACTGTTATTCTATAGAGAAGGTACATTAAAGAAAAACTTAATGGCTAAAGCATACCTTTTATTTCAAGGATATTCCATCAGCTGTACCTCTGCTTCCAGGTGAAACAGATAAAAACATCAGCAACATATCAACGTCAACCTGATAGTTTAGTTGAGAGTTTCATTAAACAATAAAATCCATGCTAAGAAAGGCAATTGACATAGATGGATATATCTGGGATCAAGTTTCCCCATATTTATCTTTGCAATAACAAAGGTGCCACAGGTTTCAACTGGGCTTACTCCATTTGAACTCGTGCATGGCAGGCATACTAGAAATCTACTTGATATTGCTAAATAAACATGTGAAGAATAAAGAGAACAATATAAAAGCATAATACGGTATTATGTTAGTTTACAGGACAGCCCATAGTACAGTATAGCAGCAAACACAGAAAGCCCAGGAGACGCAACAATAATTCAGTAATAAAAATGTGTGACTTGCAGAAATTAACTCACAGAATCATCTATTAGTATTAATACCCTCCACTGAGAACAGTTCTTGGCTAAGTGCCAATTTCCCTTTGAGATTTTTTTTTTAAGTTTTCTGACTTATAAAGTTAGATAACCAGTCAAGAGGAAGATCACGTTAACTTACTAAAGGGATGGAAAAAGTAAAAAGTTACCTATTTAGCTTTTAAGATGAAATTCATACATGAACGGCAAAAAAAAAAAAACTTTAGGGGAAATACTTGTCAAAAATACAAAGGCAGGAAATAAGAGAATTTATTTTAAGAAATAATGGAGAAATCTCTGGGAGAATATTGGGGTACTATTGTTGCTGTGATTTTTAGGTGTTCTTTTCAGCTTTGGTGAGATTCCAAATGTCATACTTTTTGTTTTAGTAGGGCTTTACAGTAAGCACATGATTGATTAGCCAATAATTAAGGTAGTGGAGAATACACTGAAGCCAGGCTTGAACAGCTGAATGTGAGGCATTGGATCAAAGTATAATCATGTCATTAATGTAAAGAGTAACAAGATGTTTTTTGGAAGTGAAAGTTACCAGAGGTAGGGATGATCTCACCCTCCCCTGATTGAAACTCATACTCATAGTATTGACCTTTAAACTCATATCAGAAGGTTTAACAGAGAAGACCAGTTTGCATTTCTTTAAATGGAAGATCATCAGATACTAGACATCATACAATTATTGATAGCGAATCCTTATGCAGTCTTAGTTTAATTAAGCAATAGCCCATGCCTGGGTGTGGGTAATGCTAGATTTACACAAGCTTGATGTGGTTTGGTCACGAGGGCGAAGCCCGAGTGGCCAAATAAAGACAACTGTGGGTAAATCCAGCATTACCCACACCCAGGTGTGGGTTATTGCTATTATACAATGACATTATTTAAGAAATAAAATACATACTTTTCTTAAATAATGGCATTGTATAATGCCTCTGTGCTGCCTTTCTGCAGCTGTCTGGTATTCTGCGGATGTTCTGATGTACTGCGCATGCGTATGCTTATGCAGTACAACAGAGCTGTAGATGGAAGCAACAGAGAAAGCAAGTTCTCCGTTGCTTTTTACAAAGTGTCTCGCTATGTTAAAGGAGTTTAACATAGAGAGACAGCTTTAAAAAAAGCAACAGAGAATCTCAGTTGCTTTTTTAAAAGCTGTCTCGCTATGTTAAACCCATTTAACATAGCGAGACAGCTTTAAAAAAAGCAACGGAGAAAGGAAGATCTCTGTTACTTTTTTTAAAGCTGTCTCACTATGTTAAACTCCTTTAACATAGTGAGACAGTCTCTAAAAAGCAATGGAGATCTTGCATTCTCCGTTGCAGTAAAAAAAAAAAAAAAGACTTATACTAATGGAAAAAGTCTGGGCGACCAGACCTTTTTCCATTAGTATAAGTCTGATTTACAACATGCACACTGACCAATCAGCGTGCACGTTTTGGAATATTAATGGGGGGGTCGTTGTATAATTGCTAATAATGCACATTTTTTAAACTAGAGATGGAGTATAAAGAAAATAAATCTAAGAGGACCATCATTATATTTGAGGACAAAAATTATAGTGATATACCAAAATTATAGCAGTGGCAAGATATGGTGAGGAGGGGATGAATGGATGAGACTGAGACACTTGGATGGATCAGAGACTTAAGCACTTTATAAAGAAGGGAAGTTATTATCAGTTATGAGACAAGCAGGCATTATTGAGGATTCGAAGAATGAAACATTATGTACACACATATATGAATATGTGCATACAGTTAGATATCTATGCAATGTAACCTAGCACTGAGAAATGTAGTTTTCCAGCCTTAAAGGTTGTACACACTTTCCCTATGAAAGAACAAAGTGCAAAAAAAAAAAAAAGTTAACTAGATGTACAGAAACAATGTTAGCATACAAATGACTAAAAAAGCTGTAGTCATAATTTCTTATGTAACATCTATGTCAGAGGATCACTTTGCATTCTTATTAAAAATAAGAAAATAGGATTCAAGTTAGTATAGCTTATTTAAGCCACAGTTTATTAAATTAAAATGAGAATTGAACATTTTTGCCCTTGCCAGAGCCTCACCAGATTTAAATTATGCATATCAGTAACAAGTAATATATACTTTTCTATCTTCCATATAAAACCCCATGTAACTTACAATGAGTGCTTTAATAAAAGAGCACTTAAATGGATTGTGTTCAGTGATAGTTACTGGAACAGTGGTACATACATATTTTGCAACTTTATTGTGAAGTAGTGCTGTTTATTCCTTGTCTAAGAAAGTACAAAGTCACTGTGTATCTGTTTGTTGATTCATATGCTAGGTATAATGTGAAATAACAATGTAAGCATCTAGTCCTGCATTTTTCTTAGTATACTATATAATAAAGAAGATGGCAGTGAGACGAAAGTTTGTGTGAAATGCTGCGATGGGAGAAGGGAAGAGTGTGGTGGTTATCACAACTCAAAAAAGAACTCTGCTGCCCAGGCCATAGGTGTAATTAGGTGTTTAGCAACTGTGTGAGAGTCTAAGAAGCCTTTGAGAAAAGAAACAGGAGATCAAGTTGTCCTATGGACTAGTAGTTAAATGAGCTTAAAGAAAAAAAGTGTGAAGATGTGTGTGTGTGTGTGTGTGTGTGTGTGTGTGTGTGTGTGTGTGTGTGTGTGTGTGTGTGTGTGTGTGTGTGTGCATGTGTGTGTGTGTGTGTGTGTGTGTGTGTGTGTGTGTGTGTGTCAGGAGCGGCTCGTGCTATCAGTCTGCAGGACTGCAGCCCTCCCACCTAGAAATAAAAGAAATACAGAACATAAACCATAAACTTTAAAAAATATATTTTTTCTTTTTTTACCAAGTACCAGAACTACCACGCATGTGTGGACTGCCCTGCAGATGCCCAGGAAACTCTGTGAACTCTGACTGCCTCAGTTAGCAGTCCAGATGCAGAGAAGGTATTTTATGCCCCGCAAATGCCCAAGATGCCATGCAGTAGATGACCGCACAGAAGACAGGAGCTCCGGACTGCTTGAGCCGCAGACAGGACCAATCAGGAGAGGAGGTAAGCAGGGATTTGAGTGCAGGACCAATCAGGAGTGAGAAAAGTTGAGTTCAGGAGCTCCTGCAGGGAAGCGTTAAGTCGAGCATGAGTTTTGCTGCTTCGAGACAATGGAGTTGGACCTGGTTTGCTTTCCGGACCCCTTTACAGGTAAGGTGTGTGTGTGTAAGGCTCCTGTGTGTATATTTAATTGGCAAGGCAGCTCCTGTTCAAACCAAAGTGTGTGTGTGTGTGTGTGTGTGTGTGTGTGTGTGTGTGTGTGTGTGTGTGTGTGTGTGTGTGTGTGTGTGTGTGTTTGTGTGTGAAAGTACTTGGATTAGGGTTAGTGTAAGGGTTAGTTAATGGGATAGGACTAGTATTGTGGATGCATGTGTAAATGTCTGAATATTTCTTGTTCGGTAGTAGTGTTATGGAAATAATTTATTTAAGGTAGTGTGTTAGTTTAGGGTTAGGGACAAGGCCAGGGCTAGGATTAGGGTTTGTACACATGGCAATGGTGGTATACTTGAAAATTATCAACTAAATGAATGAATGAATTTACCAAAGATAAAATGCATGCCTTCCAATTTCCTGAGAATTAACAAGTGTAAAGGCATATTCTAACATTTATGGCAAACATAATAGCTTTATTCAGAGTACAAGGCAATGAAGAGGGATAGTTATTAAACAACATCTAAAAAATCTCCTGTAACAATGACTGCAGCCATTTCCTAAGAAAATGATTTATCTAGGTGTGGAAGTAGTGTATGTTACACAGAAAACAGTTCTTAATTATCTTTTTTTTTCGTTCAGGAGATGACATATTTTGAATATTGATGAAGGATTTTTTTTTTTTTTTGCTGTGTAAAGAATGTAGTAATATCTGTGAGCAATGCCCAGTTCATTATTCTTATATTTACGTACATGACTGAGTATGGATAACCATATTAACTTCTAACAGGTCAACATTTGGGAATATTCTCTACTTATTAAACATCTGTGGAAATATAATGGTCAATTTGACACTTGTATTAGTAAGCCAAATAATAACAAAGAGAATTGTCCATTTGCCAGTTTTAAATGGTGTACTTTGCAGAAAATAAAAAATGATAAATCATGGCTTAAATATGGACTTGAACCTGAACATCTCGGCTCTTTTTGCTGTTTGTGAGTAGGCTAATATGTTTACATTTTAACATTGCACAGAGGTATGTAAAGGGGAAAAAAACAATATGACTGGGTGACTGTTGAAATTCTGAAAGAAGAGTTGTACCAACAGTGAAATGAAGTGTAAATTGGCATTAAAATGAAAATATGTACAATAGGTTCTGCAAAGTGTGCACAGCATAGATCTGCATTGTGTGTGTGTGTGTGTGTGTGAAATGCCCCAGTTGCTATATACTGGTGGCTAGAGAGAACTCAGGATACATAGTGGTGGGTTGTCAGGCTTGAACCCTGTACCTTAAGTGCAGGTAACAACAGCCTGAATTCCCTACCCACCACCATTTGTTAAAATTTGCAGATTATTGCCTCATATTTGTTGCATTCTGTTCCTCATAAAATCTGTGGCTTCTGTACTTTTGTTGCCTTACATAGTTGATGGTGCAGTGGTAGCATTGTTGCCTGACAGCTACAGGTTCTCTGGTTTGATTCTTGGCTGGGGTGCCTTCTGTGTGGAGTCTGCATGTCCTCCCTGTGTTTGTGTGGGTTTTCTCTAGGTGCTCTGATGTCCTCCCATCTTACAAAGACGTGTCTGGACTGTTTCTCCCTGGGCCTCTGCTGAAAACTGGCTTTTGTTGCAAGTCAGACTTTCCTGGTTAACATATGTTAAATGAATAAAAATGACAGACATTTGAATATCAGACTTCATATTCTTCAGAAAGTACATGGTAGCACAAACAATTTATTCTAGCAATTTTCTAAATTTATAAGATGGATATTTGAAATGTGTCCCTATTTTTGGGACTGTATTCCCCCATTATAGGCTTTGTCCAGGTTTTTTGTGCTAAGGTTGAGAGCTAAGGTGAGAACTTAATTCACTGAATATGTTTGAGGTCTGGATTCCCCCATTACTGGCTTTGTTCAAGTGTTTTGTGCTAAGAGGTTGATAGCTATGGTGAGAACTGAATTCACTAAATGGTAGCCACTTAAGTTTCAGTCTTCCTCTCTTTCACAAAACAGTTGATCTGGCATAGTGGTATGTTGATTTGATTGTTTTGCACAGGGTCTTGGGTTCAGGTTTTGGAAGTGAAATGTATGGTGGTATCACAGCATTTTATTTGAGCAACTTTCCAACATTATACAAGCAATGTTTAAAATGTGTCCATGGTTTTTGGGCTTTTGTCCACCCCCCAATACATTTTGGCTTTTTCCAGATTTCTTGTGCTGCAAAGTTCAGAGATACATCTGAGTGTCGAGTAGATTTTACAAGGAGTCGAGAGTTGCCAGGGAACAGAAGTTTAGTGCTGCTTTTACGGAATCTGCTTGCATTATTAATAGCACAACCAGTAGTGTACTTGCTTTTGATGTAGATGGCTGTGAGTTCTACTCCCACAGTATGGAAACGCATTGCTGATAATGCACTGTGTTGTAAAGGAGGTGGATGCTGCAGTCATTTTTTATGAAGATACCTAGTAACTATGAACCTGTTACCAGTTTGCCATCCATTCCCTATTGTAGTATTACTAGCTTATCATTTTTTAAATGTAGTATAGGTAATTTATTCCTCAAGGGCAGCAGGCACTTTATTTGTTGATGAAACAATGAAATATAAAGTTGTTTGCTAGCAGCAACCTCTTCATTAGTTACAGATCTCTTTAATACGGAATTATTTAGATGACTTTTACTTCTTCAGAAATTGTGCATATTTATTGATACTGGTGGACTGTAGAAGTTTGAGTAGACTTTTATAATGGAAATGTTCTGAATTGGGCAGTTTTGTCATTATTGGTGCATGCATTTTGTTTCAATGTTTACTGGAAAAATGTTCAAAACAATGCATTTAAAATGCCTTCTAACAACTGTACTGTATTGTACAAGGAATGTAATTTAATACAATCAGGAAGGTCTATCAAAGAGCACATGTATGTTTCATGTGCAAGGGGCCTATGATTTGAAAACAGCCCAAAGTTAATCATTATCTGCCACTGGCAAAATGTATTTTCTTTGAATTTGGGTTTCAATGTTGTTTCAATGAATGTGAGTTTCAGGGGCAGAGAAGTTTTAATGCTAAGTCTATTTTTACTGTGAGAATGCATTGGTTTGTTTACCAGATGTCTATTAGTGTTTGTGCTGTAAAATGCAAAATGAAACTTTCAAATGAAATCCAAATCATTGCAGAAGTAAAGCAGTATGCACATTACAGTGTTTATGGTAAATGGGGGAAATAACCAAGGAGTGGGACACTGGAATGGCTGCAGGGGGAGGCTCCATTCGACCATGATTTTGTGAGGGGGGGAAGGGTAGCAAACTCAAAGACAGCCCCGGCTAAACTATACCTCTCAAATGTCCAGATTTTTGCAGAATTAATAGATTTTTGCTTCTTATTTTTGGTTTGTTCCTCATAAATGTTGTGGTTTTCTGGCAAATCATTTAGGAATGAAGTCACTAAATAATGACAGACACTGAGTTTCAGACATCATAACCTTCATAACCTTCGGAAAAATGCATGCTAAAGCAATACCTGTTATTCTATCAACTGCTTTAAGTTTATAGAAGAGCAATTTTTAGACTGTTTGTATGTTCCCCCAATATAGTTGGCCTTGTCCTGATTTCCTGCATTAAAAGGTTGAGAGGCACGTGCAAACAAATCGCTTTATAGAATTAGAAATATCCAAACCTCTCAACTGTCCCCAATTTTGGCTCAAAATGTTGCTTTCTCTCTAATAATCCCTCCACATAATGTAAATTTTGGAAGAAAACTTGGTGGGTTTACAATTATAAATAACTGTAATGATCAGAGTTATAGATTACTTTTATTTCAGAAATGCATGTATATTCTCTTATTTTGTCAGCTATTCAAGTTAACAGTACCAATATTAAAAAAAGTGTCCCTTCTTTGACGGGTTCCCAGCTGTATTATGTGGCAATTTTATATTTTTGCATCACATTTGGCCTGTTTTTCATAAAACTGTAGTTTTTTGGCAAATTAGTAGCAAATCATTAGAGACTGACGTTAGAAAATAATGACAGACATTTGAGTTTCAGATTTCATACCCTTCAGAAAATGCATACTAATGCAAGACCTACTACTATTCTATTATCTTTCTAAGTTTATAAGAGCAATATTTAAAAATTGTCCTTATTTTGGGCCTTTGTCCCACTTCTCTGTATGGTTTTGTCCAGATTTCTTGCTCTGAGGTTGAGAGGTATGATTGTCAGAGCAATCACCATCAGCCAGAGACATTTCAAATTGTGACATACTTGTTGCACCCCACTCCCCATGTAGTGACTCTGGATGTGTCCAAGCAAGGGAAGGAGCAGTTATGCAGTGTAAATGTGTAGAGTATCCCCCCATCCAAGGTAGACACAACTACAACAGTGGCTTTTCATCTAACCTTGATTTTGCAGAATGTTCTGGTTTTCTGTCATATTTTTATACTGTTGATTTATGCTTCTTATTATTCAGAAAATGAATGCTGTCACAGTGCCCTGTTGCTCTGTGTTAAAGTAGCAATGCTTTAATGACCATCAGGTAAGCTTGTCTGAGATTGTAAGATGCAAGTAACCTTTAATAAGCATACTGTTAAATAATTACCAACAATGAAAGCCTTTTTGTTGTTGCCATGCATAGAATATTTACATAACTAGATAATGTACAAGCCTTAGGTATTGAAATGCATATGACAGTATTTAATGTAATGAAGGACAGGATTACAGTATTTTCAGAAGCTCATTACATTTGTCAGAGATTTGCAGTCATCTTTGCAGGCTTTACCCGTAAACTAAACAGAATGCCAATCATGTGTGGTCCATAACCTGTGCAGTAATCCTTTAAGCAATTTATCTTGAGCTTGTTTCTTGTTTGCTGTTCATTTTTTACTTTGATCATATTTTCCCCATGAAACAAGTAGATAGTTGTTGTCAGGCAGCAGATCTTTTTTGGATAAGAAACATTTTTACAAGTGGGTGTATCACAGAGATTGCTACTTTCAACATGTTACTTGGTACTTTTATAAAGCTGAATATAAATTATAATTAGAACTGTAGTGCAAGGACAAGCTTGCCTTTTTTATACTTAATTTTGACTGGTATTCCAGTAATGCATTTAAAAAGTAATTTATTTTTTCATGCCTCACAACCTTTTTATTTCCATCTAGATATTAAGTAAGCTGTCATGTAGCCAGTGCATTGAAATATTTTTTTCTTCCACACTTCATTTTGTCTTGATTGGACTCTCGTAATGATGGTTTGGCACCCATGGCAGCATATTTAATTAAAATTGCAGTTGTGGTTTTGAGCATAGCTCCACCCCTTTCTGGTCAGCCACACCCCTTCCGATTTGCCCCACCCATTCAGCTGTCTCCTGCAGCCCTCCTTTAATTTGAAGTCACCAGCCACCACTGGTTTGTGTGTATGTGTGTGTATACATATCAGAAACATAAGGGAGGAAAGGGAAAGGGTCAGAGATAGGGAACACGTTAGGACAGCCATACCAAACCCAATATGTAATCTGTAGTACATAAAAAATGGTGGCTGTTCAATTAATATACATAGCCAGTTGTGTTAAGTAGCTTCATGTGTCTGTACTTGTTCTCACACAAAAACAAATTTTACTGTATAGTGCTTTTACTCCTTTCTGTTAATAAAGTGAAGATCTTGCTCCTCTCTTACTATGCCTGCATGTACTGATTTGGTAGTTCATATTGCTGAGCACAAACATCATAATATTCACATTTTAAAATGACATTAAATTAATCCTCAAATACCAAATGTAAGAAAAAGTGTTGCAATAAAAGAAAAATTAAAACTCAAAGATTTAACTTAATCGTCATATAAATAATGAAATATATAATTAAACATTTAGTACTAAAGATAAAAAATAAATATTAAGCTCATGGATAGACATGAAATACTATGGCTAATTAAAAAAACTAAAGAAAAAAGAAATACCTTGTGTTGTGTTTTAATAATAGTTGCTACTTTCTTTAACTTGAGAATGCCCTTGCTGGAATATATCTGATGGAGACGCACATAAATGTATATGTAGAGAGAGAGAAACACACACACACACACACACACACACACACACACACACACACACACACACACACACACACATATGGGTATACTTCATTTGCACGAAGTTTCAGTACTTGAAACCCACTTGGTCGAACCTAATTGTTCAAATTACCAAAAGTTCGAAAACAGAGTATGGAGATCACAATACAGCATGGAATGGGAATATTCCCTTTTCCTCGATATAGTGCGATCTTGGAGTTGATATATTTAAGTAGGGGGTATGGGGGTGCAGAGGGGCTTGCCCCCCTGCAAAACATGTTTTCTGTGTGTTTTTTTTTTAGTCAGCCGATCCGGTGACTAGGCTTCAGTGAAAGTGCACTTCGTTGAAATGCACTTTAGCTGAAGTGGACATCTACTTTGTTTGAAATAACATATTTTCAATCAAGCAAAGTAGATCCATATATATATATATATATAGACATATATATATTATATATATATATATATATATATATATATATATATATATATATATATATATATATATATGTATATATATATATATATATATATATGTGTGTGTGTGTGTGTGTGTGTATAAATATAAATATATATGTGTATATATATATATATATATATATATATATATATATATATATATATATATATATATATATATATATATATATATATATATATACACATATATGTAGGGGCACATATATATGTCATTTTTGTTTTCTTAAATGAGAAAGGCCACAGGGCACAAGTGTCATTTCCAGGAGTGACCTCAGAACACAATTTAAGTTTGCAAGTAGAAATTAATGTTATCAAATTAGGGTAATAAGATGTAGGTAATTAGCAGATCATACCCTTAGCCATCTCAGATAAACTGCCAGGCTCTTTTCAATATTTGTACCTAATATCTGAAATTATTAAAATTCCAAGAAAGCTGCTGAGGAAAATATAGACAAGGAATTACTCCGTAAACAAACTAACAACAAAAAAAGTTCTGTAAGGGTCGTGAAGCTAGTTATATGTAAACCACAGTTAAAATATTATGTCATGCTTAAGTCAGTTGTATTGAAACCAGGTGACAGTTGGAATGGTATATGAGCTGTAATCCTGAAGAAAATAAACTATCTGCCTGTGTTTTTTTGAAATATATAAAAGCAATATGCCTAGAGAGAAAATGAATACTGAATGATAGTATACTGCTGTGAGAAATCTCAAAAATATGTCTATGATAAAGAATTTCACCTGTGTTATGAACAGACCATAATCCCTTGCAAAGCAATTTCAGAACTCTTTTGTGCAATGTATTTATTAGATTCCAGAAGACATTATTTAATTTGCAAACATACTGCAATTTACAAATTACAATTTAAATTCTATTTCTGTCATTTGCAAAACTAAAATACAGAGAAGTTAACAGAATGCTCGTGACAGAAATTATAAACGGAGCACATTTACAAGAGAGACATGAATAATTCTTTGAATATCTGGAGATTCTTTAAGAATGCTGCAGTTACTACTGGCAGAAGAACAAGTAAATATTTCCGAATAATAAACGAGCCGTTACTGAAGGAGTTTAAAATCAGAGTCTGTACAGAACAAAAATTACCAACAAGGAAAGAAATTCACTCTTTTTTTTTCAGAGCTGACAAACTGCGTGTATGATACAAAGTTTTGTTGCTAAGCTATTCATTATCTATGTGCTTGACAGAATCTGGCGACAGCTGTACAAAGACAACAATGGTTTAATATATTGGTCAGCAATGTCAACCCATACAGCACAAAAAGTGCAGAGATATATAATTATCCAGCGCATATCATAAATACAGACCATAAGAACAGATTGTATCTGATAAGTTTAGTGGTCACCCTGACAGAACCATCTTCATCACTGCACCTTCTCTGAACGTTAGTGGCAGTGGGCAGCTGGATGTGTCCTGTCATCCTACATGCATTTAGATGAGCATCCTCCCCTGCCAATTCTGTCAAGTGACTGAGCCAGTAATGTAAGTAAGGATACTAGGGCTACATTCCAGGCTTTATCCCTTTATGCCACCAGCACTGGCTATAAATCTGTATTCCTGAAAAAGAAAATAATTGATGTTATTGTATCTGATAACAGACCACAGTACAAAAGTCAGGTATTTGGAAGACTTGTGCATAAATAAGAATTCCTATGTATAATGTCGATTTCACAAAATATTCAGTTGAATTGATAAGGGTAATGCTATTGAAGCAGTTTAAAATCACATGCAAAAAGCAGAAGCAATAGCTAAGAGGATTGTTATCACACACTCAGGGAATGTAGGAACACTCCGTTGCAGAAACTTAATTTCTCACGATCTGAGTTGATAATGGCTTGAACATCAAAAAAAAAATGACTTAACCCAGTCACTTTACTGCTCTCTGTAAACTAATACAAAGAAAAATAAATAACAGAGACATAATTACCAGTATGATAGAAACTGCAGAATACATACAGATTTAGAAGCTACAAAGGTAAACTAGGAAACCCAAGAGAAAATTTACAGTCTGAAGAGCAAGTAATTTGTCAAACAACTGAAACAAAATCCTTTGCTGTCTATTTGAATTGTGCCTATATGTTACATTACTGAATATGTACAATCTGCTTGAAGATCAATTCCATTTGAATGTAGTGATCAATACATTCAGGCAATTATGATCTGATGGTCTGCTAACTAAAAACAACTTATGCAGCTCCCTATGAAGTAAAATAACATATCATTATTTAAGTAATAAAAAATATTTAGGACCTAACCAATAATGGACTTGAAGAAGAAGGGATTGCAAAGATAACAGTTAAAAATGAGAAAACTAAACATATGCATATAAAGATTTTATTGTTTTATTTAAAAAGATAGTAAGAAGTGGAATCCCTGGTTTCAAGTGGCATCTATATAACTGAAGACCTAAATTAAACATTTTAATGTATTCATCTGTTAGCCTGTTAAGTGAATGTGTATCTGTGTGAGTATATATCACATATATATATATATATATATATATATATATATATACACACACATATGTATATATATATATATATATATATATATATATATATATATACATGTGTGTGTGTGTGTGTGTATATATATATATATATATATATATATATATATATATATATATATATATATATATATATATATATATATATATATATTGGTCCCCTTCAGAAGATCAGGTCCAGAAAGTTGGACTTTATATGGTCGAGACCATATGCTCAACTTTTCGAAAAGTCAAATCATTAGTATGAAGATTGCATTACAGTAGGGACTGGGGAAATTACTCTTTTCTCCACTGTAGTGCATTCTCAGAGCTGGTTTGCTGTTCTGTAAAAATGTAGATTTTTCTTTTTTCTGAAATTTGAACATATGGTCTCAACCATATGAAGTTCGACTTTTGGAAGAGTAGTTCTTGTGACATAGACCCATATATATAGGTTCATAGGTAGGTACTAGGCTATTGGCCCTAGGGCCGATATAAGCCTAGTCAAAAAGGTACCCTGGCTTTCGCCATCCAAGAAAATTATTTTCCTGTGCCCTTGTTGAGCAGAGCCACAGACGTGATCCCTGGGGTGAATTTCCTATTTCCGATCCAATCATCAAGATTTTTCTTGAACAGTGCTAATGAGGAGCTTTCTTTGATATAGATAAGTAGTTTGTTCCAGAGTATGGGAAGCCTCTGGGACAGAAATCTATCCTTCCAGCATGTTCTGTTTATTGTGGTGAGAAGGTTTAGGTCCCTAGAGTGTGTAGCTTGGAGGGATTTTGATTTCTTTAAGTGGAGCATGTTCAACAGCTCTGGGTTTGACATAGCTTTGTAGGTTAGGCAGAAGTTGCCTCTGAGTAGACTATATGTGATGGAGTAAAGCTGGAGTTTTTTGAGACAGTCTGCGTAGGGCATCTGTTTGAGGCTGGTAATCTTCTTTGTGAGGTATTTCTGTGGCCTTTCCAGTTGTTGTAGATGTCTTGTGAGGTACATACCAAAAGGGGTGTTGTATTCTATTATGGGTCTAATGAGTAATGAGTAGAGGAGAACAATGACCTCTTTTTTTCCTGGATGAGAAATCTTTTGTGATGAGGTGTGCCACATATTAGGATTTCCTGACTACTGTGGCAAAGGAGAGACTACTGTCCACCTGTGTCCCAAGGTCTCTTATCATACTTTTGGTGTTAAGTAGACAACTGCCTATGTGGTAGTTCATGGATACAGATATTTTACCAAAGGGGATGACAGTGCACTTTTTGCCATTGAGCTTGAGGCCATGGCTTTGTCACCAGGCATCTGTCTCAGTGAGGCCTTTTTGTAGGCTGTCAACATCGTTAGGAGTTTCGATTATGGCTCCTAGTTTACAGTCATCTGCTAACTTCATTAGCCAAAAACGTTCTGTGTTGGCCTGTTCTTCAGAAAAGTAGATACCAAACATGAGAGGACCCCAGACTGAACCCTGTGGTACTCCACATGTCACTGGTCTGAAGTCGGATTTGGAGTCTGCTGCTTTCACAGTATGGGTTCTGTCAGTGATCCATTTGGCAACCCATCTTGTGACATAGGGATTTATACCTAGTTTAGTGAGTTTATCTATAATTCCAGAGTGGGGGATAGTGTTTAAAGCCTTGGCGAGATCTAGACAGGCTGTGTGAACCACCTTACCCTCGTCAATGCCTTAGGTGACTACTTCAAAAAAGTGTATCAGGTTTAGGAGACAAGATCTGCCTTTCACAAACCCGAACTGGGTAGAGTCCAGAGTTTGGAGATTACCAATGTCTTTGTTTATAAGTTCCACGATGATACGTTCCATGGCTTTGCAGACCAGGCTTGTCAGGCTAATGTGGCACTAGTTCCCGGGGTCTGTGGTGGCTCCCCCTTTGTGGAGTGGAATAACCATCACTGTGCACCATTCAGTGGGCACAAAGCCTGAAGTGAGGCTATGACTGAACATGGTACTTAAGTGGGGTGCCAGTTCATTCTGTAGTTCATGTAGAACGCAGCCTGGGATGTTGTCAGGTCCCATGGATGCTGAGTTCTTGGCTTTGGAGAGTGTGGTTTTACCTGTGCAGCCATGATTACAGGAACTTTGCATTCTTCTGGTATAGAGATGGGCATTTTAGGGGGTGAGAGGGGGTGTAAAGTTAGCACTGAACCTATCTGCCAGGATGTTGGCAATATTGGTATGTTCTGTATATTTAGTGCCATTGTGCTGTAACTCAGAGCAGATTTGAGTGTTGCCATTGAGATTCTTGACATAGCTATATATTTCTTTGTGGTTGTCTTTAGAATCAGTGACAATTTTGTTTTTGTAACTAGCTTTAGAGGATTTTATGAGGGATCTCAGCTTCTTACTGAGTCTGACCAGGGAGTTCCTCCAGTCATGGGATTTTACTCTTTTTTGCAACAGTTTCTTTCTTCTGTTGTAAAGGTTTGTTTATGGCAGGGTAGCACCAGATTGGCTTCCTTTTTTGGAGGATAGCATCTCGGTTCTGTTAGGGATAGCATGATCCATGCACTCGTGTAAGTGCTTATAAAGTGCATTTGTGTAGGATTCAACAGTCATACCTCTATTGTCCATCTCCATGGGTGTCGTGAAGTTTGCCACTTCTGACTTAAGAAGTGTGAAGTTGGCTTTGGAGAAATTTTTTACGGTGGTTTCCCTAATGGGGGGTGGGGGAGGGATGTGGATGTCTAAGGTGAATAGCTTGTGGTCGGATCTGACCAACGAGGAATTGACCTCTGGTGTGGAACACTGATCACCCATGCTGGTAATGACCAGGACTAGAATATTGCTGCCCCTGGTGGGGGTGTGGATAAGTTTATCCAAGGCATTGGAATTTATGTATTCCAGAAAATGTTGAGCAAATCAGTTGGTGCATGAATAGTTTTCCCAGTTAATGGTGGGATAGTTGAAATCACCCATTATTAAGGTGTTGGGTTGTACCCTAATATTTTCTAGTGTATCAAGAAATGATGAGTGGGAATCCTAGGGCATGGTGGGGGATCTGTAGCAAGCTACAATTTGGATTGCAGTCTTGCCCAGAGTTAGTTGCACTTGGATAATCTCGGATGCATTATACTGAGCAACTAGCCTGGAGGTGTGGATATCCTTAATGAATATGGACACGCCTCTGCCTTTAGTGTTTCGGTCCACGTTAGGTGGCCAAAAGGTGTGTATGAATTATAGCCTGGTAATGCAGAGGTGCTCTCTGGAGCCATGAACCAGGTCTCTGTCACTGCACAGATGGCGATGTTCTCCATTTTAAAGAGTGCATCGAGTGAGTGTATTTTGAGGTTTAGACTTCTAGCATAGAGTAGCATTACCCTCAGATTTTGCTTGCTTGTATCTGTTATGGTGGTGAATTTGTCATTTGAACCTTGCCTATAAAAGGCACTATAAGAGCCTTAGACAGTATCCGGAATCCCAAGGGCAACAGGTGCAGGCCACCTCTGGCAAAGCATCGTGGTCTGTCGATCATGTCATCCCAGGCAGACAAATACTGGATCCCCTTAGAATGACACCAGAAGCTTAGCCAATTGTTGAAGTCAATCATTTTGTCCTTTACTGTGGTATAATTCTGGGTGATGGCAGGATGCTACTCAGAGCTAGGGCTACAAGATTGGAGAGCTCCTCCATGTCTCTTTTCATGTAGTTCAGGGAGGTACGTCTCAGTTCGTTCACACCAACATGGACAATGACAGAGTCATATTTGTACTTGTTGTGGAATGAACTAAGTGCATTATGTGGTGGATTCTGCCACCTGACAGACAGCTGACAGTAACTTTCTCCTTGTTTAGCCTGGTGAGTAGAACATCAGTGTGGCTGACTATAGAGTCACCTATGACTAGAGTGTTGGGTACATTGTTATGCCTTATGTACTGTGGTTGAGTGGCACACTGAGTTTGTGGGCTATGTGTCATTTGGGTTGTGTTAGGGGGGGTGGAGGTTGCTTGCGTTTCTGCTTTGGACATCTCTGTTGCTTGAGCAGATTTTTATTGAGAGCCTCCGTAAATGTAGGTGTGTGTTTTGTGTTTCTATGTGTGTGCTTTGGTGGTGTTGGTTTTGAGGGACTATGTGATGAGTGTGGTGTGGTGCAAGTGTTTTCCTTCTCCTCCTGACTGTCTAGTTCAGTATTGGGTGAATACAGCTTTGCTTCCAGTTCGGCTATATAAGTGCATCTCCCACAGGTTGTAGTGTTGGGTGGTAGGAGAAAAGGGTTGTCTGAGTACATAAGGCAATTGCTGTATTGCCCCAAGATGCCCAGAATCATCACATAGATAGGAGAAAACACTGGGAGTTGGCCCTTAGACATGCCTGGATAGGTGCTTATTTATTAAGTACTACAAAACTGTTTTTCCCTAGAGAAGTGAGGAAAGTTGAGTGCTGTAGTAATTTGTAGCTTATGTAGTGCTTATAATGACTTCTGAACAAGTGCTGAGCTCTAAGAAATAGATTTGATATCTATATAGACACACACACACACACACACACACACACACACACACACACACACACACACACACACACACACACACACACACACACACACACACACATTATGTATATATTGAGAGATTGAGACAGTGGGAGAGATCATAAGGGATGCCAGCAACAACCTGCTCACCAATCCACAGACATCAAAGGCAGAAGGAAGGAATATTTCCAGCAGCTTCTGAAGCTTCTGAATGCAGAAAACCCCTCAGAAGCTGTACTGCCCCAGAGTCAGTCTACGATGAGAGAAAAAGAGGAGCCCACCTTAGAAGATGTAAGGCTAGCTCTAAGGAAAATGAAGTTAGGGAAAGCAAAAGGGTCAGCTGTTGATGTGACACCCTAATTCTATGTAAAAAATTGAGAAAAAAGAGGATTGATGATGTTAATTATACAAAGCAGATTAATAAAAATATAGCTTTACATTCCAGAGAAGGAGTTCAAGAATGTAGTAATCTATGTCATTTACATAGTAACATAGTTAGTGCCCCTTTAGTACTAATGGACAGATGCAGCTCTTACATGCTTTATCCCATGATGGGTTCCCCGCATATTATCTATGGTATGATCCCAGTTTTTTCCATAAAGAGCAATATATAATTAGCTATCATGGGATGGATAAGGTCAGCCTATATCCAAGTGGGATAGGTTATCTCAAGCACAAACAGGGAAATTGGAAAGGCTTAACATGGCTCACAAGGATAATTATCCTAATACCTCTGAACATATAAACCTATAAATCTTAAAGCAAATGGAAGAGATTATGGGAAAAGAATCATATAAAAATATAGTAGCTAAATGATCATAATTTAATTCAAATAGAAGAGCTAAAGGGAAACACAAATTTAGACTTAGAAATGAGCAATAGAAAAATAGAAATAAAACATAAAAAGTCAAAAGTGGGTAAAGAGACTTGTGAGCTTATTTTTATAGGTTTGTCAAATGTAGAGCTTACTTGACAGTTAGACATAGCATGCAAGACAAAGTTATTCTAAGTAAGTAATATGTGATCTCCTATGTATATAAATTGCTTTACTGATCTCTGCTAGACTGTAAGTGGATACGTATAAGCTGTATAGTAAACTTTTTCTTTGTTATACTAGACATGTATTAATAAAAATGTACTTTGCAGGAGCTTTTCTCCTTGAGTCTCCACTGAAAATGGACACTTTTGTCCAGTCCGGGCCATCCCAGTAAACAAATCTTAAATAAATAAAAAAATAAATAAATTCTGACTTGAGAGCCTTAATGGAGTGTGGCACAAGAAATAGTAAGTGCCAGTGAAAAGATATAGCACATAATCCCAAACTGTATAAAGGTATACAAATAATATTACAAATATAATTTAGGTGCATGAGGCCTCTAACTAGATCTGTAATAATGGTGACAGTCAGGACATATTATAAAAAAATAGATGTTTAGAATTTGAGAATCAATCTAATACATTTTCAGCTTTGATTGATACAATGTTCAGTCAATGCAAATGAAAAAAAATCATATATTCAGAGTGAAAACTGCTGTATAATTCACAACAGCCACTGCTGGAGCAAACTAGAGGATAACACAAAATATCACAATGTATTGTAAAACCAACTCAAGAATTTAATATTCTGAGGTGTCCTTTCTGAGGAGAATAGAAACTGGTGGGTTTAGGGAAAATGACTGTAAGATGTTATGTGTAACCATTCTTACCATCAGTTACCCTAGAAAATTTGACAATGGCAAAACTTTTAATTACTGCAAATAGACAGTATTATACGGTAAGTAACTTAGTAAATACCCTTTTTCTTAGCTAAAAATACAGAATTTGTATTTACGTGAAAGAGAAATTATTTACATTGTAGTGATGGCTAAAAGTTTTAAAAAGTCTTAAATTTGTAAAATGTAAACTTCATACCAACTGAAATCTTAGAGGCACATTCATAAAAAAGAAAGCAGAGTGTTAATCTATAGTTGAAATGAAATTTAAAGTATCCAAAAAGAAATACTGGCATTATAAAATGACTGCTCAGATATTCAGAAGTATTTCTCAAAACTTTGTAGTTCACTGAAAAGGATGAAAACACACCAGCACACTGATTTTGCTGAAAAAAATATATGCTTGCAGCAATAAAGCTTTTCCGATGCGGACTGAAAATCAACATGAGTTAATAGAAGTGAATCTAGTAAAAGGATTAACTGTTTGGAGAAGTACAAAGAAAAACCTTGCATGAAAATACACAGCAGATCTTTCTAGAAAGGCAACAGGAATGGTAAAGCACTTGTGACAACAACTGCTTTAAGCATGATGCACCATCTCTGGAGAAGTAAACCAGCAAGCTGACTAATGGTAAAAGTCATGTGTCACAAAAGGTAGTAATAGGGCAAACAATAGACATATTGGATATTTATCGATATGTAAGTGTGCCATACAAATGGCATTATTAGAGTTACTATTTCAGATCATCTACAACCATATTTTATATCTATACAAAATTAAGATTAATTTTCATTTGGTACTTTTGACAAAGAACCTTCATCTGTAACAGTCGTTTTTTTGATTAGTTTTCTCATCCTTCAAAACACTAACCCATTCTGAAACTGCAAAGAAGGGCCAGTATCTGTCCTTTCTAGTTACCATTTTATACTGATAAGTGCACATAAGCTTCTTTTCTCTGGCTGCACTTTTCCTTTACTTTACACTACAGGACAGAATGTATGAAGGTCTGCTCAGTTACAGATGTCCTCTCCATGTGTGCAACCTAGGTGCCCGATTTTTTGCAAGTTGTAGTCATTATCTTTACCTCTTCCTTGAATTGTTGTTCATATTTACTTTATTGAAATCTGTAGAGCATTTTATGTCCAGTTATATGCTGCATGTTCCTGTAGCTCTTCTATCTGTCGCTCTAATTCTTCAAACAATGTATTTCTTAACATCACCTGTTAGCAAGCATTTACTATTGTAGTTTCATGAGGAAACTGCTAAGTCTTTTGTTTGCAACTCATTACATCGTTAAGTGACTGCCCTGTACTTCTTGAGGGCATAGCCCTAATAACCATTAGCACTTTGATAAAAAAAATGCATACAATCCTTTCTCTTGTCTTGGATAATTTTTATCCAATTTCCTTTGTTCATTTTATTGTTTGAATTATCCCTGTCAACTACAGGTAATAAGAAATGTGGAATGGAGCTATATAGTTGCTTTTGAGCAAGCCAAATTGTGCTTTTATCAAATGGCTAAAAAATGAGGATTATCTTCTCTTTCTAGAGTGTAGTAACCAGAGACATATATTTCCATAAGTCTGGCCATTGCCAAGGTAGTATTATTCTTGGCTAAGAACACCCCTCTCATATACAGAACACATCTATCACTACCAAAGCATAACAGTGGTCACTTTTAACTGGTGGGATGAGAGCAGTCTAATCAATCTGAATAGCCCAGGGTTTGTCTGCCAATGGAGCTCAGCCTAGTGTAGGATTGTTCCTACCTTTTATTTTTTGCTATAGACAGATCAAACAAGGACATTATTTCATAGCCCCCTCAAGGCTGGATGCCAGACTTCATATTATATTAGATCATATGATGTAGTTACTCCAAAGTGTGCTAAATATTTACAATTGACTTCAATTATTGTTTTGATAACTAGGTGCATATGGTAATCTCAAGATAAGTATTCTGATGCATTAGAATTTCAAGCAGATGTAACCTGTTAACCTTATAACTATGACAAGAACATCAATTTACCTCCAGCAGCTTGTATAGCTGTTAAATATATCAAAGGTAATTCTTAAATCACATGACAAAATTTCATCAGCCAACTGCACAGAGAATCACATTTCTCATGAATAAAGCTGTCTCATTTGCAGTAATATCAGCTGTAATATTTCCCTGCACGTGTTTTGCAAACTCCTTTGATTTATACTAACCATACCAAATGACCGCTGCCTGTGAATTAAAGTTATATCTGTTAATTAAAGACCATAATACTTCAGAATATAGGGTGGCCACGGTGGTGCAGCGGTTAGCATTGTCGCCTCCCAGCAAGAGGTTCCCTGGTCCGATCCTCGGCTGGGGTGCCTTCTGTGTGGAGTCTGCACTGCCAATTATGAGCGGACATGTGTTCCATTGTGGCGACCCCTAACCGGGAAAAGAAGAAAAAAGAATACTTCAGAATATAGCAATTGCTTCCCTCTGGAATATTCCTGCACATATGGATGGTGAAATATCAGTTCACACACCACATAATATACAAGAGTGCCTCCAACTGTACAAGTTGTGCAGACAGATGCCAGTGCTATCCCAATCTGTTTATTATATCTTAATGTGAAAAAATATGAAAGAATAGCCTTTTGAGGAGTTTGAGCGAACTTAAAACACCAAGCAGTAGTAGTAGTAAGAAATATTTGTAAATTAAATGCCAAACAGTGGTAAAAAATCTTGCTGCAATCAAATTTTCTTCCCTTTTATGAATAAAAACAGCTTTACGTTCTTCGTACCAAAACAACAAATCTTCTTGCTGCAATTAAAACTACCTTTACTTCTTAGAAGCAAAACAACACGTGTTTATTAGGTGAAACTTATTTAAATCACCAGATCTAAGATCTAAGCTTGGTTGTATCTTAATGTGGTAAATAAGTAACGTATCATGTAACACAGGCTCCTTCATGCCAATATTGGGTACTGATGATATAGGCATTTCTTCAGCTTGGATTCTGTCCTAGGGCTGGTTGATGTACAGAGAAGGAAGGACACCCTCTTGCATTTGGACACAGTCATGACTTGTCTTTACATACTGCATTAGATGTGGTAACAAACGTTTTGTTCCTACTTCAGCTTGCAAGTTTTTCTCCTCAGAATCTCATTGTCTCTTTGTATTAGCTAAGAATTAATACTTTTTATTGGAATTCTCACCAGAACGTATCAGAAGCATGTGGAATCTGCAGAAACAGAAATGTAAAAAACACACTATTATTTGTCTGATCATCTCATGAGCATCTAACAGATGTGCATTACAAGAAGTTTATGCTTTTTAACTGACTGCTCCATTCTAGTAAAATAAAGGAAGTCACCATTTGTGCCACTGGCCACTTTCTGCAACAAAAGCACATATATTGTCTCACCACCAACAAGAACTTGTAGGTAAAAAAAGGCTATGTGGTGTCGACCACAGTCAGATTCACAGTGCATGCTCTGCATCTAAAAATGCTGATAAGGCTTTTGGGAGACCGTTTTATTCAAATCAGTATCATCACCTTCTGCTCTGCAAGCATAATCTTCAGTAAATTTACTACAGTGATTATGCAACTCTGGAATCTTTCCCAAAACAGTGACAGTATTAAGACAGGGAGTGGAGATAATAACATGCATTCATGTGCTTAGTGGCTTTCTGTCAAAATGGTTATCTTCAACCAAAAGTAGTGCACTTCTGTGTTTTTACCCAGTTGTACTTTGAATAAAATAATTTTAAGTCCTGCCTTTTCCAGAGCCTGGAAGACTACATATAAAATTGCTTAGCACTCTTCTGCCATAGGGGTTTGATTTAAAATATCACCAACATCCCCAAAATTCAAGGACTCGTGTATTTTAGTTATGACATAATTAAAATGTAGTGGTGAACTATAAATTCCTTTTGGTTGTTGAATTAATGGATTATCAAATGTAAATGCAAACTTTAAAACAGATTTAGGCATTAAAGGCACAGAAAATAATTTATTTGCAGTGTCCAGACAAGAGAATAACTTAACAATCACTTTGTATTTGTGTTGTAAGCTGTAGTGTGGCATTCACAAATGAGAACCTGGTGTGCACTGGTTTACCAAATAAAGGTCTGTCATATGTTGCAGTGTACTACTTATCCCATACAAGCTAAATTGCAGTATTACAGGGTAAATTTCCTTTTATTGCCACCACCTAGTCTTTCTAATTCCTGAATAGGAGTCACGCATATGGAATGGCTTACCGTGGTTTATAGGAAGATGCTAGGTAATCAGCCCAGAAGACCACTGTCAGCCTAGTCACTGCAATTTGCATTATTTACTCCACTTATCTATAAGGTGAGACAAGAAAAGGCTGAATTTATGTAACCCTATTCACTAGTCAAGTTTCTGTTTTAGACCTTTAGTAAACTTCTCTGTTTGACCTGAAGAGGATGCCTATTCCATAATTCACTGGGATAAATGACAATCTTGCCAACAGGTCCTCTTTATGTTTCAGAATAGAGTTATGTCTATAAGGAAGAGATTTGTTGAAGTAATAGTTTTAAAATCAGGAAGAAATCAAGCATTTATGGGTGTTTACTGCCTTATAAGACAGACTGAAGTCACAGTGCAGAAGTTTATAAGAGACACTGTACAGACATGGGGCTTTTAGCTCTTATATATAGGTCACTCAGCTCATAACAGTGCTTTTCGTTCTAGGACAATGATGTATGTTTTCTAGATGAGGGATATATCTCAGTAATTACATGAAAAGGTGCAATTACATTAAAATATGGGCATGATAAGGGTTGAAAAAAGAGGGACAATTACTTCCTTTGAACTGAGAAAATGCTCTAAGTAATTAACTGGGTGAGGTAAGAAGCCTTTGGGATAATAGATAAAACATGGCGGTTATGCTAGAGCTCATTTTCTAATTATGTGCTAGATCTCTAATGACATTATCTAGTTTGAAGGAAGAGTGGTTTATGTGATAGATATAGGAATGCACCTGTTTTCTTGGATGTACAATGCCTCATTAGCTTGTGTTTAGCTTCAGTACGTGATCTTGGAACCATGAGGTAGTGAGATAGAGACCCTTATACAATATAGAAGAGCACTTGTTGAGCTACAGACAGCTTTGAGTTTGTAATCATTAGCAAACCTAGTCAGCAATTGCCCACTGATGTTACCTTTGCCACCAGTGAAGGAACTACCTTAGATTATTAGCCCCAGCATGGAACACTGGGGAACTTCATTTGTGAAAAGTCCTTCAGTGAAATGTGTGCTACCAACTTTGATAGACTGTGTTTTGTCTGTGAGGCAGTTTGCTATCTGATTAACTAAATAGGTGATTATATGTAACTGTGACTATTTTTCTATAAACCAGAATGAGAGAGAGTGTCAAACACCCAGGGCAGATCCAGATAGGTGGTGTATATGGACTTGAATGCCTCAGTGGCTTTCCCATGGAAATCCTCCAGATTAAGTAAGCAGTATCTACCCACGTAATCTATTAGATTAAGGTGGCATCATTTACCTTGTCTGAGATTAAGTAATGTAAACTGCCAGTATCCTTATATATGAATTCCATGATTTCATGTTCCAAGATATTACAATTGATACTAGTGTGACCATTAGACAATTAGAATTCCAAGGTAAGTCATAGGACTACCCTTCGAGATATTCCAGATGAGTGCTTCTCCATACTTTTAGTGCATACCCCTGTGGAGTCTAAGGTGAAACAGGTTTCTGAAGGGGTGGTTGAAGCAAAATTTAATGCTAAAAGTGAAAAAATATGTTCTCTGGACCAATAGAGCTAGTAGTCTTAAGTTTGGAAAGTAGGGAATCATTGGATATATTGCTGACTGGATGCTGTGAGGGGGAAAACTGGGTAAAAGGCAGTGGCGGCTGGTGACTTCAAATCAAAGGGGGGCTGCAGGATACAGTTGAATGGGTGAGGCAAACGGGAAGGTGTGTGACCAACTAGAAGGGGGAAGAGCTATGCTCAAACCCACAAAAACTGTAACTTTAATTAAATACGCTGCCTTGGGTGCAAAACCATCATTATGAGAGTCCAATCAAGACAAAATAAAATGTAGAAGAAAAAAAATATTTCAATGCATTGGCTGCATGACAGGTTACTTAATATCTAGATAGAAACAAAAAGGTTGTGAGGCATGCAAAAATAAATTACTTTTTAAATACATTACTGGAATGTCAGTCAAAATCAAGTATAAGAAAAACAAGCAGCACTCAACTCAAACCACTTCTCCTTGCACTGCAGTTCTAATTATAATTTCTATTCAGCTTTATAAAAGTACCAAGTAACATGCTAAAGTAACAATCTCTGTGATACCCTCACTTGTAAAAAGTTTCTTATCCAAAAAAGATTTGCTGCCTGAGAACAACTATCTACTTGTTTCATGGGGAAAACATGATAAAAGTAAAAAAAATGAACAACAAACAAGAAACAAGCTCAAGATAAATTGCTTAAAACGATTATTGCACAGGTTATGGACAACACATGATAGATTAGCATTCTGTTTAGTTTAAGGGTAAAGCCTGCAAAGATGTCTGCAAGTTTCCAAAAAATGTAATGAGCTTCTGAAAATACTGTAATCCCGTCCTTTATTACAAATACTGTGTATGCATTTCAGTACCCAAGGCTTATATGCAATCTAGTTATGTAAATATTCTCTGCATGGCAACAACAAAAATGCTTTCAATGTTGGTAATTCTTAATAGCATCCTTATTAAAGCTTATTTGCATCTTACAATCTCAGACAGGCTTACCTGATGGTCATTAAAGCATTGCTACTTAAACACAGAGCAACAGGCACTGCAACAGCATGCATTTTCTGAATAATAAGAAGCATAAATCAACAGTATAAAAATATGACAGAAAGTCAGAACATTCTGCAAAATAAAGGACAGATGAAAAGCCACTGTAGTACTTGTGTCTACCTTGGATAGGGGGAATACTCTGCACATTTACACTGCATAACTGCTCCTTGCCTTGCTTGGACACATCCAGAGTCACTACATGGGGGAGTGGGGTGCAACAAGTATGTTACAATTTGAAATGTCTCTGGTTGACAGCGATGGCCCTGACACATTTGTCATACCTGTCAACCTCACAGCAAGAAATCTGGACAAAGCCATAAATAGAAGTGGGACAAAGGCCCAAAAATAATGACAATTTTTAAATATGTCTCTTATAAATTTAGAAAGATAACAGAATATAAGTTCTTGCATTAGTATGAATTTTCTGAAGGGTATGAAATCTGAAACTCAAATGTCTGTCAATATTTTCTAACTTCAATCTTTAATGATTTGCCACTAATTTGCCAGAAAACCACAATTTTATGAAAAATGGACCAAAAATGTGACGCAAAAATATAAAATAGACACACAATACAGCTGGGAACCTGTCAAAGAAGGGACACTTTTTTAATATTAGTACTGTTAAGTTTAGCAGCTGACACAATAAGAGAATCTACATGCATGTCTGAAATCAAAGTCATCTATAACTCTGATCATTACAATTATTTATTAATTGTAAGCCCTCCACATTTTCTACATAAATTGCCATTTTGCGGAAGGATTATTAGGGGGAGAGCAACATTTTGAGCCAAAGTCGGGGACAGTTGAGAGGTTTGGATATACATAATTCTATAAAGTGATTTATTTGCACATACCTCTCAACCTCTTAACTCATTACAGCCAAGTGACGTCTCCAGGTGCATCTGCAGTTACCTCCTACTGCACTTCTAGGCATCAAATATTGCCTGTTCATATTTGCATTAATAATTCCAAAGGTATCAGAATATTCCATTTTGAACCATATATGATAGCAAACATAACTGTATTGATATTTGACCTCTGTCAATTAGTATTTGTTAGAACTGTAAGGTGATAACTTAATTTCTTTAAAGGCTGAAGCCACACCTACTGGGAGTTAAAGGTACACACTCAGAAGAGCTGTAGTGGAGGAAATTAGTTAATGCAGGAAATCTGGACAAGGCCAAATATATTGGGGGAACATACAGACAGTACTAAAAATTGCTCTTGTATAAACTTAAGACAGTTGACAGAATAACAGGTCTTGCTTTAGCATGTATTTTTCTGAAGGGAATGAAGTCTGAAACTCAATGTCTGTCATTATTTACTGACTTCATTCCTAAATGACTTGCTAGAAAACCACAAATTTTATGAGAAACATACCAAAAATAAGAAGGAAAAAGCTATTCATTCTGCAAAAATCTGAAGTGAAGAGGTGTTGTTCATTCATGGCTGTCTTTGAGTTTGCCATCCTTCCCCTCTCACAAAATCATAGTGGAATGGGGCCTTCCCTCTGCAGCCATTCCAATGATCCATTGGCTATTTCACCCCATTTACCATAAACACTAATGTGCATACTGCTTTACTTCTACGATTATTTGGATTTCATTTAAAAGTTTTATTTTACATTTTACAGCACAAACACTAGTAGACATCTTAATTAGGCCAACGGCCCTGGAACCTTTACAAGCCTAGCCATAGAAGTGCCCTGGCAAAATGCCACCATTAGTTCCCAGTGCCTCTATCAAGTACAGCCACTGGAGTGATCCCCAGGATGAATTTTCTATTTTCCATCCACTCATCAATAATTCTCTTGAAAAGGGCCAATAAGGTGCTGTGCTTGACATATATGGGAAGTCTTTTCCAGAGCACGAGCAGTCTCTGGGTTATGAACCTGTCCCTCCAGCATGTTCTGTTGATTGTGGTAATGAGGTTGAGGTCCCTGGAGCATATGGTGTGGAGGGTTTGGGATTTATTTAGGTGTAACATTTCTAACAGGGCTTGGTCAGACATGGCTTTATAAGTCTTCCAATGAAAATAGACTTAGCATTAATACTTCTCTGCCCTTGAAACTCACATTTATTGAAACAGCATTGACACCAACATTCAAAGAAAATACATCTGGCCAGTTGCATATAAATACTAACTTTGGGCTGTTTTCAAATGATAGGCCCTTTGTACATGAAACATACATATGCTCTTTGATACACCTTCCTGATTGTGTTAAGTTGTATTGCTTGTATAATACAGTACAGTTGTTAGACGGCATTTTAAATTTATTGTTTTGAACTTCTTTTCCAGTAAACAATGAAACAAAATGCATGCACCAAAAATGACAAAACTGCCCAATTCAGAACATTTCCATCATAAAAGTCTACTCAAACTTCTACAATCCACTAGTATCAGTAAATATGCACAATCTCTGCAGAAGTAAAAGTCATCAAAATAATTCCACATTAAAGAGATCTGTAACTAATGAAGAGGTTGCTGCTAGTAAACAAGTTTATATTTCATTTAGAAATAAAGTGCCTGTTGCCCTTTAGGAATAAATTGCCTATTACATTAAAAAAATGATAAGCTAGAAATATTGCAATAGGGACTGGATGACAAACTGATAACAGGTTGATAGTTACTATGTATCTCCACCAAAAAGGACAGTCTCCAGACTGCAGCATCCACCCCCTTTAAAAGTACAGTACAGTATCAGCAATGCATCTACATACTGTGGGAGTAGAACCCACAGCCTTCTACATCAAAAGCAAATACACTACCTGTTGTGCTATTAACAATGCAAGCAGACTCACCATAAGCAGCACTAAACTTTTCTTCCCCTGAAGCTCTTAGCTCTTTGTAAAATCCCCTTGACACTCAACTGTATCTCTCAACTTTGCAACACATGAGCACAAGAAATCTGGAAAAAGCCAAAATTTATTGGGGGGGGGGACAAAAGCCCAAAAACCAGGTACACATTTAAACATTGCTTGTATAACCTTGGAAAGTTGATAGATTAAAAGGCTGTGCTACTGCCATACATTTCACTGCCAATTTTTCACCTCAGGACCCTGTGCACTACAGTCAGAGCAACATACGACTATGCCAAACCAGCTGTTTCTTTTTTTTTCACTAAATATTTTTTTTATTATTTCAAATAAGATGTCTTAAACATTACATGAAATAAAGATAAATAACATATTTACAATTCTAAAACATTACTAACTTCAAACCATTATATAACTATTTACATTGGTGTCTATGCAAATAACATTGAAATTCTATATTATATAGAGTTAGAAACATAAGATGATATATCTTCTTCGATATTTTCAAGTATTTCCAGTACTTTCATCCAAGAGTAATAGTAAGAAGTAGATCTTTTAGTTCTGTTCTTCACTGTTAATATTTCCATGTGAGCAACTGTTGTTGTTAAAGTCTCAAATTCCTTGAACGTAGGAAGCCTCATTTTTCCAGTGTATAGTTATGATTTTACGTGAAATTGCCAATAGTGACCATAGGATTTTAGTGTCTTTTTGGTACACAGTTTGGAATAGGAGAGTTGAATAAAATTAAAGACTTTGTTAATTGAAAATTATCATTATAAACAGTCTGAAAAAATAATTAATGGATTTCCAGTACATATTGAGACATATACATTCATAAAACATGCTGCCAATCTGCTTTTATCTTGATATGGCATCTCAACATTGATCTTCAATAGAATACATTTTGGCTAACCTATGTGGTGTATAGAAACTTCTGTGTAGATATCTCCAAGTGAATAATTGCCAGTATTTTGATAATGTAGAAAATTTGGAAGATTTTAGAATATTACTTTTTCTTCTTCAACTGGAGGATGGTTGTTTATTAAAGTATAATAATCCCAGTATGATTTTTCATGATAGTTTTTGTTTTTTAACAATTTTATAGATATTAGACAAATAACCTGTACCCTGATAAGGCTGTTTTGTGATAAGAATAAGGTATTCAATGAGTTTTGGAGCTTCATGTCTAACTGAAGGTTGCATTTGTTCTATTTTATTTATAAGAAAATGCCTTAGATTTTGTAAAACAGCCAATTGTCTTTATTTATATTATAATTATAAATTATCTGTTCCTTTGTTAGAATTTTCCCTTTCTCTATAAGTTGATGCCAAAAGAGTAATGTTTCTTCTTTAAGTATATTTATTTTAGATATTTGGAATGTATCTAGAATATTTGGTGTAAAAGCTATAGGGAAAATAAGAAAAATCCAAGAATTAATATTTGGTATTTTGTTTATATATGTTCTGAACACTGAAAGTGTAGAACTTACATAGTTTGATGGCAATTTATTAATATTATTCCTTTTCCTAAAAATAATCTTTTAACATCCATATAAGGGGTGATGGTATTACTGTTAAGTTGTCTTGTATGTGATTATAATTGATTTCTATGTAAATCTGCTCATGGGCTTGTTTCCATATAGGTGTGTATGAATTATTTAACCATAGTGTTATGTTTTTAATAACAGATGAGGTAATATATAAATCAATATCCGTAAATTAATTCCACCATCTTCCCAATCTGGCAAATGTTTATTTAAGGCTATACGGGTTTATTTGGAAACCATAGAAAATTTAAAATTAGTTTATTGTATCTTTGAATAATATATTTGGGAGGTGGCAATGAAAAATTTTGTATTAAGTATAATATTTTGGGAAATATGATTATTTTAATAAGATGTAATCTGTCTGCTGTTGAAAAGATATATTTATTCCAGTAACCAATTGTTTGTTCTATTTTGTCTAGTATTTTATTATAGTTAAATATTAGAGAATCTGTTAATTCATTGAGTAGATTTATTCCCAGATATAATAATTTACTTTCTGTTACTATATATTTGGAAAATCTTTTGTTTATATTATTTATTTACAATTACAGGGCATAATTTTAGTTTTGTTTTCATTAAATTTTAAGCCTGAAATATTTTGAAATTTATTCATGGAGTTAAATAGAGCATTCAAAGACTCATTTGCATCTGAGAGAGTTAATAGTATGTCATCAGCAAAGAGTTGGATTTTAAGGTTTAACATTTTATTAATACAAATGCCCTTTATGTTATTGTTTGATCTGATTTGATTTGCAAAGGGTTCTATGAGTAATGCAAATAACAATGGTGATAAAGGGCAACCTTGTTTAGTTCCCTTTTTATTGTTATAGGGCCTGATCTATATGATCCCAGTTTAACATATGCAGTAGATTTTTCATATAGTATTTGGATAAGATTATTAAAATTAGAAGGAAAGTTATATTCTTTTAAAACTAGTGAAAGAAAGTTCCAATTAACCGAATCAAAAGCTTTATTAATATCTAATGAGATTACATTTAAATTTAGGACTTTATGTTTGCTATAATCTATTAATGTTAGTATTCTTTTAATATTATCTGAAGTATTTCTTCCTTTAATAAAACCTGTTTGATCTTTGTGAATTAAGAAAGGAAGAAAGTGTTTGATCCTATCTGTATATAGCCATAAACATCTTGTAGTCTATATTGAGTAATGATATTGGCCTATATGAGGAACACTGTTTCTCATCTTTATCTGGTTTGATAATTGGGGATATCAATGAATATTTCCAAGAGGGTGGTATATTCAAATCTTTATTGGCTATATCATATACTTTTAATAATAAAGATATGGCTTGATTGGGTATTAATTTATACATTTCTGGTAGCATATTGTCTGGGCCAGGTGCTTTATTTGTCTTGAGCTTTTTAATTTGTGATTTTAATTCTGTCATATTGATTGGTTTGTTTATAATGTCTATTTGTTCTTGTGTTAATTTAATATGAATATTGTTTTCTAAGTATTTTTTTATATCCTTAGTAGGTGTATCTTGAGTATTTATGGAAAAACCAGCTGTTTCTTGAAAGACAGGAAGACTGAAACTTAAATGGCTATCATTTAGTGAATTCAGTTCTCACCATAGCTCTCAACTTCTTAGCACAAAACATTTGGGCAAAGCCAATAATGGGGGAATACAGCCCCCAAACATATTCAGTTCTCACTGTAGCTCTCAAACTTTTAGCGCACAAAGCCAATAATGGGGGGATACAGCCTCAAAAACAGGGACAAATTTCAAATATTGATCTTATAAACTTAGCAAATTCCTAGAATAAGATGTTTCGTGTTACCATGTACTTTCTGAAGAATATGAAGTCTGAAATTCAAATGTCTGTCATTATTTAGTGAATTAAAAATCCAGAAAACCACAGATTTTATGAGGAACAGAACAGAACAAAAATATGATGCAAAAATCTGAAGGCTTTTCACAAGTGGTGGTGGGTAGGGAATTCAGGCTCTTGCTATCTGCACCCAAGTTTGAGCCTGAGGTAATGTCTCTAGCCACCAGTTATAATTAATTGGGGCATTTCACACACACACACACACACACACACACACACACACACACACACACACACACACACACACACACACACACACACACACACACACACACACACACACACACACCCTGATGACCAGTTTCCCATCCTCACATCCCCCCTGATAGCCAGTTTCCCATCCTCACACCCCCCCTGATGGCCAGTTTCCCATCCTCACACACACTGATGGCCAGTTTCCCATCCTCACCCCCCCCCCATGGCCAGCTTCCCATCCTCACACACACTCTGATGGCCAGTTTCCCATCCTGACACACAATGATGGTGAGTTTCCCATCCTCCATTCAATTTAAAAGTCTGCAGCATACCATTCAAAAGTCCACAGAAGCAGTCCCTGTTTCAAGCCAGTTCCTCATCCCATCCTCAATAAATAAGCCAGTTTCCCATGCTGAGGTCAAATTACAGCAGCTGTTTCAAGCCAGTTCCTTGCAGCAGCTCCTGTTTCTTGGTGCCAGAATGCCAAGCATGTGTGCACGGCCTCCTGTAGCTTGTTCCGAGCATGCACAGACTGCAGACCTTGCAGTCTGATCCCCTTCCAGTCTATACAGTTGTAACTGCATAGACTTCTGGGTCATCTGTAGACTGCTGCCTTCTTTCTGAATCAGGACTGGCTAAACAGCAGTCCGGATTCTAGTTTCTAAGCATGCATGCATGGAGTTCTGGAATTTTTTTTATTTATTTTGGTTTACAGCTGGGGGGAGGCTGCAGTCGTGCAGTCCAATATCACGAGCCAACACTGGTAAAAGGAGGGATAATTTTAAGCTAAGATTATCCATTAGACAGTTAGAATTAAAATTAATTAATTAGAATTTAGATCAGGGTGTCCAATAGGTGCTACTAGGACTGCACTCTAGCCCACCAAAGCATTTTATCTGGTCCTTGGTATGTCCTGCAACAAACTGTTTTGAATGAACTGATACATATTGGACAAGAAAATCTGCCCCCCCCCAAACTTTCCCAAGTATGGTAAGTGGTCAATGAAATGCATGCTTAAGTGGACCCTTAGCCAAAAAGGTTAGACAGCCCTGAATTAGACAGATCAGATTAATCCTTGAGTAGCACACACCCATCACATGTACCTAGCCAGGCACTTGCAACAGCTTCAGAGACCACAGAGGTTACTTACAAAAAGAATATAGGGAGTAAACAGCAAGTGCTATGCAGCCCATCTCAAATTCCTATCTATGTCCAAAATAAAACCCAGTTCTCTCTATCTACCTTCCAGGCTCTCTTAAAAGAACAAAACTGGGCTCCCCTAACAACCTTACAAGTAGATCATGCAGTCCAATATTTTAGTAACAGTTTCCTACATATCTTAAATAAACCTCCCCCCCCCCAGACAAATTTGTTCTAAAACAAAAAGACTCCAATGGTTAGCAAAATAAACAATACAGTTACTTAGACAGAGGCAAAGCATGGTCCTTGTAGCATTCTACCAAAAGTCATGTAAATCTTATTACCTTCCAACAACTTGGAAATCAAGCTAAGAAACAAATCAAAATAGACAAAAAATATATACTTTCAAACTTGCCAACTAAAATATCAAACAAATCCACAAAAATTCTGGCAATCAGTCAACCTCCTCCTAAAACCTGGCAAACCCCACTACCCCAGTTCCTACTACCAACAATGCTGACACAACTGTAGCCCAATTTAATTCCCACTTTTTTAATTCAATAACATCCCTATTACATAATGCTTCTACCCCACCCCTGAAAGTTCCCACTCAATCTAGTCCACCACAAACCCAATTAAAACTAGAACCATTCAAACAAGCTATATATAGGGCTTACTATCTAAAGTAAAATAATGTATCCTTGCCACTGACCAATTACCAGGTGAGTTTCTGAAATTAGCTGCCCCATCTATTGCATACCCCATATCAATCCTAATTAACCACTCTGTTACTTAATAATATGTACCTACCATATGGAAAATATCTCATATCATTCCACTGCATAAACAAGGCCCCTCTAAAGACATATCTAATTACAGACCTATAGCCATACTCTCACCCTTAGCAAAAATCCTAGAAAAGTGTGTCCACAAACACATAAATGATTACTTCCAAACAACCTCCTATCTGTTACACAACATAGTTTTAGACCAAAACACAGTACTAGTACAGCCCTCATTAGCTTTACCGACTCTATAAATCACCTTAAAAATAACAAGCAACTTGTTTCTGCTACCTTTCTTGACATGTCAAAAGCCTTTGACACCATATCACATCAAATCCTCCTAAACAAACTTGCCAATTACAGCCTTTGCCCTGAGGCCCTAGAGTGGTTCCATAACTACCTCTCATACAGGCAGCAAGCTATTGTTCAGAATCTTGATGAAATAACATGTAGTTAGCAACACACATTTTTCTTGCTTCGTAAGCAAGTAATTTTAACCCATAAGCTTCCACTCTTTAACTTGTTTCATTACTAACATATACATTCTATTAATATATGCAAATGAAAAAATGAAGTGCAATTATAACATTAAAAAGGGTGAATCTTGAAATTTGGTGTAATGTCTTTCAAATATTTTTTGTTGGGAAGCTTAATCCACATCGCCACCTCTGACCCCCACCCATTATACTTGTGTATAATATAAACATTGAGATTAGTGTGCCCTAGACTAGAAGAAATACACCAACGTACTATAAACTGAGTATGTATACACTTTCTGTGCTGCAATTAGTCCTCAGTATTTTAACAGCAACCCTTTATGATACACTGATAAATATGTCCAACGTAGCTGTGTAATGGGACAAAGACATAACTAGGGTGGGTAGGGGTGGGTGAAAGGGGCAGCTGCCCTGGGTGCAAGATGTTAGGGGTATAATCAGCTGATGCAATAGGTTGGTAGTGCAGCATACTGCTTTTGTGTTCAGGACTGAATTGGGTCAGTGTTTTGTGTATAGAAAGAGTTTTTTTTTTTCCTCAGGTACTTAAGCTGAGGGAGAATGCCAGATCAGGCAACTGCACAGCAGGACAGAATAGCTAGATTTACCTGTCTTCATTGCTGTCCATCTCTATATTTGAGAATATAGTGTAATAAAATCCCACTTACATAATATTTATTGAACACAGTCTGTGCTTATGAAGCAAAAAGACTTTTGGGTAATGTGCATGATCTAAGAAATGAAACAATTTCTTTTACAATAATGTAATATTGAATAATTAGTGAAAGTTCTGCTTAATCTATTTTTATTTGATATGAATATATAATATCAATTTAGTTTTTAAACAGGATTCTGAAGATGCAAAGTCTCTGGAAGATGGCGGAGCATTTGGAGACAGATTTTGATTCAATGAACTTTGAGGAGTAAAATGAGAGTTAATTTATATAAATGTAGGATGATGCATTTGAGTTAGAATAATTCACAATGAAAGTATTGTTAGACGGTGGAACTAAATAGTTAGAAGGTGGAACTAAAAATAGTCTGCAATGAAATAAAACAGAGTTGTCATTTCTGAGCCCTTTGTTATCAAGCTGAGTACAGTGCTGTTCATTTACTAACTTCACTGAATAGGTAAATATAATGGTCAACACACATTTTTTCAGTCACAACCTGAGCCAGTTAAGTATGTACAAGTTTCAACAGATACTTAAAGAGTGTGAAAGCTTATTTGTAAAACAACACTCATGTGGGATGATAAATATAGATGAAAAAGACAGAATATCCCCAGGATTCAATAAACTCCTTGTAGGAATAGTGTTCATTTCCATATTGCCCTAACAGCAGCATGCCTTACATATTCATGAAGGCACACTATTGATAATGGCTAAATGGACACAAACACTACTGAGTGCAGGGAGCATGTGTTAGTAGTCCCCGCACATCCAACACTCCCCCTGCACTTATAGCACTTTTTAAGTGCTTTCAGTGTCCGCAAACAATGAAAGCAGCTATTTAGATAGTAAGCATTGCAGGGGGTGTGTGACAGGTACTGTCACTCTCTCTGCATTGTCAAATTTCTGTATGGCACTTTCTAACTGCTGTCAGTGTTCATGGACACTGAAAGCAGCTATTTAGATAGTAAGCAATGCAGGTGTTGTATGGGAGGTACTGTCACACACCCCCTGCATTGTCAAAGTGCCATATGGCACTTTATAATGGCTGTCAATGTCCATGTACACTAAAATCAGCTAATTCAATAGGAAGCAATGCAGGGGGTGTGTGACAGGTACTGTCACACACCCCCTGCAATGCAAAAATGCCTTACAACACCTTTAACATGTCCTAACTTCTCATTGCAAAAAACTGGCCAAAGGCTAAAATGATGGGGGTACAAACAGGGACAGATCATACATATTGCCCTTACAAACTTAGAAAGTCGATAGAGGAACAGGGCTTGTATTAACATAACAACATGTAGGGTAGGATTAAAAGTCTGAAATTCAAATGTATGCTATTATTTAGTGACTTCAGTCCTGATATGTCCCATACAGACTTAGACAGTTGATAGAATGACAGGTAGTGTATTACCAGATATGACTTACAAGTAGTATTGATACATGTAATTAAAGTTTTTTTATTAAACTTGTTTTCCATTCTAAGTTAAGTTTAAGCATAGCTGAGTGGGTTTGCACATTATGGCCCTCTGCTCAGCATTGCTTAAACATCTCATAAGAGCTAAATAAAACTGTATAGCAAAAATCTTTAGCAATGAGATAGCATATTGGTTAGAGTCCCAGCTTCGCATGCAGGAGTTCACTGTTTGAATACCAAAACAGCACTTTATTTTTACATGGGAAAGCATTGTTAAAATATATTTTTTTAATGTTTAATTATGTAGTAATTGATATTTGCTGCCCAGGGTAGTGTAGCTGGTCCAAAATGGAAATGTGAGTGCATATAACATGTAAAATCACCCATGTATAGACAAGTGTCCCATATAGTATAGTCACACCCTAAGGTAATATAATGAAAGCATATAGGGGGATGTCATGTAAAGTAAATCATATACATGTAATAATATGTTAGTAATGACAAATTAATCTACAATCCTGATTTTTTTAATGAAAACAGCTATGCTTAGCAGGTTTAAGCATTGCTTACACTTAAATTCTAAGCATCAGTTAGCTCAGCTAAGTTGATTTGCACACTGTTAAGCAGTGCTCAGCATTTACACATTTAAGCACTGTTCAACTCATCCTAGTGGATTTGCGCACAACTTAGCTGAGCTTAACATTTTCAAAATGGTCCAATGACAGCAATGGGTGGGAATATGGCCTTATTTAAACCACACAGGCAGGAATACAGCCATAACTTGTAGTCTGATCTCTGCAGGAACCATGTCTGGCATTGGAGAGGGAGCATGCATTTGGGCACAGTGCTGGGGAATTCAGGAGGCCAGGGTCATGTTTGGGTTCCTTGTAGAAAACCATGATGTGCTGCAGGGCCAGTACCTGGACTCTCAGTACAAAGTGGAGGCTTGAGACCAACTGGCATGTGACCTCACCAGTGCCACAGGAATTCCCTGAACTGGTGAGCAGGTACGGCATCACCATGCTGACCTAAGGCAGAGGAAGGGGGAGCTCTTGGCCCAGAGGATCCAAGATGCTCAGGCACAGAATGATCCAGTGGTTAATATCTCATCCATAGCTGTACCAAATCCCAGCCTGAGTATGTGATAGACAGATATGCATAATGTTTGTTTTCTCCCCCTACAGCCGCAGTGGAGATGGCTAGCAATGCCGCCGAGGCCCATGCCAACAGACTGACAAGGCTGCGCCGACAGGCTGGTGAGTACAGATCTACCTTGCACTAGATAGTGAAATAAATAAGAAGGAGTAAATTGTTTACTGCCAGTAGATGTAGTGTGTTCTGTGTCTAACTATTAAAGAAAAGTTTGCCAGACTAATACTGATATACACCATAGGCAGTAGTAGAGCACTGTGTCATATAAGTAAAATAAGAACCTAAAGCACCAACTGTTATGTTTATTCTGGTATGTTGTTGTAGAAATAGAATGTGTACATGTTATTCACAGCAAATATGGCTTTGATAGCATGAATTAACTGAGGTTGTTTTGAGACCCAGCTATTATTCAAAACAGAAGATTGTGGAGCTGTAAAACAACATATAAATACAATATAACATATGTTATACCCTATGATCTGAACCCTGACTAGTAATGTCCACTGTATTATAGTGTGTCCCAAGCTGCACTACCTTGGGTAAACCTTTGCTTTCCAGATGATATTATTTCAAAGGATTAATACACAGTACACTAACTATCTGTCATGCAAGAATCTCAGGATTACAAGGTCAGACTCTCTAACCCACACAGTATTAGGCAGAAATCAGTCAAAACACAAGACAGCAGTTCCCCAGTAGCTCAGTGTAATGAGAAATAGCCTTGTCGTTAATTTTAGCACACCCAGATGGTTCAAATTCAGGGAGTGGTACTGAGATGTGTGCATATATACACATAAGAATTCTTGAATATTTGTAGAAACAGTTAGATAGTGGTAACAGATATTTCCCCCACAGGTCACACAGGTAAAGAAATGTTTTTGCAGCTGTAGGAAAGGTATACCAATAGACCATGTACAGCTGTCCCACTGTCCAACTCCATGTCTGCAAATGACAGCAGGATAGGTATATACACCATGCACTCTTCCTGATGCATGTCTCTCAAGTGTCATGCTATCATGGCTAGCGGTCACTGCTGCCAATCACCTTGGACACAGGAATCCCGGTGAAGTATGGCAGTAGCAGACTCACACAACATCAATGCAGAGTACCCCCTTTTCTGTCAAGTATGTAACCTGACATGTACAAACCCCCTTAAGTAATGCAGCCATAGTTCTTCTGCTCTTTCCCATACCATTATAGGTTGGCAGTCTAACAGGTACATATGTGCTACAGAAGCTATGAGCCATAGGTAGATGTAAAGTGAGGGCAGACCTTTGGAGTATTGAGCAGTACTGTTGTGAAAAATAGAAGCCTATACAGTTGTTAATGGACTGTTTTCTCTCACCCCTCTCCTCATCTGCTCAATAATTATTATTCGTATACTATTAGTATGTTGTTTTCAAAACCTATTGTTGGGACATGAGTCCTATTATTGTTCATATATTTAATTAGTTGCATATTAATATACCTTGTTCAGATACCATTATTGATGACCTGTTGCTGTCAATGTAACATGCATACTGTTAAAATACTTATTATTGTTCCATTTATGCATGTGTTCTGTTTGTTATGCAACTGTTTCATATCTGTTGGTTTGGGTGAATTGGAACCCTCACACATGCTGTTCTAACTAATTTTGAAATGTTTTGTTCATGACTAACCAATATGTCTTAGAAAACCACAATAACATAGCATGTTTGGAAAGGCAGATCCTGGCAGATCCACCTGTCCCACCTCTTCTGACTGTGGCACCAGGCCCCAGCATGTCTGGGACCCAGCCTGGAACATCCTCCTCCATTGGTCCTGCACCACCTTCAGGTAGAACCACCTCAGGGGACGGGGCCTGTCCCTCCCGGGTGTGGAGAGTAGCCCATCACTCGCAACATGTTTGGGGGTATGGTGTGCAGCATCATCCACTCTGAGTTGGATGAACAGCTGTGCCAGATGGAGGGCCATCTGGCACACCTGTAGGGGCAGGCTGCCCTGTTATCCAACCTCCAGCACAGCCACCTTCAGGACCGTGAAGGTGCAGTGGTGATTGCCCATGGGTGGGGATCTCAGTCCCATTGTATCCATTTGGGGGCTCATGGGCCTCTGATTCCAACCACCCTCCCCGTCCAAGGTGTTTACCCCCCTTATGTCATATACCACCCATGTCTGCTGTCTTGTCTGTCTTGTCTGTCTTGTCTGTCTGCAAATGCAACCTATCCTACCCAAACTACCTCTGCAAACATACCTATACCCCTTCCCCAACATCCCAGTCTCACTATAAAAAAAGGGCATCTGTCTGCAAATAAATCATTGCCCCATACAAAGCTGCACATTTTTCCACCATGTCCACTGATGTAAATCAATCTACAAACAAATTACTCTACAAATGCACATTGTCAGCACCCCTCCCTGTGGGGTCTAAGGCTGTAAATTCCAAATTTCCAAATCAGTCACAGCTGTTGCTGCAGAAGAAATTTAGAGCTATATTCCTTTCCTACACCCATCATGCACATCCCTAGCTGCTTTTCCAATTGTTTTATCCCCACTTGCCCCCATTTCACCACTTTCCTATCACCTCTTTTTCTTTTCTTTATTTAAAATTAGCTCTCTTCAAAGTAGCAGAAACGCAAACAACAAGATACACAAAAAATGCTGAAACTGCTAGATAACCGACACTTTATTCCACAGTACAGAAACCTCCAGTAAGTGCTTTCATCTCCCAAAACAATCACAACAAGAGACTTCTTCAGACTGAGGTAACCAAAACCAAACACACTTTAAATACCATATTCTAATCACATGATTCATATGCAAAAATATAAAATGTCACATTATTTAAAAACACCATAAAATAACTTAAATACACCTACACTACCCCTAATGTTTTAACCCTTTCCTTTTTATGTACATAATGAAGTCTTCTCTGTTATTTAATCCAGGTGGAAAACATGCATTTAGTGTAACTTGTTAGCAGTATTCAAGCCAGCCTAACTCTTCTTCTATATTAGTTATATAAGTAGTATTAACCAGGAAATCCAGTACTAAAATGTATAATTTACTTTACACTTGTTAACTTTATAATGTTTACTTATAGCATTTTTATTATCTCCTATTTGAATAGCATATTTATGTTTGTATATTCTCCTATTCAACTTCCTAGTAGTTCTTCCAACATAGAAACTTTTACATTCCATACAAATTATAAGGTAAATCACATTTTTAGACTTACAATTAAATATCCCAGGTATTCTCACTTTACTATTTCCTACTTCTACCTCGCTCCCCTCAGTATATAACAGATTACACATGTTACAATTATAATATTTAATAATAGCACGTCTCTGTTCTGTTCAATAATTTTTACTCAATTTTCCTTGATAGTAATTTTTGATACTTTTAGCTTTCTTTTGTACAAATTTTAGACTAGTTCCTATTTTATTTATTAATTCACTATTGGCTTTAAATAATCCCCCAATTCTTCATAACAACATTTTTTATAGCCTGGGAATGTATACTATTCTGTATAGCCATCGCTCTTTTATATTCATATTGTTTTTTATTACTTTCAATAAGATCTCCTATACCCATTCTTTTATCCATCTGTTCGTGAAGTAATTTATTCACTTCTACAGAAGGATGGCCTCTTTTTTCTATTTTATTACAAAAATATTTAGCTTTCTCACAAAATTCATCATCTTTCTTAGTTAGACTACTAATCCTTTTTAACTGTCCCTTCACCACATTTAACTTAGTCTTTTTAGGGTGCATACTAGAAAAATGTAGATAACTATTATTCTGAACTTCTTTTTTATATACTTTAGCTATTAATTTATTGTTTTCTTTAAAAATAGTTAGGTCCAAATAATTAATTTCACTATAATTATATTCATGAGTAAATTTCAAATAGGTGCACACGTGATTAATATAATGAATAAACTCTTCCAGTTCAATAAGTGTTCCTCTCCACACAAGGAACACATTGTCAATAAAATGCACCATTTTCAAAATACATTTGTTAAATTTACTTTCCATTATATTAGCTTCAGTTATAGGAGTGTGTTGCCATGCCATCGGCTATTGGAATAACATCATAGCTGTTCTGCATGCAAATAGCAAGTGGGGGACACCAATTGTTGCACAGGCCAGCACCTGCTCATGAGCATTACCTACAAAAGGCAAGCAACCGCCTATACAACTTTTCCTGTACATGGTAAGACACAGAAAAAGCAAGAAATGTCAAGAATACTGGGAAAAAAAACAGGTATGTCAAACAAGTATGCATGTGATGGAATGCAGAAGGGGGTATACAATAATGGGAACTAAAAAGTTAAACAATATGTCTCAACAAGACTTGCTGTACTGATATATTGCTGTTCTGCACCTATGGCCATTGCATCTGGCTCTGTCTGCAGTGACACTGATCACAGCTCTGGCCCCTAAGTCACCCCAGTAAAGGTCAACTCACATATGACTACTGCTGGAGTGTCTGTTGCACAATACTGACTGTGTCACTGCCAGGCCAGCTACTGGGATGTTGTAAATATCCATATGTCACTTGTGAATGCCACTATGAGACATATGCTTGTCTTACAAATCTAAGAGACCTATACAGCATATGTTCATAGTAAGCAACTGTCGCAGAAGTGTGTGTTGAGCTACATGTGATATACTGAGCTCATACCATTCAACTGTCCAGTGTTCTGCACACTGACCACATGTGTACCTCATATTTGTAGTCACTTTCTCATAGAGTTGTGTTATGTCTGGCAAATCATTGGCAAATCTGGGAAGACTGACATCAGAGCATAATAGCATGCATATGAATGGCGGATGTCATATTCTCCGGGGTATTACTGTGAATGCAAAGCCTACTGCGCTGTCAACTGACTTAAGTGTGTTACAGCAATATTAATAGAGTTTCACTATAATTGGGCTATTGTCCCATATTCATGTGTGCCGTCAACAAGATGTCCTGCTCTAACAGGTTGAGAAGTATGATTGAGCAGCAAGAGTGCAAACACACTGTGCCATACTGCCATAGAACAGAAATGTATATCAGGTATTACCTGTGCACATGTATGTATTAGTAGGTGTAGCTGGATGCCTCAAAACAACAGACATGAGTTGCAAATTGTCACGTAAATAAGCTGTACATGTTGCACATGTGTGTAATCTTAGTTTCAGTGCATCAAACAGACATAAATGTCTACAGCTACAGATTGCTGCATTGTCATGACACAGAAATGAGTACTAGAATAAGCGTGGTTACAAGGCTGAAATTGGAGAAGTGTCCAACTGTGTTATGACTTTGTGCCCATGCCCACAACAAACATCTATATGAGCACCTACATAGCTGTATGGACTCAGCAATACCCAGGTCATAAAACCTGCCTCCACCAAAGTAGAGGAATCCCCTTTGGTGGACAGCATCAATACACAAACCACATAATAGGTTGATATACTGGCTGTATAGGGCCAAGTGGGAGAAGGCACCAAATTGGAAGCAATTCCAACTTTGTCTGAACAAGCATATGAGGTCACAGGTGAATCACTGTAAGGCTAACTATGAGTACAAATTGGACACATCCACCTAGGCCAATCATGAGGCCTTCTTCACATATTTCTTCAATCTCAGAGGCAACAACCCAACCCACCCTGTACTGGTGGTCAAACACACCACAAACACACACACACCATAGCTCTAGCCAACCTGCTGCAGACAGGTTAAGTGAAAACGTCACCACCCTGTCCCCCCATTAGTATAGGTGGATATGCACAGCACCTGCCCCCCTCCCCTCATCATCAGGGAGCAGGTCCATAATGCTTACTCAACAGCAACAAAATTAAGTCTCCATAGGACCTGATAACATCCCTGTCTGCATCCTACTTGAACTCAGGCATGTGCTCTCAGCTCCATTACACACAGTAGACAAACAAGGCCTGAGCACCAGCGACATCCCATCTGCAGGGGAGATGACCACTGTCATCCCTCTACACAAATGTGAATGATGGATGGAGGATTATGCGAATTACTGGCCCTCACTGGGGGGAACATGACACATCAGGACCAGGAATGCAATACAAGCTCATACTGTGGTGATAGATCACAAGGTATGATGTGATCGTAAGTCTGGCTAGTGCTAGTCAATGTTGATATGCAGGTTCTGTAAATAATGTTGACCAATGTATGAGGTCCTGTGATGTGTTTCCCTGTTTATGTCTTCCAGGTGGAATACAGTGTGGTAGACACCCACCCTACCGTGAGGCTGAGACTACAGAAATCATTGAAAACATTATACAGCACCACAAGATCATGTTTGGCCATAACCAACAGCAGTTGTCAGAGTAGACTGCCCTGTGGGATGACCTTGTCACCAGGCTGAACAACATGGGTCAGCATGACCATACCTATGAGCAGGTCAGACACAGGGCAACTGACCTAATCCACCATGCCCGGCAAAGGGCTGCTGCTGTGACCAGGAAACGTTCAGCCACAAGTGGGGGTCCTGCTACACAGGCCCTACTGACACCTACTGAGGAGCTCCTAGCCAACCTTGGGGCAGCCATCGCACACCATCAACCTCAACACACCCACATAGTGAAGGTGGGTGGCACCCAAGCAACAGGCGAGGACCATCCAGGTAAGGCCCCAGTGGACATTAAATGACTACTGTAGCACCCATACCGGCATCTGCAGAGTATATAGAGGCATATGTCAGGTCAAAATGCATTTGTGGGTGGGGTTTTGTAATGCACAGAAGTGCACATCTATGTTGAATGACAGCAAACTGTGTAGTATCAGAGCTTGTACTGTACATGTGTAGGAATGCAGCATTCATCCTGCACCAATGTCACATGTGAGTCTGCTGACAAGACCTCTCTCCCACAACTATATAGGTCCCTCTTGTCTGGATGTAGAACAGCAGCCTGGAGCTAGTGAGTATGGAAATGTCCTGTTGTGGCTCACCAATACACTAGACATGTTGAGGACATGCATTTTACCATGCACACAACTGTTACTCTTCGCCATATTGCGGTATGTGCATGCTCACTTGTGATGGAGTTCACTGCATTGCATCACAGTGATAATCACAGGGGCCTATTTGCAGGAGATTTAACATTTCTACAGCATACCTCATAACCTGTCAGTGCAAGAAATCTGGACCAAGCCTGACAAAACAGGGTGACAAAGGCCCAAAAATAGGGACATATTTTAAATATTACCCTTATAAGCTTAGAAAGTTGCTAGAGTAACAGGATTTGGTTTAACATACATTTACTGCAGGATTTGAAGTCTGAAACTCAAATGTATGTCAATATTTAGTGACTTCAGTCCTCAGATCATCCCAGTAATTTGTCAGACAAATACAGAATTTATGAGGAACAGACCAAAAATGTGAGCCAAAACTCTAGACATTCTATGAATATCTGTACAGTTGAGAGGTATGTTCTGTAGGAGTTGCCACTGTGCTATACAGGTGAACAACAGTAATGTGTACATGGGTGCAGTGTGTGCTAGGTGAAGGCCCATCACCTAGTAACACTACTCACATATCCCAGAGGTGTATATTAGTAGAAACATTAAGCAGAAATGGCTGCACTGCATGATGTTGAGGGCATGTCCAGAGTGTGTATGTTGTGGTCTGACTGTGTCGTGCATGTCACCATTCAGATATTGTGAGGTCTGTGTAATGCCTTTGTGCCACCTCACCTGTGTGTGTGTGTGTGTGTGTGTGTGTGTGTGTGTGTGTGTGTGTGTGTGTGTGTGTGTGTGTGTGTGTGTGTGTGTTTGCATGCATGTGTGTATGTCTGTACCGGCAAACTTTATAGTGCAGGTATTAATTTACATATGTTGTCTTCCCCTCACAGGTAGACATGGGGGTCAGGGTCCTTCCCACTCAGAATCTCATGTCAGTGTCTTTGCGGATTCTGATGATGATGGTGGTCATAATGAGGCACAGGTGGGGCTATCGGGGGATGAATTTGTGCCATTGGTTGGCATCCCATTGTTGACCACAATGTGTCCACACACAGTCACAATTCCCATACATACCCAGTCCACAGCAGCCACAGAGAATGGACAGTTGGTGGCTGGTGGCATGGAACAGGCTAGTGTGGTGACTATGGCAAGTGTGAGTGTCCACACTAGCCATAGCCAGAGAGCAGGCAAGGTCTCACACAGGTGGATGGACAGGGGTACTTGAAGGATGACTGCTGCCTGTCAAGCCTCTGTTGCAAGGGCTACAACAGGTGTCACCAGATGCATGTTTCAGACTGTCATGGAGGCATAGGCATGTACTGAATGCAACACCAGACAGATACTCAGGGTCTTGGATGCAAATCTTCCTGCCATGTGTGACGATCTACATGCCCTTGCTGAGGCCACACATTACAATAGTGAGGTTCTGGAGAGGCATTGGTAATCCTCAACTGTAGAATGTCTGTGCTGGAGCATGTGGTGGGGGATGGGCATCAGCAGCGTGGATGTAGGTCAGTACCAAGATCAGCTGAGGGTCCATGGGTCCATGCATATTCACACTCCCGTAGTGGCAGTACCACCAGCACTACTGATGGGGGGTGCTGTCCACACCACAACAGAGCAGGCCATGGGCACGTGATCCTGGCCAGTCCCATCAGGGACACAGATCCAGCAGACAGCGGTCACCATTGGGGAGTTGTACTGCATCTGGCCCTGGTCCTGGTGGTGCCAGTGAGACCCCTGGCAGGAACAGTTCCCATGTCTGTGGCCGAAGATGGTGAACTGTACACCTTGTCATGTATGGTCCACAGCTGTCCAACATACCTCTGTGTAGGGCAGCCACATGGCATGACGGTGTGCATACAAACACACACATACATCTCTATAACAGACAGGTCACCAGCAGACACACACAGCAGCTCCGCACAGCCCATTTAGAGAACACCACTCCAAACACACACATGATGTAAACTGTATGCTGAAGCCTAGGCCTCTGGAAAATCCACACCACATCCTGTGCATATGATGATACCTGTGCCACATCCCTGTCATTGCTGTCTGCTGGCATTTGTTATGCATACACATCAAAGTGTATGTACCTTTTTAGCCATGATGCATTACTGGCATTAGTACCGCTAACTGAATGTAGTCTGACATGCTGTATTCTGTTTGTGTTCCATGTGTCTGCATGTCTGCATGTGGCCCTGCAGACATTACTAATGGGGTGTATATGTACATGTTTACCAGGCGTGTATGCATGCAACAGTGTGTGATGGACACTGTTGGCAGACGGTGTGACCTTGCATACATACCCCTTGTCACAGCCAGCTAGGCTTCATACATGTCATCTCAGTGTTCTGTAGTACCACAGGCTCATACATACAAAGGAGGTTACTGGAGTACTGGCACTAGGTCCCTCACAAGCCTAGCCATTACTTTGATCCCAACAGATTCACTTATCTTGTGGGCACACAGTAGTCACAGGGCCTTCTCATGTCTTCATATTGCACACACATAGGCAACACACAATGTGTTTGTGACATTATCAGTTGTGGAGTGTGGGACACAAGTTGTAGTAATGTGACAGTTGGCAGCACATGGCATGCCCACGGCAAGTGCAACACACAGGATGTCCTCTGGTATGCTAGTATGACACCTTCTTTGTGTCATATTACCTTCACTTATAGTATTTCTCATGCCATTAAGGTGTTTCTAATGTGCAATCACTTCCCTATGCAATCAGTACAGACATGTATGATGTTTCTTGTCTTACAGTTCTGGGGCCTCTTTTAACTGTTTCAATTGGCATCACAGGTTACACCTTGCCAAACAGGGACTGTAACCTACAGGGCTTTTCAGACTTACCTCTTAAGCCTACAGTTTATAAAGACTGTCCTGATGCATGTCACCATCAGTAGTCCATTTTCTCATACACCTGTGTCTGTCTGGCAAATCGTTGCCAAACCACTGTGGCCTGAAGTCATAACATAATGGCAAACATTATGAGTTGCTCACTTCATACTATTTAGACGATCTATGCTAATGGAAACCCTGTTATGCTATCACCATTATATGTTTGTAGGAGCAATATTTGACAGGTGTCTCTATTATGTAGCCTTTGTCACCCCATTATATATGGCTTTGTAAACATTCCTTGCACCAACAGCTTGGGAGGTATGGGTACAGATGGTGGCCATACCTCTGACCTCTGCATATGTGTGCAGATCATCCTGATCTCTGACATATGATTTCTTCACATCGGTCATGAACATGTGGTTTTCTTGCCAACATCTGGTAAAATCATAACAGACTGACATTGTAGATTAATAACAGCTATTTTCATGTAACAACATATACCCTTTGGAAGGTGCATTCGATTGTATGACCTGTTCCACTATCCATTTCCCATGTGTGTCACAGCAATATGTGCCGGGTGTGCCCAATGTTTGCTGTTTGCCCCAGCTTCACATCTGGTGTTCACTTGATATCTGTCTGTGAGTGATTGCAAGGTATGTTGGTGGCTGTAACACAGGTAGACTGCTGCAAGGTGATGTGATACAGTGACAGAGTAACAGACTCTTTCTCAGCATTATGTGTCAGACAGGTATGAGGTCTGCTGCTGCCATGTCTGTCACTACAGTAACCATGACATATTTGGAAATGTGTCTCATAAATGCCCATTGTCAGGGGACACAGACAACATATTGCTTGCAAACATCTGGATATTCCATATACATATGTACAGGTGGCTGGTATGGCATGTACAGTTTAACATGGTGGATGTACGGCAGATGTCATTAACTGGCTCTTTAAAGTAATACCATGAGGAGGGAGTCAACAGGTTATAAAATGGTATTACCAACACACACAGGGGATATGCTTCACACAAAAACACACACAGTAGTATAGTTGCCAGTATTGGGATTAGAACCCCTATCTACCTAATTAATTGTACTGGGGTATTACACAGTTATTGCACGTGCCAAAGAGCTTATAGAGCTGAGGAGTGTATACAGGTATTTCTATGGTGGATGACATCACTAGACCTTGTAAAGAGGGCAATGAAAAGTGTACTGGGTGGAACACACCTCAAAATGGTAAAATCCACACCCCCAGAGGATATGGCCTCAGCCAAACACACATATGCAGAGAACACTGTTCATCCACAAAGTATCACAGTTACCAATATTGAGTTTGGAACCCTAGCTATCTAGTTGTTGGTACTACAGTGTTATGCAGTTATCGCACATGCCACAAAGCTTATAGGGTTGAAGAGTGTCCCAAGGTACTTCTAAGGTGTATAACATCACCAGCCCTTGTAAAGTATGGCAATTGGAAGTGTACTGGGAGAGAAAGGCCTCAAAATGCTGTATCCTACAAATATACACACATTTGCCAGGACTGAGATTAGAACTCCTACCTATCTAGTTATTTGCACTATACCATTACGTGGTTATTGCACACTCCACAGAGCTTATAGAACTGACAAGTATCCAAAGGTACTTCTAAGGTGAATGACATCAGCAGATCTAGTAAAGTAGGGCAATGGGAATGGTACTGTGTGGAAAAGGCCTAAAACTCTTATACCTACAAACACTTGCATATGCCAGGACTGAGATTAGAACCCCTGCCTATCTAGTTATTTTTACTATAGTGTTATGCAGTTATCACACACACTACATAGCTTATAGAGCTGACAAGTGTCCAAAGCTACTTCTAAGGTGAATGACATCAGCAGGACTGCTAAGGTAGGGCACTGGGATGTATTGTGGGTGGGAATGTCCTCAAAATACTTTAACCTACAAACATGACACTTACAAACACATTTACCCACATACACACACTTTTCCAGAACTGAGAATTGAACCCATGCCTATCTATTTATTTTTACTATACTGTTACATAGTTATTACACATGCCATGTAGTTCTAAGGGGAATGACATCAGCAGGACACACATGTACACACATACACACACACACACACACACACACACACAGGCAGGTGATGTGATATTACAACCCCCACCTCAGTACAATTGCACGATGGAGATCACCTTCATGCTGGCATGTGTGACTGGTTATGACTGGTATGCCACTCTCCGCAGCAGGACATCACTCTATGCTATTCAGGGTATCCCTGTGTATGACTCACTCTCTGTGTGTGTCTCCCTGTGTCTCTCTCTCTATCACTGTCTGTCTCTCTCTTCCCCACATCTATGTCTGTGTATGCTTGACATATTGTTATATGTTGCCCATATATATGTCTGTGTATCACACACAACAGATGCAGATATATCACATATGGGCCACCTACAGCTAGCTGAGGGTAATCTTGTCTGATGGGTGTGTGTAGAGACAGTTTAGGTGTACATATTTGTGTGTATGCAAAGACATATGCACAATATAGTTATACAGTCCGATGTGGGTTCCGACATGGGCTGTGATTCTCTAAGTGTAGGAGCATGCCCACTATGACCTTCTATAGTAAGAGTGGGACTCCATTCCAGAAGTAGTTGTACGCTGGTCCAGGAATTTGTGTGCTACAGCCATACCTCTCAAAAGTAAACAGCAAGTTGCTAGAGGTACAGGGTTTGTTTTAGTAGATATTTTCTGACATATCTGAAGTCTGACACTGGAATGTATTGCGTCATTACCTAGTGACAGACATCCTCAGATCATCACAATGCTTTACAAGAGTAATACAAGATGTATGATGAACAGACCAATATTATGAGCCCAACTATAGACATTCTTGCCCAAAACGGCCAGTTGAGAGGTGTGGCAACAGCCGATTGACTGATGCAGCTGTGTAAACAGTCCAGCAACTTGATGATAAACTGGCTGGGGATCTCCTGCTTATGTGGCATTCTTCTTACCTGAAAAGTCATATCCTGGTGTGGTCATACCTCTCAACTGTACAATTTTTGGCAGATTGTCCAGATGTTTGTCTGGAAGGTTTGTCCAGTCTTCATAAACTTGTGTTTTTATGGCATGTTAGTTGTAAATAATTAAAGACTGATGTTACAAAATAATGGCAGACATTAGTGTTTCAGACTTCATAACCTTCAGACAATTCCTGCTAATGCAAAACCCATTATTCTACCAACATTCTCAGTTTGCAAGCACAATATTTACAACACGTGCCTATCATTGGGCCTTTGTCCCACTTTTATTTATGACCTTGTCCAGATGTCTTGCTGTCAGAGGTTGAGAGGTATGGGTGTGGGTACAGAGTGCATTCTACTGTACAGAACTGTCCATTATATGTGTAGTATATTCCACATAGCACTGTGACTTCCAGGTATGCCAGTGGCAATGCAGTGCAGAGTAATGTGGTGAACCACTGACAGTTGTGTATAGGTTGATAGGTTGATATGACATTAGTAGGGTATTGGTGCTGAAGCCCTTATAACCCATGCAAACGAGAGTGTAGCCCATGGTAAGGCATGTCAGCACATAGAGCACCTGTCCAGCAGAGACACAGGTGGAATCACAGGACTGTATTTTGTGTTCCCCATGCACTTACACAGGGAGCACATCACTAGGGGTATTGAGGCACTTGGCTTGATGTGGACAGGGAGTGTATTCCACTGATGGAGGAGTGTGTGGGAGACATATCTGTCACACCAACAAGCCGTATTGATATCAAAGACCAGGTTGATGCTGCATCTACAGGTTTATCAAGTTGGCCTTGATTTCCAGATGTGCAACAGTCCCATCAAGGCAGGGTCTGGATTTCTTTGTATGCCAGACAGGGACACCTCAGCAGAGTCTGTATGGAATGGGATAGAGGGACAGTGCTGTTAGCCTATCTGTGTAGGGTAGGTGTTTGGGTTTTGAGGTAAGGTGTTTGCAAGACCCTGGTGTGTGGAGTCTGCATGGTCTGTGGTGTGTAGGGTAGGTTTGTGAAGTTCTCATGTGTTTTTGCCTCTGAGGTGTCCTTTGTTTGGATTTTTGTTTTGTTGTGGACCTCCACTTACATGGGTGTTCATAGGTTCATAGGTGTGTACTACACTAATGGTCCTGGAACCTTTACAAGACTAGCCCATAGGATTACCCTGGTGTGTGTTGTGTATTTGCAGGTGATGTTTACTGACTCAGTACACCGCATGGCACCCATGTTACTGCACAATTTGTTCTGGTGTGCACATTCTCCATTTGTCTGGCCAGTGGTTCACCTTACGATTATGTGTGTCTCTTTGTCCTTCTGTAGTCCACTCACACGCTTTGCCTACAGTGGCTGCTTTTATGTATTTGTAATTCTGATGTCAGAGGGGTAAATGCCGTAACATTACACACAAGGTTCTGGATTTTACTCCTCTGAGTGTACCTATTTAGCAGGTTGTCCATCATTGCACCACTACATTTGCTGTGGTACTCAGATGGTTTGTGTTACTATATGTTATTATAAGGCTACATGTTGGCCTAGCTGTCAAACCGTCACAGATTGACATCTGGACAGGCCGGTATATGACAGTCAGACAAAGGCCCACACATGTGGACAGGGTGTTAAAACTGTTCTGCCAAACATAGACATTTGAGAGAATGGTTTGGTATTTGCTTGCTTTCTCTTATGGGTATGACATCTGCTCCCCACTGTCTGCCATTGCTGTCTTGACATGACCTTTTCTTGTTTTGCAAATAGTTGACAGGCAAATGCAAAGTTTGGACAAGCAGAACAGATATACAAGGCATTCTTGTGCTTCTTCTGTGACAACACTTGGTTTACCCAGACCGTGGAACTTCCTGGTCGCCTTTTATCAGCTTCTTCTGTGACAACCTGTCATTCCAGGGGTATGGATGTTGGCCAGTGATATATTGTCAGTGCTGACACAGTAAAGTAGCAGCCTTTTATAACCTGGCAGTACATTGACTTTCATGTACCTGCTGTTCTACTAGGCACCATACCCCCTGACTTTTCAGAGACAGACATCTGGACAAAGGCAAAAGTACTTTGGGGACAAAGGCCTACATATGAGGACCATTGTTAACTATTGCCTTCCAAACTTAGAAGGTGATACAATAACAGGTTTTGCATTAGCATGCATTTTCCTAAAGGGTATGAAGTCTGAAACTACAATCTGTCATTATTTTCTGACTTTAGTCTTTTGTGATTTGCCAGTAAACCACAATTTCATGATAAAGAGACCATAAATATGATGCAAACCTCTGGACATTCTACAAAAAAGTATGTACAGTTGAGGGATATGCTAGGCACTGTGTAGGTTACTCTGAGCTGTGTACTGTCCATATGTGTATGGCCCCCTAACCCTGACCTGTCCAGTTGTCCTACAGTAACAGATATTGACATCTGAACAGTGTGTACAACTCCTATTGTAGCTGTATTTGACATGCAGAATAGTTGGCGCTGCAGTTCTTGGAACATGGACCCTGTTAACCACAGTACTGTACCTAGGTCACTAAGACATGACAGCCTGGAGTAAGTGCAGGGTACAGACTGACAGTATTGACCACACATATACTTAGCTCATTGACCCCTGCATATTGTGAACATGCAACATCCAGTTGAATGGGACAGTCCTGGGAGTATGTGCTCTGCTGTTGATACCCTAGAGACAATACTGTTACTGCATTTCTATGGGAACATGGGTGTGAGGGGGCAGACCTGTCAACTGTCCACATGTGCACAGACTATGCTGATGTTCCATTTATATTTTGATTCCATTTAACATATTATTGTGCCTGTCTTGGAGACTACTAGCATATCACTAAAGACCACAGGTCAGAATGTAATGGCAGACATTTGGGTTTCAGGCTTCTTACTATTCAGAGCCTTACTGCAACTGCAAGACCTGCTATGATATCACTGTGTAAGTCTGTATGAGAATATTTCTTCATTGTCCCCATTTGTGGGCCTTTGCCAGACATTTATTTATGTTTTTCTATGGCTGACTTGCTGGGTGAGGCTGAGGGGTGAATATGGGACCCCCACATTGACATCTATGTATGTGATCTATGACCCCCCCACTTAGTTAGACCCTCACATATACTGCATTGAGATTTTTCACCTAGGGGACTACTGCATACTCTGGGGAAGCCAGTATCGGGCGGACATTTCCTGTTATCCCACATAGCTGTCAGTTGTCTGCTGCTATCTTGGTAGGCCATCCTATTCTCTTGCATGCATGCAGCAATACCATAGCTATGCTACCATAATGTATTACTCCATTCATTTATTGTTAAGAAGACTGACTTACCTTGTGCCTGCTGGAGTTGTGAGGACAGTGCTTGAGGGCTGGCTCTGTCAGACGCACACAGTACACAGTCTATACATGGTAAGATTCAGGTAGTGTGATGTGTGTGGCATCCATTTTACTGTGTGTGCGAGTCTGAGAGAGGTGTCAGTCCCTGGGTCCCTACAGTCTCAGTGTGTGTATGCTATGTATTGCCTCTTTGCCAAGGCCTAGGCATACTGGGCATGCTTCCATCTGCCTACAGGAGCAGGCTCAGCAGGTTCCTCCTCCAAGTCCTCCTGTGCCTGTGGGGGCCTTGGCAATGGTGGGGGGCTGTGTGGGCCTTCCTTGTGATGTTCCTGCCACAACTGTTTCCAGGATCATATTGTGTAGCATGGCACATACTATGAACATGTGTGCACATGTTGCAGGAGAGTACTGCAGGGCATCACCAGATATTTCAAGGCAGAAGAAGTGTGACTTGAGCATCCCAAACACATGCTCTATAATGATTCTGGTCTGTGCTTGTGGCATTCTTCAGTGTGTGTGTGTGTGTGTGTGTGTGTGTGTGTGTGTGTGTGTGTGTGTGTGTGTACATTTCTGATAGGTGTCATCATTCATGGCTCCAGTGCATAGCCAGCATCCCCCACCAAATGGCCATATGGGATGTACCCCCTAGCAAATGTCTGGTACAGCTGTGAGGCATGCCAGATATGAGAGTCACGATAACTACCAGGGTTGCCAGCGGACACATTCATGATAACGCCCTGGGCATTGCATATGACCTGTGAGTTGATGGAGTGATAGACCTTGCGGTTGACATGCACTCTACCATCTTCACTTGGTGGAGCCTTGATGTGAATGTGCGTGCAGTCTATGATATTCAGTACCTCTGGGTAGTCTGCTACATGGTGGAAGAAATACATACTGATGGTCCTCTCATCACGGGTGCTGGGGAAATATATGTGCTCCAACACAAAACGTCCAGCACCAAAAAGGTGAAATAATAGAATTTTATTGTGGCAGCTTCAGCAAATGGTGAATGGATACAACATATGATACAAGGAAACTGGTTTCAGCAATAATATGCCTTCCTCAGTGCAGTAACAAAAACTGAAAGCACACAGTACAACTAGTCACACCATCAAAATACAAGCTTATCATTGGATAATTAACATTGCTCATTTAGTCCGGGTTTAAACAAACCCCCCAGCCTAATAATCCAACTGGATTCTTTATTGTTTAAAATAGTATGCCAACCTGTCTTGGACATCCTATTACCTGTAACCTGATCAATTATAGTAAATTTAAACTGAGCAATGATATGGGTCATAGTATGTTTATATCATGAATTAGACATCCTTTTATTCCTAATATCACTGAGATGTTTGGATATCCAAATCCTCAGTGACCTAGAGGTCTGACCCACATAAAAAGCGGAACAATAACAAGTATCTAAATATATGACCCAGTCAGTGCTACAGTTACCAAAACACCAAATATGATACACCTTGGATGTGTTGTTACTAGTAAATTGTTTATTCCTAAGTACATGACTCTTGGACATAACTATCACTAGAGAGCAAGATCATACTCTAAGGACTGAGGTCTTCTGGAAACAAAGTACATCAAATAAACGGCCAGCACCATCACAATTTGAAATGTTTCTGGCTGGCGCTGATGGCCCTGACACATTTGTCATACCTCTCTCAATATCAGAGCAAGAAATCTGGACAAAGCCATAAAAGAGAAGTGGGGCAAAGGCCCAAAAATAAGGACAATTTTTAAATATTGCTCTTACAAATTTAGAAAAACAATACAATAGTAGGTCTTGCATTAGTATGAATTTTCTGAAAGGTATGAAATCTGAAACTCAAATGTCTGTCATTATTTTCTAAGTTCAGTCTTTAATGATTTGTCACTAATTTGCCAGAAAAACACAATTTTATGAAAAATGGACCGAAATGTGATGCAAAAATTTTAAATATCCACACAATACAGCTGGGAACCTGTCAAAAAAGGGACACTTTTTTAATATTAGTACTGTTAACTTGAGCAGCTGACAAAATAAGAAAATCTACATGCATTTCTGAAATTAAAAGTAATCTATAACTGATCATTACCATTAGTTATTAATTGCAAACCCTCCTTGTTTTCTTCCAAATCTTTCCATTATGTGGAGGGATTATTAGGGGGAGAGCAACATTTTGAGCCAAAATTGGAGACAGTTGAAAGATTTGGATACACCTACTCTATAAAGCGATATATTTGCGCGTACCTCTCAACCTCATAACACAGGAAATCTGGACAAGGCCAAAAATATTGAGAGAACATACAAACAGTACTAAAATTGCTCTTGCAGTTGACAGAATAGCAGGTCTTGCTTTAGCATGCATTTTTCCGAAGGGTATATAGTCTGAAACTCAATGTCTGTCATTAAATTTATTGACTTCATTCCTAAATGATTTGCCAAAAAAACACAAATTTATGAGGAACAAACCAAAAATAAAAAGCAAAAATCTATTCATTCTGCAAAAATCTGGACAGGTGAGATATATAGTTCAGCTGGGGCTGTCTGAGTTTTGCTGCCATTCCCCCCTCACAAAATCATGTTTGAATGTGGCCTCCCCCTGTAGCTATTCCAATGTCGCATTACTTGGCTATTTTGTCCCATTTACCATAAACATTGCAATGTACAGACTACTTTACTTCTACGATGATTTGGATTTCATTTAAAAGATTTATTTTACATTTTACAGCACAAACACTAATTGACATCTGCTAAACAAAGCAACGCAGTCTCACAATGAGACTTAGCATTAAAACTTCTCTACCCTTGAAACTCACATTCATTGAAACAGCATTGAAACCCACATTCGAAGAAAATACATCTGGCCAATGGCAGATAAAAATTAACTTTGGGCTGTATTCAAACCATAGACCCCTTGCACAGGAAACATACATATCATGGTGGGTGCTAGGCGTTTTTAGAATGAAATAGGAGAAATAGGGTGTATGTGTGATAAGAACAAATGGCTCCTTTGTACCATGGAAGGATAGATGAGTGGGACTTACACTGAGTTTGATTCAAGGATGAGTTAAGTATGCTGCCTCTGTGAGCAGAACATGGAGTGAAAGGTGTTTATCAGAATGAGATGTAAACATGAAAGCCTTAAATACCATTTCACCAGTCTGGGTATTTGAAAGACTAGTACATTGCTGGCTGTGGATGAATCTGCTGCATGTAAAATAACTTGGGAGATGCAGTAGCACAGTATAAGATGGGACAATGCCTTAGCAGTAGTATTATCAGTATGAAGAAAAAAGATGAATGAAAGGAATAAGTATGAGGTTCAGACACATTTGTTCAGAAACATTTAGTATGCAGTTATCTTGATGTTCTTTAGAAAGAAACACATACAGCAGGCATCTTTGAGGGGTAGAGAAAAACACTAGATTAGGTTTGTTAGAGTTCATTATCCTTCTCATGTGATGGATCAAACTGCAAGCACTGTGTTCTTTAAGTTCATCAAAGCATTTGACATGGTGGGCCACAACATTCCACAAGATTCCTATGAAATACACCCAAAGACATACACTGGTTCCAAGATTTCTTTTACAGTCACCCCTTATCAGTGGAAATGAGTACTTGTGTCTCCCACTCTGCTCTATTACTACTAAAGGAAGTTCATCAGGGTTCAGTCACAGTCCCACTACTTTTTCTCCTTTGCATTGTTAAAATCATGGCTCACTGCCCACATCTCCCTTTCCAGTTATATGCTAATGACATGTTAATCTACAGTCAGATCCATCACATTCTTCAATAAAATCACAACTGCAAAAGATATTCTGTCACCAGATGAGTGAGCTGCAGTAAAGTAATCCTGTGTTGCACAGATATCAACCGCATGATTCTTGGCACTGATCACAAACTGTCTCTAGTATAATCAAACTGGATCATCCTAGATCACCCATCACATTCAAAAGCCCCTTGTAATAAGAACAAACACGTTTAAGTGTCTAGGCCTATGGTTAGAGCAATACATTTCATTCTAGCATCAGACAAATCAAACTAGATCTAAGATTCAAAGGTTTCTGTTTTGGGCTTGGAAAATATCCCATTTCCTTTTGTCTGCTACCATTCAAACCAATCATAAAGATACATATTTCTGTAGATTGCCTGCCTTGTCTCAGCTTCAGGAGAAAAAACCCTTCCATCAAGCAACCTCATATAATAACTCTCATTTCATCAATCTTTATTATCTGATCAAACATCACTCACAGTTGTTACAAAAACAATTGGGCAACTAGTCCCAACATATATCTGACTTCCTTTTGGGTTCCATACTCTTAAAATTGCTTAAGCTAAACTCATTATCTTATCAAACTAGACTATTTTCTATTATAGAAAGAAACTACAATCTGAATTCACAGGCAGAAAATGCACCTATGCTGACCCCTCACTAGACTACCTTGTGGTAACCATTGCTTCACAGTTACACGACCAAAACAATGGTGATCTATTCCTCTTTCTGTCATAAACTTAAACACATACACTGAATTCAGATCAAAGCTTAAAGATCATTTGCTTACAATTATTTAAATTAAATGTTTCAGAGATCATACAATAATTTGCATTCTCTAAACACTTATTCTGATAACCAGCTTCTGATTTCCAGTGACTTCCATCCATGAAAACACCAGAGTTATATTTTTTACTCGCTCACATTTTTTCTTAATTTTCCTATATTCCCCACATAAAATAACTTTCTTAATTTCGATCACATTCCTCATTCTTACTGTCTTTTCCATTCCAGTATCTTTTTAAATTCTCCATCATCTCATTTCTCTAAATCAAAACAGTTCAAACTGCTCAGATCACATAGCACAAGCTCTGGATAACTGAACACGATTCAAGAAAATATTGTGTTGGCATGTTATTAGCAGGAACACATGTATAAAACTTGCTACTGAATTGATCCGTATAAAGTGTATGAAACCGGCTTAAAAACCTCAGCTTTGGCCGGCTAACAACTTGTTATATTCAACTGGACGTATAAGAGAATTTAAGTACCTTTATCTGCTTTTTTTTTCAAAAAAATACAGTATTTAAATTGATTTTAACTGTGTGGAAAGAATATTTAGCTGAACTGGAACTTTTCACTCTGCTCTTCAGTTTGCAATTACTATTTGCTAGTAATTACAGGTGTGGGGGTAGTCACATTCTTTGATTTCCTGTCCTTGCCTATTTAAGTGGTACAGTGTGAAATATTTTCTGCTTAAAAACCTCAGCTTTGGCCGGCTAACAACTTGTTATATTCAACTGGACGTATAAGAGAATTTAAGTACCTTTATCTGCTTTTTTTCAAAAAATACAGTATTTAAATTGATTTTAACTGTGTGGAAAGAATATTTAGCTGAACTGGAACTTTTCACTCTGCTCTTCAGTTTGCAATTACTATTTGCTAGTAATTACAGGTGTGGGGTAGTCACATTCTTTGATTTCCTGTCCTTGCCTATTTAAGTGGTACAGTGTGAAATATTTTCTGCTTAAAAACCTCAGCTTTGGCGGCTAACAACTTGTTATATTCAACTGGACGTATAAGAGAATTTAAGTACCTTTATCTGCTTTTTTTTTCAAAAAAATACAGTATTTAAATTGATTTTAACTGTGTGGAAAGAATATTTAGCTGAACTGGAACTTTTCACTCTGCTCTTCAGTTTGCAATTACTATTTGCTAGTAATTACAGGTGTGGGGGTAGTCACATTCTTTGATTTCCTGTCCTTGCCTATTTAAGTGGTACAGTGTGAAATATTTTCTGCTTAAAACCTCAGCTTTGGCCGCTAACAACTTGTTATATTCAACTGGACGTATAAGAGATTTAAGTACCTTTTTTTTTTCAAAAAAATACAGTATTTAAATTGATTTTAACTGTGTGGAAAGAATATTTAGCTGAACTGGAACTTTTCACTCTGCTCTTCAGTTTGCAATTACTATTTGCTAGTAATTACAGGTGTGGGGGTAGTCACATTCTTTGATTTCCTGTCCTTGCCTATTTAAGTGGTACAGTGTGAAATATTTTCTGCTTAAAAACCTCAGCTTTGGCCGGCTAACAACTTGTTATATTCAACTGGACGTATAAGAGAATTTAAGTACCTTTATCTGCTTTTTTTTAAAAAAATACAGTATTTAAATTGATTTTAACTGTGTGGAAAGAATATTTAGCTGAACTGGAACTTTTCACTCTGCTCTTCAGTTTGCAATTACTATTTGCTAGTAATTACAGGTGTGGGGTAGTCACATTCTTTGATTTCCTGTCCTTGCCTATTTAAGTGGTACAGTGTGAAATATTTTCTGCTTAAAAACCTCAGCTTTGGCGGCTAACAACTTGTTATATTCAACTGGACGTATAAGAGAATTTAAGTACCTTTATCTGCTTTTTTTTCAAAAAAAATACAGTATTTAAATTGATTTTAACTGTGTGGAAAGAATATTTAGCTGAACTGGAACTTTTCACTCTGCTCTTCAGTTTGCAATTACTATTTGCTAGTAATTACAGGTGTGGGGGTAGTCACATTCTTTGATTTCCTGTCCTTGCCTATTTAAGTGGTACAGTGTGAAATATTTTCTGGTTAAAAACCTCAGCTTTGGCCGGCTAACAACTTGTTATATTCAACTGGACGTATAAGAGAATTTAAGTACCTTTATCTGCTTTTTTTCAAAAATACAGTATTTAAATTGATTTTAACTGTGTGGAAAGAATATTTAGCTGAACTGGAACTTTTCACTCTGCTCTTCAGTTTGCAATTACTATTTGCTAGTAATTACAGGTGTGGGGGTAGTCACATTCTTTGATTTCCTGTCCTTGCCTATTTAAGTGGTACAGTGTGAAATATTTTCTGCTTAAAAACCTCAGCTTTGGCAGCTAACAACTTGTTATATTCAACTGGACGTATAAGAGAATTTAAGTACCTTTATCTGCTTTTTTTTCAAAAAAAAATACAGTATTTAAATTGATTTTAACTGTGTGGAAAGAATATTTAGCTGAACTGGAACTTTTCACTCTGCTCTTCAGTTTGCAATTACTATTTGCTAGTAATTACAGGTGTGGGGGTAGTCACATTCTTTGATTTCCTGTCCTTGCCTATTTAAGTGGTACAGTGTGAAATATTTTCTGCTTAAAAACCTCAGCTTTGGCCGGCTAACAACTTGTTATATTCAACTGGACGTATAAGAGAATTTAAGTACCTTTATCTGCTTTTTTTTTCAAAAAAATACAGTATTTAAATTGATTTTAACTGTGTGGAAAGAATATTTAGCTGAACTGGAACTTTTCACTCTGCTCTTCAGTTTGCAATTACTATTTGCTAGTAATTACAGGTGTGGGGGTAGTCACATTCTTTGATTTCCTGTCCTTGCCTATTTAAGTGGTACAGTGTGAAATATTTTCTGCTTAAATCCTCAGCTTTGGCGGCTAACAACTTGTTATATTCAACTGGACGTATAAGAGAATTTAAGTACCTTTATCTGCTTTTTTTCAAAAAATACAGTATTTAAATTGATTTTAACTGTGTGGAAAGAATATTTAGCTGAACTGGAACTTTTCACTCTGCTCTTCAGTTTGCAATTACTATTTGCTAGTAATTACAGGTGTGGGGTAGTCACATTCTTTGATTTCCTGTCCTTGCCTATTTAAGTGGTACAGTGTGAAATATTTTCTGCTTAAAACCTCAGCTTTGGCCGGCTAACAACTTGTTATATTCAACTGGACGTATAAGAGAATTTAAGTACCTTTATCTGCTTTTTTCAAAAAAATACAGTATTTAAATTGATTTTAACTGTGTGGAAAGAATATTTAGCTGAACTGGAACTTTTCACTCTGCTCTTCAGTTTGCAATTACTATTTGCTAGTAATTACAGGTGTGGGGGTAGTCACATTCTTTGATTTCCTGTCCTTGCCTATTTAAGTGGTACAGTGTGAAATATTTTCTGCTTAAAACCTCAGCTTTGGGCTAACAACTTGTTATATTCAACTGGACGTATAAGAGAATTTAAGTACCTTTATCTGCTTTTTTTTCAAAAAATACAGTATTTAAATTGATTTTAACTGTGTGGAAAGAATATTTAGCTGAACTGGAACTTTTCACTCTGCTCTTCAGTTTGCAATTACTATTTGCTAGTAATTACAGGTGTGGGGGTAGTCACATTCTTTGATTTCCTGTCCTTGCCTATTTAAGTGGTACAGTGTGAAATATTTTCTGCTTAAAAACCTCAGCTTTGGCCGGCTAACAACTTGTTATATTCAACTGGACGTATAAGAGAATTTAAGTACCTTTATCTGCTTTTTTTTTTCAAAAAAATACAGTATTTAAATTGATTTTAACTGTGTGGAAAGAATATTTAGCTGAACTGGAACTTTTCACTCTGCTCTTCAGTTTGTCCTACCCACCCTCCCTGTTTTTGTTTTGGTGTTAATCTTAGTGGCCTTGCAGCTGCCCGCCCCTCTTGTAAATTTGTGTTTGGATACTCCTTCTGGGCCCATCTCATTTGCTCACTCAACTGAGTGCAGTGAGATCATATTCTGATTTCAGGCACTCCTACTGTGTACAAAGAGAGCATCTGGGAAACAGAAAAAAAAAAAAACATTTAAGCTTGTTTCCTGCCTTTCCTGTTAAGTGGTATAGACTATTTGTAGGCTTTTGCCTTCTGTGTTGGGGAAGCCTTCTAGCTTAGTTTTTTCCTATAACTAGCCAGTTTTCTAGTTTCAGCACTCAAATCTGTTTCTTTGATCTCAGCACTTGTTCAGAAAAAAAAAAAAAAAAATTTAATCTGCTTTTACTGTACTTGTGTTTCTACCTACTTTTTTACTTTTGCATCATCTTAAAAGTACTCAATTGTATTTATTACTGCTTGGTGTAACTCATTCTAGGCCTTCTGGTTTAAACACTTGGGCTTCGGACCAGTTGTTTTGCACTGAGAGGGTTTGTGGTCTGCACTGTAGTGGCAGAACAGGTAGCTTACATCCTTCTAGGTTGGGAACTGCTGATTGAGGGCTCAGTGTCTGTTATTCTAAAAGTGTATTAATTCTGGTTTAAGCACTTAGGCTTTCAGGCCAGTTATTTTACATTAAGAGGGTTCGTGGTCTGCACTCTTGTGGGAGGAGAGGCTGGACTCTGCCCTTCTGAGCTGGGAATTTCTGATTGAAGGCTTATAGTGCATGCATATCTGAACTGCTTCTTACTGAAGTTGGTGCGCCTTGTTTGCTGTGGCATAGACTGGATTCGGGCCTGCTGGATCTAGCTTTGTTTGTGTAACTTGAGCACTAATCCAGGCATTCTCTAAAGTATTCAATTGTATTTATTACTGCTTGGTAGTAACTTGATTAAAGTTTAGCTGTCATTCTAAGTCTTTTGGATTAAGCACTTGGGCTTCAGACCAGTTGTTTTACATTAGGAAGGTTTGTGGCATGCACTGTGGTGGCAGGACAGGTAGCTTTCATCCTTCTAAGTTGGGAACTGCTGATTGAGAGCCCAGTGTCTGTTATTCTTAAAGTGTATTAGTTCTGGTTTAGGCCCTTGGGCTTCAGGCCAGTTATTTTACATTAAGAAGGTTTGTGGTCTGCACTCTTGTGGGAGAAGAGGCTGGACTCTGCCCTTCTGAGCTGGGAATTTCTGGTTAAAAGTTTATAGTGCCTGAATATTTGAACTGTATCTTACTGAAATTGGTACACCTTGTTTGCTGTAGCATAGACTAGATCCAGGCCTGCTTAATATAGCTTTGTTTATATGCTTGTTGTTTGTTTGCTTGTTATTTCCCTGGAACGCTAATTCCACCTAATACAGGCTTCTCAGCTTCTGTGGCTCACTAGTGATATCTGCATTGCTTACTGTACTTATTTCCTTGTTTCACTTGAAAGAAAGTTACTGTTTGTCATTTTTGCATTTAAGTTACCTGTAACACATTGCACTTAAGTTACCTGGCACTTGCTCACTAAAGCAATTATATAAGTCAGCACTAAAATTAAAAGCACTACACCCTCACTCCCCACTGGCCCTGGTTTTCAATTATTAAGGAATTCCCAATATTATTCTAGCATGTCCAAAGGTCAGTTGTCAATCTCCTCTCCGGTCCAGCTGGTGAATCTGGGAATCTTGAGGCAATGTTACAACTGCCTCATGTACACAGACAACCCTCTCCTCCTCCCAACAAATTCCAACACATGTGAGAGATGCAACCATATAGCCAAACTGGAGGCTAAGCTCTCTCAACTCAGTACTGGCATAACCAGTCAGGAGGAGAAGGAAACCATACTCACTACAATTCCAGTCTCACATAGACCTACCGGCAGCAAACCAAACACATAATCACACAAAAACATACTGGAGGCTCTAAATAAAGATCTGCGAAGCAGCAGAGACCTCAAAGCAGACACCCAAGCAGCCGCTACCCCAAAACAAAACACGTGCAACACATATCTCACAAAGCCAGTGTGCCAAACAGTCACAGCCCTTAAGACTAAACAACACACCTGATACACTTGTAATAGGTGACTCTATCGCACACTGACGTCCCGCTCACCAGGCTGAACAAGGAGAGGGTCACGGTGAGCAGCCTGTCGGGTGCTAGGATCCGCCACATAACACAAGCACTCAGGTCACTCCAAGGCAAGTACAAATATGACTCAGTCATTGTCCGTGCTGGTGTGAATGACCTGAGACGTACCTCTCTGGACTACATGAAAAGAGACATAAAGGAGCTCTCTGAGCATGTAGCCCAGGCGGTATGACCCTGACCTTGAGTAGCATCTTACCCTCACCAAGAATGATGCCACAATATGAAGACAAGATGATCAATTTCAACAATTGGCTTAAGTACTGGTGTCATTCAAAGGGGATCCAATGCCTGTCAGCTTGGGATGATATGCTCGACAAGCCACGATGCTTCACTAGGGGCGGCCTGCACCTGTCACCCTGGGCTTTCAGATATTGGCAAAGGCTCTTCCCCATAGTGCCTTTTTAGGCAAGGCTCAAAGACAAACCCACCTCCATAGGTATCACAAGGGATAAGAAACTAAGAGTAATACTACTCAACGCCAGAAGTCTAAACCTCAAGATGCACGCACAAAACTCTCCTTAGCATGGAGAACATCGATATCTGTGCAGTAACAGAAACCTGGTTCAGGGCTCCGAGAGCACCCCAGCACTACCAGGTTATACCTCATACCATGCTCTTCCCAAAACTTGGACCGAACCACAAAAGGAGGGGGAGTATCGATATTCATCAAAGATACCCACACCTCCAGGTTGGTGGCAAAGCACGAAGCATCAGAGACTATCCATGTGCAACTAACAGTGGGTAAAACTGCCTTCCAGTTTATAGCCTGCTACAGACCACCCTCCCAAAACCAGGAAGCCCACTCGGCCTTCCTGAGAACACTGGAAAATATGAAGGTCTCTCCAAACACCATTATATTGGGCGACTTCAACTACCCAAACATAGACTGGGAGCATTACTCTAGCTCCAACACCCTACCCCAAAGGTTCCTAGAATTTATAAACTCAAATGCTATGGAACAACTTGTTACCACTCCCACAAGAGGGGAAAACATACTGGACCTGATCATCACCAACATGGGGACTCTATGCTCCAGACCAGAAGTGTATCCCTCACTGGTAAGATCAGACCATAAACTAATCTCACTGGATATTCACATCCCGCCCCTGCCCAGAAAATCACAGTGAAAAACTTCTCTAAAGCAAATATTACACTCCTCAAAAATCAGGAGGAATCCTCCAAAGCCCCGGGCCTGTGGAAAATACAGCCCAGACCGAATCCTTTATAAACGCATTCTATGAACACCTTCAGGAATGCATGGATCATCGATCCCAAATAAAACCAAGACCCAATCCTCCAAAGGCAGGCGTCCTGTCTGGTGGACCATAAACAAACTATACAATAGAAGGAGGAAGCTACTAAATGATAAAGCAAAATCCCAAAAGGGAAGGCATCACTGATCAGTATTAGCAAAAACTACGGGCACACATAAAATTGTCTAAGGCCAGCTTGAGAGAAAAATTGCACAGGACACTAAGGATAATCACAAGGCTTTCTTTAGTTATGTTAGGAACCTGGGTGGTAATTCCCAGATATGCTCAGAATTAGTCCAAAATGACAAAAATACACGAACCCACAGACATTGCCAACATCCTAGCTGACAGGTTCAGCGCAAACTTCTCCCCTCCCACCAAAGGGCAAATATCTATCCCAGCAGAGTGCTGCCCCTGACATCTCAGATGCTCAGGTAAGAGCCGCCCTCTCCAAAGCAAAAATACAGCATCAATGGGACCAGATGGTGTCCCGGCATGAACTCAAGAAGAGCTAAACCCAAACATAAAACTACTGTTCAATCTCAGCCTTACTACAGGATATGTGCCCAAAGAGTGGCGTACAGCAACAGAGGTCCCTCTCCATAAAGGTGGTGCCTCAACGTATCCTGGTAACTATCGCCCATAAGCCTGACTAGCTTGGTCTGCAAAGCTATGGAAAGGATCATCATGGACCTCATAAATAAAGATATTGGGGACCTACAAACACTGGATCCTACCCAGTTCGGCTTTGTTAAGGGCAGATCCTGCCTCTTAAACCTGGTTGATTTCTTTGAAACAGTCACCAAGGCCATTGGGAAGGTGGTCCACACAGCCTACCTGGACCTCGCAAAAGCCTTCGATACAATAGGCATTATAGATAAGCTCACCAGCTTAAATATAAACCCCTATGTCACTAGATGGATTGCAAACTGGCTCAAGGACAGAACCCACATGGTTAGAATTGCTGGAGCCATGTCAGACTCAAACCAGTTACAAGTGGTGTCCCACAAGGCTCAGTCCTGGGACCTCTCTTGTTCGGTATATATTTCTCAGAGGTACAGGCCAACACGGAAGGACTGTGGCTGATCAAGTTCGCAGATGACTGCAAACTGGGTGCCATAATCGACTCTCCAGCCGACACAAGCATCCTCCAAAAGGGCCTCATAGAAACAGACAACTGGTGCCAGAGCCATGGCCTCAAGCTAAATGCCAAAAAGTGTATAGTCATCCCCTTTGGCAAAAACAAAGTGCCCACAAATTACCACATAGGTGGAAATCCATTAAGTACAGAAGAAGTAATTAGGGACCTGGGGACCCAAGTTGATAACAATCTCTCATTTGACAACCACGTGGCCAAAGTGGTTAGAAAAACATTTTATATAGCCCACCTAATCATGAAGGATTCACATCTAGATCAGAGGTCATCGTGCCTCTTTACTCATCCCTCATCAGGCCCATAATTGAGTACAATGCCCCTTTTGGGATGTACCTTACCAGACACCTGCAGCAACTGGAAAGACCCCAAAAGTACCTCACCAAGAGGATCAAAGGGCTCAAACAGATGCCATATGCTGCCCGGTTAAAGAAACTCCAGCTCTACTCAGTGGCATACCGCCTGTTCAGAGGAGATCTGTGCCTGACGTATAAAGCCATGTCCAACCCGGAATTAATGGACATGCTGCACCTCAGAAAATCCAAATCCCGAGACTTGAACCTCAGCACTGAAATGAAGAGGACATGCTGGAGGGACAGTTTCATAACCCAGAGGCTCCCTTCACTCTGGAATAAAATCCCAGTCCAGGTTAGGCAGAGTCCCTCATTGACTCTCTTCAAGAGGAATCTTGATGAGTGGATGGGAGATCGTAGGTTTACCCCGGGTATCACTTCTGTGTCACTGTTAGATAGAGGCATAGTATACTAACCTCGAAAAAGGGCATAGCAAAATAAATTTAAAATGGGTGGCGAAAGCCAAACACATTCTGGCTAGGCTTATAAATGCCCTAGGGCAGATAGCCTAGTATGAACCTATGAACCTATGAACCTATGTGAATGTGCACCATGTTGATAAATATGGTAGCGATGGCGACTTACTTGCATTTAGCAGAATGGTGATAGCATAAATAGTAAAAGCAGTGCTAAGCGCAATTACCTTGTCCTTCTTAATCCCTTGATGACTGTGTGTGCATTGCAGCTGCTCGTAAGCAAGGCAAAGGCAAGCAAGTGCAACTCAAGCCGAAAAAGTTATCTTCTAACCAGTCCACTTTACTTATTAAGTCACCACCAACACCGGTATTCAGTCCACTACCCTCCGTATTTGTAGACAAGTACTGTCTGTGCTACCTAGTGTGCTTATTTATTGCTACTGATTGTTTCTTGCTTTCTTTTTTGAGAAGGCAGCGGGAACCAATCAGTAGCAATCCAGCCATCCATGTCACGTACGTGCCTGCGGACGTGGCAGTCCGAAACCCCTTCTAATTCACTGTGTGGTTAAACCTCTCAGACTTCTGGGCATCACACTGATGCCTTCCCTTTAATCTGGACTACTTTTACAGCAGTCTAGATTTCAAGACATGGCTAAGTAAAAAAATAAAAAAAAAAACCCGGAACTCGATGAGCATGTGCAGTTTGAGTTCCTGGACTTTGCGGACTCGCTTAGGATTAGGAAGCACATCACACAACAGTAAACAAAACAAGCAAAATAAATTAACTACAGTTTTTTTTATCTTTTTATATTGCAGAATGTCTATTTTTGCTGGGAGGGCTGCAGTCCTACAGTCCGATGGCACGAGCCACCCCTGTATATTAGTCTTAAATCTGTTAGATAGCTTTCTGCCCCTCCTCCCATTGCGTTCATAAACCATTCTATACTGTCAGTTTAGAAATGGTGGTGAATATATTTTGAACATTACCCACCACCATATGAACAGCCTTATCAAAACTAATCTATGCTGTAAAAAATGCCATGAATCTCTTAGAATGTATTCACTTTGAATTGGGAATAATTTTAGTTTGTTATCAATGAATTTTGCAAGAAGTTTTGGTTTTAGAGCCAGCTGCAGAGGAAATTGGCCTTAATGAGGGTAGGGGTCATACTTGTCCTTATATATCTTTGGTATTCCAAAGATAATGTGTAAACAGGACCCGTTACTCTTAAAAAATATACTTTGATAACTTTTTGAAATGAAAGGTCTTCCAGCATCATAGCTCTATTTCCATATATTTTCATTTAATTTTTGAAGCTTTTTGAAAACATTGTGTCACATATATAGTCCATATACCCAACTTAATCAATATAGTCCATAATGATGACTCCCCACTCCACCTTTATCTGGCTTCATCACGCTTAAGGAATTGTTGCTCATCAATTCATGTAACAGAAGGTTTTCCTCATTAGTTAAAGTGTACAACCTCTTTTTGTTTAATATATTGCAAATATCTCTTAAGTTCAGTATCACATGATGTCTCAAATAATGCCAATGTAGAATCTAAAGGTTGATTCACAGTGCTTTTTCTCATGAGTGCTTGACCAACAGTATATAAGTTTTTACCAAAAACTACACCTAAGCTCAATTTCCACTCAAACAGTTTTAGTGCTAAAAGAAGGTCTGTGATATTTATTTTAGGTATTGGTACAAATGTGATTTCATGCTTTAATAATCGGAAATATAATGGAGTAGTTTGTAAAGAACTATGTACATATAGAAGTTAATATGGTTGAAAATTGATCCAGCATCTAGTTTATGTTCCCTTGCCTTGGGGCTCTTCCTCTCATGCACACTCTCAATCCTGTTGTTTTCCAATTCAGGTAAGGGGCATAGGGTTGATTCCCCTGTCTGCTATTTTCTTGGAGTGCCTGTATGGGGCATGAATCTCAAAACAATTATCATGGTTGATTACTGCATTATTTTTTTAGTTGTTCTTTGGGGGATGAATGTGCTCTACATTCCTCATATTACATTTGTCCCTGTCAAGTTTTTTTTTCTTGAAGCTGTTGGATGATTTGAGTTTGTTAGTCTTACAAAAATGTTATTAAATTTGTCCAAAAGAGATGGCTAAGAAATAATTTGTAATATATTTTTTTAAACTGTGTAGCTTCAGTTTTGCCATCTTTTTACTGTTTTCACTCTCTTCATAAAAGTCAAAAGATCCATACCAGACTTGTCATATAAGTCAATAATTTCCTGGTAAAATAATACATCTTTAGTAATACTGAAGAGAATCTTTTGAATACAGTGACCTCACAATACCCAATTGGTCTTTAGAAACTCTTTAAGATAAAAATTGTCAGGATCTAAAGATCAACACTCAGGTTATTTTAAAAACAAACCAACAGTCTGATTACAGAATCATTATTAATGCTGGGAAGCTGTTGACAAAGGTTTTTTTTCTTAGCCAGGCATTTAAATTACTTTGCTTATCACCATTTTCCCCCTTTCGTGCTTCATACAATGAAACTGAATATGTCCATTCCTCTACCACATTGCATGAGCTAGGCCAATATATAGTCCTTATCTCTGTTGTGAACTCTTACTTGAATACTGAAAATTCCTTCAGCAAAATGTTATTATGCTACGTCAGCAGCTGAATCAACAATGTTACCTCCATTTGTGGAGTAACTGATGGGAAAGCCAAGACTTGGCTGCTGTTATACATATCCTGGGACAAAATGCATATCCTGGGACAAAATTATAGTAGAACAAACCCTCTAGTAGCCAAAAAGGAAAAGAAAATGGTTAGAATCTCCAGCCAGTGTATATACTAAGAATCAACATGAAAATCAGACATGCTGTGGTGGTCAGCCAAGCTCAGGAAGTACAAGAGAAAAATGGTTTGTTTTATTAATCCAAAAGAAATTGTTGATGACTAAAAAGCAAGTTGCATTTGTTAATCCAAATAAATTAGTTTAATAACACCAAAATACAAGTTGTGCAATTTTATCTGTAATGCCCACTGTTTCAGAACCTAACTCACCATATGCAAAATGCATTTTTAAAAACTATGTCACATGAAAATAGAAAGCTGGAGACAAAAACATACAGAAGCATGTAAAGCTATATACACAATAAAAAATCAGTTACGAACATACAGTAATACACACCTAAAACAGAATGTGTAATTAGAGAACTTTATATTATACATATACACATCCTTATATATATATATATATATATATATATATATATATATATATATATATATATATATATATATATAATACAGATATAGATAGACCTATATATATATATATATATATATATATATATATATATATATATATATATATATATGTGTGTGTGTGTGTGTGTGTGTGTGTGTGTGTGTGTGTGTGTGTGTGTGTGTGTGTGTGTTTGTGTATATATATATATATATATATATATATATATATACATATATACATATATATATATATATATATATATATATATATACTGCCTTAACATGCACCTATCTAATTAAGACCTACCAGTCTTACATGCTTCATTTGGAAAGGCATGGAATGTATTATAACTGTCCTCATAAACTGCAGTATCAAAAATCTCATCAGACTTGACCCACAATTACAATTATTTGGCTTTGTGAATGGTCAGTCCTATCTTTTTAGTCTGGTAAACTTCTCTGAAAGGGTTATACAAGATGCAAATGGTTACCCACCATTGAATAAAGGATATCTTGACTTAGCCAAGTCCTTTGATATTGCTTTTGACACTGTTTCTATGCTGGTATCTAACAAGAGCTAAATAGTAGACCCCTATTTGTTTAGATACATACATACATACATACATACAACAATTGTATGCACAGTCATTAATGCCCTACTAGCTAACCAATATAACAAAACACTTGTTCCCATAATAACTCCATGCTGTTCTTAAAAATATCTAAACCAGCACTTGTTTTAATGTACTTTGGTAGTCTGTTCTATGCATCAGCTACTCTGTCAGAGAACTAATTAATACACCTCTCATTCCTATAGAATCTTCTACATAGGTTGTCTGATGATTCTCTAGTACTTTTTGATAACCCCTAACATTTCCAGAGGTAGTTGTGTCTAAAGGCCCTATATACCTGAATAAGATCTCCTCTTAGATATCTATAAGAGACACTGTACAAGTTTGGATATTTTAGTCTTTCATAATAACTTAAATTTTCACATCCATGGATACCCTTGGTATATTTCCACTGTACTCAGTTTTCTCATGCTTGTTTTCTTATAGGCTTTCCATATTGTTATTCCATTTGTACAAACATGAAAAAAACAGATCCATACTTCCTTACATTAAGGCATTCCAAGGCTTGTCTCACATCTTATATTTTTGGTCCTGGCAAGAATAACACTATTCAATGTTGATTATCATCTCTGTAAATATAAGTATCATTTCCTCTAATAATTGAATCTCCAGTTACAAGAATATCTTTGCTGGCCAGCTCTGAAGAATCTTCAGCTTCTAATACAGTAATATCTGCTCTATCAATTGTTATAAAGCATAGATCTTCATCGCTATTAGTCTTATTAATCCCACTATTTTCATTGTGTAGTAATTTCCTATCCAGATGGTATTGTAAATCCACAGCTTGAGTCATGTAGTCAACATCTGTCTTTCTCTTTTTTTTTCTTACAGTAATGTTCTTCAATCCTTCCATGTTCAGTTTTTGATTTCTTCCTTTTCACCTGCCCCTTGCCTCTTTTTTCTACCTTCTCCATTGGAGAAATGATGCCTTGTTCTGTATACTGAAGGTTTTCTGATATAAAAATATCATTATATGTAACTTGTGTGCTACATCACAAAGCAGTGTCCTTTTTACTATGTATTCTCTTTCCTTTACCATCATTAATCAGTTTTCATTCCTTGTTATTTGTTGTGAACTTCATTCTTTCTTTCTTTTTTGTTACCTTCTAAACAAACTGAATACTTGCATCCAGGATTCCAAAGTTATCAGGGGAATGATTTTATTTCATAGGGGTTGAATGATCTTTGCAGAAAATCGATGCGTCATTTCCTAAATGTGTTCTATTTGTTCTTTGCCTAACATTATTTGGTTCATCAGTCCAGTCATTAATATATGTAACTACAGTTCTCCAAGCCATGCCAATTGCACAAGTGCAATCATCATCATTAAGTATAGATTTACTTCTAACAATGGTAAGCAAATCATCCAGCTTTTGACACAAGGATCACAGATCACCAGTGCTATCAGCTGTTACTTTTAAATATGCATAGTATTTATTACACTGTACAAGATATTTGTATGTTAGCAAATCGTTAATTGCATACTCATTTAAGGAATCCACATTCAACTTCAAATTAATAAAATATTGCAAAAGAAAAGAATAATCAAAATCAGTATCCACAGAATTCAAAGAGTACTTAAATCAACTTATATGACAAAAATCACATCAGCAACATACAACTAAATAATAAAGTACAGTAAAGTTGTTCTGACCATACAAGTTCTACAAGCCAGACAATAGTTGTGATTCCTTTACATTGCATGCAGTAGCTTCTGCTCGCTCTCACTTGCAGTCACACTTCTTTTTAACAGTAAAGCTAAATATATCACAAACCAAGATAAGATTGTTTAGATATATTTAAGATTTTCCTCTCTGCAGTCTGTGTACATTTATAGCTGTCTAGGCCCCTTGGGGTGGCTAGAACTTGTCTGTCTAAAACCTATGCCTTTCTAACTACCAATAGTGAAATTAAAGGTAAAACAACAAAATATGAATCAAAGTAAGTCTTGTTAACAAAGTGTTCCTTCCTACCTCTGAACAGTGAAAAACAGTGATAACAAATACAATATAAATTCAAATAAAACTGCTCTTACCTGTCAACTCCACAGTAACTCACAAACCAATATAGGATTGTTTAGATGTGCTCAGGATGTTCCTCTCTGCAGTCTCTGTAAATTTATAGCTGCCTAGGCCCCTTTGGTAGGCTAGAGCTTGCCTGTCTAAAACCTATACCTTTTTAACAACCAATAGTGAAATTAAAGGTAAAACAACAAAATATGAATCAAAGTAAGTCAGGTTAACAAGCAGTCCCTTCCTACCTACAAACAGTGAAAAACAGTGATAATAAATACAATATAAATTCAAATAAAACCTCACTTACCAGTCAGCTCCACAGTAAATCACAAACCAAGACAGGATTTTTAGATATGCTTAGGATGGATGCTAAACTTGCTAAAAGGCAGAACCCACTCAGTGAAATATGCAGGTACTTCATTAAAAGTATACAAGTGCCCAGAGGTGTCCATCATGGTTTGGTGCTAGGACCTCTCCTTCTTGCTATTTACTTATCAGATCTCCAAGTAGAGAGCCATGATGTCTCACAAACAAATTTTTCAGACAGCTAAAAACTGGGAGTTGTTGTTAAGACAACTAATGACTCCCAAACATTTCAGAAGTAAACACTTGGTGAATAAAAAATAGGCTTAAACTAAATTCTAATAAGTGTTATTATCATCATTTTTGGTAGACAGTCCTTCTTATCATTATACTTTATAGGCAATACACTGCTATAAAATGAAAATATAATTAAGAGACCTAATTACTTGGGTTGATAGCTGCCACTGTTTTGACCAGCATGTGATAACCTTTATCAGTCAGTCATTTTATTTAGCCCAACTAATTGCCAAAGGAAGATCATCAAAGTCTGAAGAGGTAATCAATCCCTTAAACTCAGCATTGATCAGACCATTTACTAAAAAGAAAGCAAACTTTGGGATGTACTTCATTTAACATATCAGACGGTAAGAGCCCAAAGGTTCCTATCCAAAAAGATCACAGACCTAAAGTCCCTGAGCTCCCAAGAGAGGGCAAAAGGTCTATCATTTAATTCAGTATCTTAAAGATCTTTGAGAGGAGAACTCAAGAACCAATTGTCCTGGATCTTCTGGATCTCTGCAAGTCCAGTATCTCCACTGATACTAGAACCTGGGATGTAAAGCTTTACCTGCAGATAAATAAAACATGGTGGAGTGGCTGGTTTATAACTCAGCATGTCCCAAACTTCTGGAATAACCTCCCATACATGTATAGCAGTGCAACTCATTATCTTCAATTAAATAAAATGTAAATGACTGGATGCGTATCTGCAAATATACTTCATGACTGGTATAGTCCTTCTGGTGACAGGAGATGCAGCCTGAGGAAGGTTATTTGCAAGGCATGTATTTTTATAGAACTCAATGACCTTGGAATATCTATGAATCTATGCAGTGATAATGTCTATCCCTTCCCATCTAAGAGGGCATATAAGAGAAAGAACAAATATATCAGTACTTTTGGAACTCTTTTTTTTTTTTTTTTTGGTTTCCTTATCATGTATGTCGACTCATGTTGAGTGAACAGGAAGATATGACATATGGGTATCTTCAGCATCCATTTACATGGAAGAGACATATATTCACATAATCAGATGTGTAGGTAACTGCACCAATATTACATCACCAAGACATAATCTGTACATTTAGAATACTTGCAAGACTGATATACATTATGTGCATTAATAACATGGAACTATATTAACACCAAGTAAGCATAGTATTTATTGTTATAATATGCACAGTATTTGTGGTACAGAAGCTTGGAGAGATCCATATCAGTGAATCATGTTTTTTGTCTTTGCACCTAATAAGGTGGCTATTCATGTTCATAACAGCCTGCAGATTTACATACATTGTTATTCTAGCATTTGTTAGTAGTGTTAACCTGAAAGAGCATTGGGCAAATAAGGATGTACCCACATGGTGCAACAATAATATTTCAAATTTGGTATCAGTACCTGCCAGCACTGCTTCAAACATAATATAACACATTTACAATTAACTATATACATGGGCTCATTGTATATTGCTCTAAATTAACAAGCAGTGTGATGTGGCTTTGCATGGGTATGCTTCCACCTGTGAATTTTCAGATTCCAGTTTCATCTTCGAGGGACAGGATTGTTCAATCACACTTGAAAGTGGTTAATGTCATCTCTATCCTCAGATAAGCATATCTGGATCTAGAAATCCTTGACAGCTATCAAGCAAGCCATAATCTTTTTTTGTGGAAGTTATTGCAAAGGCTATCTTTAAGCAGTTTGAGATTTATTTTACACTTCATGGCCTCATGGGCCCCTTTTATTTGGGTTTTTGAACTCACCATTGACACCCTTTGTGTGAATTGTTAATTATCTTTTTTCAGGACACCAGCAGCACCATGCGGGGTTTGTCCTTCTGGATCTCTCTGCAGCATTTTGTACCATGGCATTTTGATAGAGGTGTCTCAGACATGCTGTGGAATTTCTACCATGGTCTTGGAGTGCTTTATTTTTTACATATAAGGTATGCTCAGGGTCCATGCACCCTTTGGAATGAAGAGTATCACAAGGTTCTTTCTTATGCCCTTTAGTGTTTCAGTTTACCTGCTTCCCCTGGGTTATCTGCTATGGAAGACAGGTTTAGCATATGGGTCTACTTTATTCCCGTGAAAGCAGAATTGGTCAAATACAATTTGCACCAACCATAATGAGCAAAACACGAATACGTCAAATGCACTATACCACGAAATTCGAAATCTCAATCTCCCATAGTTGGCCAACCCCACTACCCGCAACATACTACCTACCAAAACACAGTAAAAAAACAACACATACACACACTAACCAAAACCCTACTTCTAACCCTAAAGCAAAGCACCAAAACCCTACTTCTAACCCTACACTAAACCCTACATACACAACTATCTATGCACTATCCTTAACCCCTTCCTAACCCTAAGGTCCGTAACTACCGCATACTTACCCTACTGAGCTATACCCAAACAAACTAAATATTCCACACACATACACTTAACAAAACCCTACACTAAAGCTTACATACACTGCCTATCTATGCATTTATCTTAACCTGCACCCTAACCCTAAGGTCCATAACTATCGCACACTTACCTTACGGAGCTATTCCGCAGATGGGCCAACTATGCAAATTTGATATTTCCACTTTCGCGGTTTAGTGCATTTGACACACTCACGTTGCGCTCGTTATGTGTCATGCAAATTGTATTCAACTGATTCAGCTTTTGCGGGAATAAAGTAGACCATTAGCATACCACAGTTACGCTGATGATGCATAACTGTACCTCTCCTCTCCCTAAAATAATATGACCAGTGTGTATTCCTTGGGTAATGATATAGAAGCCATGTATTCTTGGATAATTCAAAAGTAGCCAAAACTCATCACCTTCAAAACTGAGGCGTTGGCAGTTCATGCAGTTTACGAGACTCTTCTGTTCCTCCCTTGCGTAGTTTTGTCATGTGTCATGGCAACAAGACTGAATTTGTTGATGAAGTGCATTATCTTGGAGTCATGTTAGATTCCAGTCTAACATTTTGCGACCATGTATCGACTGTGGCAATATCCTCATGTTTCCACACAAGAAACATATCAGTGATCATGTATCTATTATCTCAGGCTAATCTCTCAGTTGTTGTTCATGCTCTGGTCTCCTCAAGGTTGGACTGCTACAGCTGACCATACCTGTGACTTTATAACATTAAGAAATACTGCACAAAACTTTGCAGCAAGGCTGCTTATTGGAATACCACATTGCCAGGATATTATATATGTTCTGTGCTGCCATCATTGTCTTTTTATGTGCTGCAGGATTGCCTATAATATCCTACTGTTAGTATACTTGTCCACTGTGGTACTGGCTCCAGCCTACCTGAAGGAGATTGCTGTAGATCACAGCCCTACCTGGCTTTTGTGCTCAGCCACCAAGGGGGTTGATGTCAGTTCCAAGGATATATCTTGAAAGTTTTCATTCATGCATTCTTTCATCAAGCCCCTCTACTGTAGAATTTGCTTCCACAGTAGTTTCCAGAATGCCCTTCTCTGACTGGTATAGAAGGGCACACAAAAAGTATCTTTTTGAAAAGGCATTTGATGAGGTTGGATGACTTTATCGATTTAATTTCTATCATGAACATTTATTGAGTCTTTATTTTGTATCTTTATGAGCGATTGTTATATGAGTTCCAATCTGACTGATATTTATGGCATTTGTTTTAAAACACATGAATAAACATGAAGTTTAAGCAGGCACTCTTTGAAACTATAGTCAGTCAAGACATTTGATCAGGTGTAGTATTATCTAGTTCACTTAACTATTCTAGGTCATACATGTTTATGCCTGTGCCAGAACTATTGTATAATATTATGTACGTCTGAGGTGAGTTTTGGTGATTCCATTAGCATGGTAAATTGGATATTAATTAGAAAAGCAAGCACTAGGATTTCTGACCTAAGAAAATGCACATAAATTAATGGAAACAGTGAAGAGTTAGATCATATAAGGTTAGGAATATGCCAGGGCTAGACAGTAGAGGTTTGAGTAAACATATTTGTAAGAAAAAGGATGCCTTGGTGTTCAAAAAAAAAAAAAAAAACATGTTCCAGGAAGGAATGTACAGGAGAAACATACTCTGACAGGAGGGATGAAACCAAAGACACCACAGTGGCTCACATAAAGTAGAAGATATAGCTGCTGAGCATTTTATTCACCTTCTAACTATTAAATCTACAGGGATAGTGTTGACCCAATAATCAGATTGTTCTAAGTTCCCTTCATCAACCATCATTTTGCACTCTTGAAGTTATCACATGCCACTGAATCACTGAGGCATGACTTGTGTAAAATACTTATTAAACAGAACATGGGTCATTACCTGTGCAGAGACAGACTGTATTTTTATTTGGTTATAGTATGCTTATCATCCCATGTGTAGAACATTCTTTTCATTCATTGAGAAAAGGTGTATGATTTATTGTTTTTTTTTTCTTCATTTGAGATGTTCTACAAAGTTCTGCATGCAAATCTAGAAACATAACAATATTTCTTGAAATCATGTTAAACCTTCCATCTTATGTATATCATTAAAATTTAACTTCCCCTTACTAACATTGGAGAATTAGTTATCTGATGATCACAAGACCTAGATTTTGGAGATGAATTAATAACATGGTTGAAACAGTCTTACCCTAAGGATAGTTATAATCACATTTCAGTAAAATGAATGCATTCATCCACCTGACAGTCAACAAGTAGAAGGGAAGCCATGTCTGTATTTCCATTAAAATCATATGATATGGTTAGTTAAGCACCTTTGATCTTATGGTAGTTTGTCTACATGTTTAATCATTGAAACTCTGACAGCCATGAAATAGCACACAGAACAGTGCTAGAAAGCAAATTTGTGCTGCTATGGCTTCTAAAGTGTTAATGCTCTAAATGTAGATTCTGAGTATACAAATGCAATTTTTCAAATATGCAGGAATTATACACCGTTTGAAGTGTTCTGTTAATGTAAAATATTAGTCATCATGGTGGGATGCTAAAGCTAACCTTATTACAGTGGAAGTATCCAGAGAAAATGAGCTAACTGCAATCCAACAGAAAAAAGTTATGAGTTTTTTTTGCAGCTTTTGAACAAGATTTCTTACTAATTTTCTGCGCACATGAAAATATGCTTCCAGACATTCATGCTTTCATATTAAAAAGACAAAAAAAACATGTTTTATCAACACATTATATGTAACCATCTTAAATGCATTCATACTTGTCTCCTTCTCCAATTTTCATATTCCTTATTTCAGTATTTTTGCTTAAAAATGCAAACATAATTTAACAAAAATGTATCTTGTACCTATATATATATATATATATATATATATATATATATATATATATATATATATATATATATATATATATGTCTATATCTATATCTATATCTGTACCTGTATCTGGATCCTTATCTATATCTCTGTATGGACCTACTTCACACCCCAAACACCTGCTAATTAAATATACCATCTCTGAGATCTCACTGTAGTGAGGGAAATGGTAAATTTCCCATACCATGCTGTTTGGTAATCTCCATTCAAAATGTTTGAAGTTTCAAAACTTTGATCTTACGGTCTCTACCATTTGCATTTCGAAGTTGTGAAACTTGGAGATTTTGAAGGGAATCCCTATATATATATATATATATATATATATATATATATATATATATATATATATATAGGGATACATTCATTTGATCGAGTTAACATTGCTTGATCAGGTATAACACCGAGTGTTATTACTGAATTTCTCATTGCCAAACGGTCGGAATGTCACACCAAACACCGAATGTGACATTTCCAACCGCTCTACTACCTAAACAACCACTAACATAGGTCAAAAGGGGGTGTTTTGGGATTCACAGAGGTTTTGCCGCACTGCTTTCGACCGTATTCCGATCGACCATCCACTGGCCGATCAAATTAATGTATACCTATATATAGTTTCACTTTATAATCTCGAAATACTAAAATATTGAATTTTAGTATTTAGAGACTATAAAGTCGAAAGTGCAGTCATGCAAAACTGCATAATATTGAATGCAGAAATGTCGAATACGCTGTTGTGTTGTTGCGTTCGTGATGTGCGGTGCAGTTTGTGGATTTAACTGGGGATTTAGGTAAGTGGTGTTCTTGTAAGGGTATTGGGTAGGGATTTTATTGTGTGTGAATGTGTGTAGTGATGAGTTTTATGTGTTTGTGTGTTTAGTGCAACCTCAGAGTATATAAAAGTAAAGGGGGTGTGGGGGGTGCAGCCCCCACATGGGGGGTGCAGGTGTGTTTGTTTTTTATAGTGTGTTTGCGTGTGTTGTTTTGTTTGTTGTAGTGTCATTAGGTAGGTGTATGTGTTCTTGTTTGTGTGGTAGTGTGTGTATGTGAAAAATCGCTATTTTGAATTTCGCGGTTGTGGGTGTCATTTTTTTGAGCTTTTGGCTTTATAGTCTCTAGATACTAAAATTCGGTATTTTAGTATTTTGAGATTATAAAGTGAATATATATATATATATATATATATATATATATATATATATATATATATATATATATATATATATATATATATATATATATATACTGAATACATATACATCAAGGTAGAGACAGAGACAGAGGGTGACAGATAAATAAGACAACTAGAAAGAATGACGGACAGAAAGAGCAGGAGATCCTGTTATGATACACCTATGTACATATAGATTTAGATACATATTTATGTATATACACCCCCAGGCATATACAAAACAAAAAATTGTCCACTTTTTACTCATAATCTCATTAAAGAAACTCAAACGAGAGCTGAATAATGCATTTAAATGCAAATCCATTGTGTGTGCAAAGCTGGAAAAATCTTCCCCTGCAGTTATTAATGAATTTGCAGTGTTCCTTTTTCCTCCTTTTTCCAGGAACTGTTTACCATTTACTTTTTCTCAAGGTCTTACAGATTACTCTGCTTTTCAGTCTTTGTGCTTCTCATTCCTATCTGCAAAATGCAGAACAAAATTCTTCGTTTCAAATACACACTAAAATATGTTCATGTATTTATCTTTACTTTTCATACACACTGCCAAATAACCTTGGACAAACAAAAGCATGGCTGTTCTCCTGCAATACCAATGTTGGCTTATTTCTAAAAGAAAAATAACATCTGAAGGCTAAGTAGGTGTTTCTCCTTCCTCAGCAATGCAAACAACTATTCAGCCTGTTCAGGAAAAATGCTGTTTGGGCATTAACCTCTAATATTGTTCTCCATTTCTTTACTACAGATACACAACTTACTAAGTATACCTGAAAATACTGTCTATCGAACCTGTAAAATGTTATAATTCTTTTAGCTGTATAAACAATTGGAGTGGAGCAAAGTATAATGTAGTGTACATCTATTGTTAGGAAGATAATAAAGGAAAAGTTGTTTTGTATAGCACTTTGAAACAATGATAATATACCATGACATCCATACAGTACTGGGTTTAACTACCTGACTTTTGTTTATTACAAATAATTTTGCACAATTTTAAATACTCCCACAGGTCCATCATTTAGCTTACAGGCTAATATATAAATGCAGCTGCCTTCTCCAGGGAAGAAAAACAAGTATTCTTCAATGCCTGCAACAGACATCAAGCAGTAACACGTTCATACGTCTCTAAGGCATTGTTCAGTTTAAGTCATTTAAATAACGTGTGCCTGCAAGAACATATTTTTAAGCACTCATCCTGAAACATTATCCCTTGGGTAAGAGTCTTCAGATAACAGTAACTAACATTTACATATGTTTGTTGTACAGATTCTGAAACTCATATTTTTACAGTCTCTTTCTTTGAAAACATACACCTTGTTTATCTCATTCCTGCAGAAAATATAATTAGAGAAATGCTGTGTTAGTTTCTAAGCAGTGCATTTTCAGAAACCATGGAAACTGCTTTGTAATTGCAATAAAATGAACATATTATCGCACTAAAAAATATCAACCCCTCCCCTCCCATATGTTGCACTACCTCAAAATGATGAGTATTTTTTTCAGCTTATTATATTTCTTCCTGATGTACAAGTGCCTGGTAATTGTCCACATTTGAAATGCTTTGGACATATCCTGGACTCATGGTATTATGTGATTTGTGCTTTACAGAATTTTTATTTCATCTTGTATTTATCTTATTCATTATCTTACACATTGATTTTCATTGAATTGTTACCAACTGTTAAGGAACAGAATGTAATGATAGCAATGTTTAGCCTTCAGCAAAGAGAAAATGTTGTAAATATTGAAAAGCATTGGAGAGAAACAGAGAGAAAGAGCGAGTGAAGACAGAGACAAAGAGAGAGACAGAGAGAGTGAAAACAGACAGACAGACAAATGATGAAGGCCATAAATATAAAGAATATACACTACATTAGTCATGTTCTTGGGCATGGCCTGCCCCAGAGAAACCCCAGCTATCTGTCTCAAATCTTAATGCGGTCATCATTCTCTCTCTCTGCTGAAATGGACATCAGTCAATGCTAACTATACATATCCAGTTTTTAAATCTGGACATCAGGCTGCCCTCAAGGGAGAGCTGTAGGAATATAAATAAATATTTCCAGTTGTCTGGATTCAGCATTGGTGAAGTATAATGTCAATTTTAATTTACTGCAGTTTGATTACTTTTGGATAAATGTAAATGTGCCTATGCCACAAGTGATAATTCAGTAAAGGTGTTTAAATAAAGAAGTCACAAACCACTGTGGTATAAAAAAAAAAAAAAAACATTATTCAACCAAGCTGAAGCAGAAGCTATCACCTCTTATAGATTAAGATTGTTTTAATTCTGATAGGTCATATAACAGACTATTTATTTGTCTCTATACTGCAGAAGGATAAAGTAATGACTTTGAGCTAGGTGATCTGGAATCCAGTAATAACATGGCCAATGAAGGTACTGACTGAAAATGATGGAAGCAAGTGGTCAACACTACCTCACCCATCCTGGGATATAAAAGTCATTCCACTTCATTGCATGGCTCTCATCTATTGTAGATAACTATGCTAGTGTGCAGGAGTAAATGTGAAGACCTTTACAGCTAATACACTGTGCATCAGCACAGTGAATTTATTTTGACTGTTTTTGTGTTTATGCAAGTTACAGAGCTGCTAGATAGCCATGTGACAGAGGATAGAGTTTAAAGGGCGGTCCTTGTGACAGAGGATAGGGTTTAAAGTGCAGTCCATGTGACAGAGGATAGGGTTTAAATGGCAGTGATATGACAGCAGTAGGAATGGCAGGCTGTATAGATCACCATACTGAGGATCATCAAGGTTTGCATTTAAATTCAGGGGTGTTTGAGGGGCAGATCTTCACCTCACTGGTACAAGGGTTTCCTGTGAAATGGTGGGAGCTGAAGAGATGATTTAAGTAAGGTGTGTAATAGCCTCTGTGGCTGTCTGGATGAACCCCCTCTTGTCATCTCTTACCTACTCTCAGCAGATTCTGAGGGACTGTTGTAATCAACAACGAATGGACTAAAGACCCATGAGATGATAGTTAATGGTCATTGGCACAGAGCAAACATCTCATAGAAAAAACAATCAGATGTTACAGATATCATCAGAAGTTACCAAAAGTGACATATAGTTAACTGCAGGTAGAAATAAAAACAAAATATTGACTTAAACATGACCACATAGAGATCTTTGTGGTACTCCAGTCTTTACTGTTGTGCATTGTGATTCATAAACCTGTATAGTTTCTCATTGTCATTGCTGAGGAAGCCACTCTGCTAGCGACCGCATTCCTTAACGGTAGAATTTATAGCAGATGAAATGCCTTGTAGTATCAGGGGGAGGAATCAAGTCCAGTGCTTTTCACAAATCTGAATAAACTATGTAAGAGATTTTTTTAATCAAGGGTCTTTTTAAGTGATGCATAAAATGTATACACATTTGAAAGTCAAGTGTGGCTTCATATAAACTAGCATGTCATGATGTGTACAAAGTTGTCATATGTGGCTTCTTCAAAAAGCAGGGAGACTATGTACTTTGCATTGTGTTTTTCTGTCCGTAGTGTTAGTACTAGTAGAAAGTGTTCAGTTTATTCTCTTCTCTCCTTTTATGCACTTGTATAACATTAACATCCTCCCAGTTTTGTGGAATGCAGTACCACTGCAATTTTATATTTAAAAGCATATAAAATAGATGTAATTATACAATGCCTACTCTAACGCACGCGCATTGATTGCCAGCCCAACCGTGCGTGCCGTTAAATCCCTCTCATTAAAGGTCCGGTCAAGTCCGGATTCCTCGACTTTCTAGACTACACTAAAATAAAAAGAGATAAAAGAGTTTAATTACATACATAAAAAAAAAAAGCTTAGCGCTGCTCTCCTTGTGTCTCGCCATGTTAAACCTTAAATAAATAACTCGCTGTATAGCGCATATCACATAGTAAAACAATAAGATTCATGCTTGCTTGCTAAACAAATCTCGACATGTCGCTATGTTAAATAGCGAGAGGATAGCAATTTAGAACAAGCAAAAAGCCATGTTAAACTACTTTAATAGAAGCTGTCTAAAAGCAAACCATTATTTGTGACTGTAAAAGCAAAAAGCAACTGAGATCTCGTTGATCTTGTGTTTTGGCTGATGCCTGATGTACTGACTGCCAGACTGACCTACTACAGATGAGCGGAGAAGACTTGAAGCATTATAGAAGCGCCAGACAAAAGCATTAGCAATTAAAGTTAATTAAATTAAGTATAATTTAATAGCAATAATTATTTTTTTATAATATTCCATTATTATTATAATATGACCTGACCACTTTGGTCGTGTTAAATCCCTCGGCATTACCACCTCGCAAACTGGTCGGGTTGCTATAATATTGTACGTCCATATGCCTGACACATCCAGTTTAGCTGTGCTCGTATCATACATCAAGATGTATGAAATACCTGGCTTAGTAATGTTGAAATAATTTTAGCATTTGTGCATTTGGGAAGGGTTGTGCTATTTGGCAAAGGAAAATGTAGACAGGATACATGTACAGTTTTTCAGCAAGTCTTTTGTTTCTCCTTAGAGAAGGGTGGATATAAACAGATGACAAATAGGCTATTTTATATATATATATATATATATATATATATATATATATATATATATATATATTTATATATACATTATAACTTTGACTAGATTCATTTTAATCAGACTAATGTTTAAAATATGAATTATAAAAGAGCCTCTGCTTTATCATATAAATTGGCCGGCTATCATATAGACGTCTTGCCATATTTAGCAAAATACATTAGCAAACTTGAATCCTAGGCTACTCTAATCAACAGCCTCATGCTGAGCAGAAAGAAAAGCATAATTTTGTAAAGTTGTACAAGACTTGATGGTTGCAAGTTATGACAGGTTTACCATTGGTGATACTGTCACATTAGATGTTTCCAGAATTGGTTAATAGACTCTATTCCTTTGCTGATCACCATGCTTAGGGTTATACTTCCACTTTGTTTCATTGGGATGAATAGATCTGACAGATATCTACAACCCACAAATAATTGCTTAAGCATTGATTTGTTGGTGTGACTCTCCTAGTCAATTCACTATCTTCCAGTATAAGGCAGGGAATGTCTAAAATGATGTACTTTAAGGTGGCATTACCAGGCATTTAGAAAACAAAATCAGTACATTGTTAATATTGACAACAGACTGTACCAGCAGTACCTAGAAAGCTTAAGTAATATATTGTTCATAATGTATTCATGCTTTTAAAGACTAAGATATTTCATCCTTCAGTTTATAATGTATGACTGGAACTAAAGTCAATTTCTCTATGACCACTGTATCTCTGCCTCCATAGTGCTTTTACTCAGTGCAATGAAAACAAGAATACATGATTATTTCTTCAACTTTTTTAGTCCAGAGGACACAGCAGTGAAATAAATAACTGAAAGACACTTTTGATAACTTGGACTTAAAGCATTTTTTGTTTTTTTTTTTGCAGAGTGCAAGCCCTCTGCTCTCTCTCTCTGTGTGAGGGTCTCCTCACACACCCTTCTTATAAATACCAACTTCACAGTCACACATCAGTGGAGAAAGAACACCACCATCTCTACTCCTAAAATGGCTTTCAGACATAAAGCTTTTGCAGTGACAAACGGCATTCAGGTTAAATACACATTCACAAAAGCAATGGGACTCAGCCCTATGGCACAGAGAGGTGAAGGACCAACTGGACACCAGACACCCATGTTTTACTAATTGTATGGGCTCTGGCAGGCCTGAGTGGGTTAGGGTGGTAGTGAGCAGCTCATACGAGCTCACATGTCTTGGGGAGAGGGAGGCAACTTGATTCAATGCACTGGTTACTCCTGCAGGAATACAGGTGTATCACTGCAGTATGAAGATTCTTGAATGCCTTCCCAGACAGTGGTGCACTGCTCGGTTGCAAGGTTGCCTATGGGCAGAAGTATGCATGCAACTACCAAAGACAGCTATTGTTGACCTCACAGACTGCCAGTGGGGGTGATGGTAGGACATTTGTAGAGACAACAATGGTAATCAATGATAACAGCATGTTTGGCACACAATCTTTCAGTTACTACAGCAGTTCTTATATTATGAATTATAAGGAGACCATAAAGCGGTCATGATAGGTTATTTAATTGGCAGCCATTGCCAGCACTCTAACCTCTCAAAGAGTGTCTTTTAAAAAGCCATGCTTAGGGATCAGGAAAAATAAAATAAATTAATAAATGCAAATAGTAGAACTATTGCAAGACTTTTAAAATGGTTATTTATTCTCTAGCATTGTTCAGTCACTCATCACAGTGACTCTGGGTGGGGCACACATCTGTTGCCTCTTATTCCAAATTACTCCTAGTACCAAAGTGACATCTCTTGAAACCTGAATAGTGCTTTTCCATAACCACCACTGAAGCCAGAACCTCTGCAAACGTCACCACCATGGTTTAATTTACTGTTAAGTGTGGAAACTAAATTCCAACGTGTCTTAGACTAGAATAAAATGCCAGCAGTGTGACCCTTCTTTAATCACTGCTGTATGTGTACAGCAAGTATTTTTACCCTAGTAAAACACATTATATGTTGTCCCTTTATTTATCTCTCTAATAATCACTTTCCCAAGTTGGTATCTACCTTAGCAGTTCAGAGTGCACTATGCACCCACCTTTAAGTATTTTAAAGGCATACCTGATTAGCTTTGTAAAACTTGTTCTGGAAGCAAAAACAGATAGGATTTTTGAACTGTAAATCAGCTGGCTGTAGTATTTTGGAAGGGTGAAATCTGATTTTCTCTCTGGCTTTAGTTTTCCCTTTCTCCTCAAGTTATCACTCACTTGCATGCTTCTGTGCACCATTTTTAAACTTGATATTTATTTTCCCAAGTTACAGAGTTACCCAGGCACTCATCATGGCAGTTCAGGGTGAAACACATATCTGAGTAATATATACCTCAGTGTTCATAGGTTCATAAGTTCATAGGTGACCACTAGGGCCCTTCCAAGCCTAGCCATGCAATCCACATGTGATACAAAAATCAGATTTATATAGGGGTGATTTAATGACTGTCTCTGCCCATGACAGACATAGGTGCAAGGCCAGGAGTGAATTTCTGATTACCCATTCTTTGGTTCAAGTTGCACTTAAATAGGTTAAGGGAAGAACTCTTTTTCACAGAGATGTGGAGTCCGTTCCAGAGAATGAGAATTCTTTGAGGAAGCAAATCTGTCAGTCCAACATGTCCTATTTATGTCACAAGCAACATTTAGGTCTTTTGATTAAGTAGTTCTGATGCTGTTTGTTTTGTAGATGTACAAAACATTCATCAAAACAGGGTCAGGAATGCCTTTTATGTCAGGAAAGATCACATGTTAGTAATCTGTATGATACAGAATAAAGAGACAGGGCTTTGGGTTGATCAGTGTAGGAGTTTTTGTTTACTCCCTGTATTCTTTCTGTAATGAACCTTTGTGGACATTTTAGTTGCTGCATGTCTCTGGTCAGGCATATATTAAACTGGGGCATTATACCCTGTGATGTGTCTGATGAGAGTTGAGCAGTTGCTCGATGATGTCTCTGGAACTAGATGCTATGACCTTACATATAAGTTTAGCAACATAGAAGGACTTTCTTTCTACCTTGGACACATGTTCATCAGAGGTAGGTTATGATCTACATTAGTTCCCAGATCCCTGACTAAAGAATCTTAGGTGTTTTATTGATGCCATGGTTACCCAGGTTGGCTGACTTTACAAAAGGTACAATAATACATTACTTGACATTGCGTTTTAAGCCAGAGCATTGGCACCAAGCATTGTCTGTGTTTGACCTTCCTGAAGGATGTTCTCATCTTGGACAGATTCAATGACTGCTCCCTGTTTGCAGTCTTCATGGAACTTGGTCTACCAGAGGCCTTTGACAGTGGCTTTGACTTCTGTGAAGTAGATGCCAAAAAGGAATGGACCCAGCATAGAGCCCTTAGGGGCATTTTTGTGGAGGAGGTCTCACCAGTCCTGACCACTTGTTTCCTAACCATGAGCCAGTTAGTGTGTTATAAAGGGGCTTAAGCCTAGCTCTGTGAGTTTGCTGACAATGTCCAAATAGGCATGTTAATGTAAGATACTGTTTTGTGAGGAATTGTTTATATTTACTTGTTGCTTAAAGGTTTTGTAGTATTGTAAATAAATGTGTGTTGTGCTAACACTCATATTTATTTTTTTTTTACTCAAATGATGTTTATTTTAAATATGCAGTAGAACAATAAATAGATACTTATTATGATTTACAATAAGATTAGATAATAATCAACTAAATACAAATTTACAATTAGCCTGACAATTTAAATTGAGTGATAATTTATACAGATATAACTTAAATAAACTTGAGAAGTACTTGCTTCAAGGGGATGTTGGTTCTTTTTGCAAAGTGTCAATTAATGACAGAACTTTTTTCCATGGATTATTAGTTAATGGTCTAAGAAATATTTTTAATTCTTGGTTTTAATTTCCATCCAGACTGTTTTCTTCAGTAGACAAAGGAAATCTTCTTTGCTAGGACCTGTAGTAGAATTCCATCTCTTTGTTATACATTTCCTAGCATTAGCTAATATTGTCCAAAGTATATAAAGATCAGTTTTATTTGAAAAAAAAAAAAACATCAGTTATATTCAGTAATACTAAAGCCTTGGTCATGACAAAATTATCGGTATAGACCACCTGTATGAAATTCTTAATATTTTCCCCAAAGGCTTTAATTTATATACAGTCGTAAAAGATGTGAGACCAATCAGCTTTATTAAATTGTTGACATCTCCAGCATATTCCATTATTAGCAGAATTGAATTTTGAAACTTTATCAGGGGTTATGAAGGATCTATGAAGGAATTTCCAGGTAAATATTCTCAAATAATGAGAACAAGAAGTCAATTTTACTGAAAGAAGTAGATTTGATTTATTTTCTAGAGTTAATTGAGCCGTATATCCTTTAGTAATAAATTGCCAATATGCTGGTTTAGGCAATGTTTTGTAATTTTTTATTAGATTATATAAGTATGAAGTTCCATTTTCCTATTTCTTATTATTATATAAAATTTCAAACAATTTAATTATAAATTTAGGTGTAGTTGGGAAAGAAGAAGTATTTAATATCCTACATAGATCCTTTGAGTACGTCAAAGTGTTCTGAAGTATTAACCATTCATTAGCATTCACTTTATAAGTTGACATCATATATTGTATATCAAGGACTTGCTGTTTTTTTATTCAATGTAACCAACAGATTAGGTTTTTCTGTTCCCAATATATGAATATATCCCTATATTCTATCTGTAAAGTTTTTAGTAATGCTGAATGGAATTAACATTGCAAACCAAAGCTTTAAATCCATTTTCATATTTATAAATTTTCTAAAGTGATCAAATATATGATTAACTATGTTCAGCCTAGATAGTTTATTTGCATTGTGTTGTACATTTAAGGGCAGTGAATACCATAATATATTTATTTATTTTAAAACATACAATAAAATAGAAATAAACATCAACTTGTTAATAAAATCAACATATATATTGAAACTCAAACAGTTAGATATATTTATCTATATTATTAGTAAGTATATAATAGTAAGTATATTATATTTATCTATAGCAATATAGATTTTCAATAAGTTGTTTTCACTTATTATTATAATTGTATGTAGCATTTTCCAATTGGATATATAACTAGGATTAATCCATTCAATCACAGTTTTAAGTAGGGTAGCTCTTCTATAGGATTCAATATCTGGGGTATTTATTCCTCCTTGATCCCATTGTCTGATGTGATGGGTATATGCAATTTTGTTTCTTTTTGGATACCACAGGAATCTTAGCAGTACTGATGTTATTTCCTTAATATAAGATTTGTCAGGGATTAACACAGTAGCTTGAATAACATACAAAATTTGGGGTAGAAGAACCATTTTAATTAACTGTAGTCTATCTTCAAAAACTATGAATAACTTATTATATTTGCACACTAGGGAATCTATTATATCTATGACCCTTTTATAATTAATATTCAATATGACTTGTATACTTTCACATAAGTCTATCTGCAAATATTTTAAAGTTTTGACATGTTCTCCTATGATATGATTCTTATCCATTGGAAAATCCTTCTTTTTATTTAATAATAAATATTTAGATTTTTGTTTGTTAAAACGTAGTCTCGATATCTTATGAAATTTCTCTATCAAATTATCTAGTTCATCAAGCGTTTCTTTTGACTTCAATAGTGTAAAAAGTATATCACCAGCAAAGAGCATGATCTTGAAATTATATTGATCGTATATGTTTATTCCTTTTATCTTTGAGTTGTTTCATATTACTATAGCCAATAACTCTATAGCCAATCCAAATAAAATGGGTGACATAGGACATCCCCTGTTTAGTGCCTCTCATAACTTGTATAACCTTTGAAGTAAAGGGTCCTATTTTAACATGTTAGATTATTTTCATAGACATTTTTTTAGAAATGTAATGAAGGAAATAGGAAATATTCGTAAGCTTTTAAATTTTTAATTAAATATTCCCAATTCAAGGAATCAAAAGCCTTCTCTAGATCTAGTCCAATTATTAAGGCTTCTGTGTTTTCTTTATTTAAATAATCAACTAATGTCAATATTCTTTTAATGTTATCATGTGCATGTCTATTTTGAATGAACCCTGTTTGATCATGGTTGATTATTTCATTCATTTGATTTATTTATTTATTTTTTTTACCAGTATAGACATAAATAATTTATAATCATTATTTAATAGTGAGATTGGCCTATATGAACTACAATGAGTATCATCCTTATTTTCTTTTAAGATGGGTATAATTAAAGAATATCTCCATGAAGGAGGAACTATTGCATGGGTTTGAATTTCAATAAATGTTTTATGTAGCAATGATGTTATATTTTTGGGGAATAGTTTATAAACTTCCGTAATTAAACCATCCATTCCAGGAAGTTCATTAGTTTTACTTTCTTTGATTTCATCAACTATTTCTTTATGTGTAATGGATTTTTGTAATTCCCTTTGTAAATCTTCAGGAATTGGTTTAATATTTGAAATCATGTTTCCTAAAATAGAAAGTTCTGATAAATTATTGTTGGTTTTATAATGGTTTCTGAAATGACACTTGAAAGTATCTAGTATATCTCCTTTTCCTAAACTTTCTTACCTTCACTTTCATGTAATATATTAGTAATAGAGTTAGCTTTAGCTTGCATTTTAACTTTAACAGATACATTATGTAGATGTTTTGGAGAGGTAGCGTAAGAATTTATTTTTAGCCTTTCTATGGCTAAATTAGTTTTGTGATTTAAAATTTCTAAATATCGTTTATTCAGGTCTTCTATTGTCTTTTTATTCTCTAACATATTAGGAGGTTTTATAGATTTAAACAATGTGAGTTTTCTTTGAAGTTCTTGAAGTTCTGATTCCCATTCCTTAATTTTATTTTTATACCAGGTAACCATTTTTCCATAGATATAAGTTTTTAATGAATCCCAAACCATTACTATATTTGTTTCTGAATTGTAATTTATATCTACAAAAAATTTAAGTTCATTTATTAACCAATCTTTAAATTCTTTAATGTTTGTGATGTACGAAGGAATTCTCATAAGAAATGTTAGTGGATTAAAGTTTATTTGCATTTTTAAAACTAATGAATTGTGGTCAGAGAGGGGACAAGGAATATTGTAAAGAAAATAATTTTTGTTTGTAGATCTTGGGAAATGTATATCTTATCAATTCTGGCTTGAGTACCAAATCTATGATATTGATGAGAAAATAATAAAGAATTGTTATCTATAACATTATAGGTATCTTTCAATCTTATAGATTTGGTCCATTTTTTTAGTATTTTTGCAGTTGTTGTTAAGCATGGAGATTTTTTATTGGTAGTTTCAGATATATCTGTAATACAATTAAAGTCCTCCCCTATTATTAAATTTCCTTTGGATATATTTGTAATTTGATCTAAATGTTTTTAACAGTCCCCATCCCAATACCAGGAAACCAATATAGATTTACTATTGTCCACAGTCTATAATTACACTTCAGAATAACTATAGCTATAAGTCCTTCTTTATCTACATATTTGTGTATTATTTCAGGGTTTAATGTATTATTTCTCCATAAAGTTATAACTCCCCTTTTCTTTGTTTTATAATTGGAGCATGCTAGGATCATGAAGTCACTTGGATTCCATATGAAGTTATCATTGCTCTTGAATTGTGTTTCCTGTAAAAGAATTATTTGAGATATATTTAAGTTTAGATATTTTAGTAGATTAGCTCTTATTTGGGCTATTTAGACCATTAATATTTAGCGATAATATGAAAAAATCCATGTCAGATTATTTTTAGAAAACGTTTAAGATGCCATTAACTTTACCTGTATTCATCCCCTCCTTGAGACATAAAATATTGTTTATTAGTACATAATCAATGATCACAGTGAAGCTAGTTATCACTAAAGTTCTCAATAAGTATACGTCAGGCTTGGAAAAATTAATGAACACTCTAAAATCTAAATAAAATGCTAATATTAAAGTAATTATATTCTTAATCCCTGCCCACCATGGAATGAAATACATTCCTAGTCCAACAGATAGGTACATCTGATGAACTATCACTCTAACTTCATTTGGTTATAGAAGTTGTTATTTAATGTTAATTAACTACTTATTCATTATGAACTGCAGTGGTGGTGCTGATGAACTATCACTCTAACTTCATTTGGTTATAGAAGTTGTTATTTAATGTTAATTAACTACTTATTCATTACGAACTGCGGTGGTGGTGCTGCAGCAGCGTTGTTACCTCACAGTAAGATGTTGTCCTGTTCAATTCTCAACTAAAGCGTCATCTGTGTGGAGACATGCGTGAATGGGCGTATCTTCGTTGAAGGTTGTGTGTCAGGGCTGGCAACTCGGCATGTAAAAATCTACTGCCAATCATTAATGGACTGGAGTTCCACTGTGGCGACCCCTAACTGGGAAAAGCCGAAAGACACAACAACTACTTATTCATTACCATCTAAATATAAAAACATATATATTTGAATTATACTAATAATTAAACTTATTCAATATAGTTATATCAACATAACTTTCTTTATTGTATATATCATTCATTTGTTTGAAACACACAAACACTATAAAGCCTTAATCACAGAGACTTGTAACTAGTACCATTCATTTTATGGAATATCACTTCCTGCAACAAACACATATATATTTCTAAATACTACTCAATAGCTCTTAAGGAGACTGTAAGAATATTTTATAACCTAAATATAGTCTTTAGATCTATCATGCTTTAGTTGGTATTATAGCAATGTTCTAAACAGACATTCAAGTAAGTGCATGTAATTATATTAATAAAGTAATGTAAAGCGTGACATTTTTATAAATATGCTAGATCTGGTACTTGTAAAATTTTAGATGTTTGGTTTACTTTAATTATGAACTTAATCCAAGTACACTTCAAACTTCAACCAGTTTTGGTTTAATTTTCTCATATAAATGGTGTAACTAACTAAGGAATTTCTGACTTATTTCCCAAAGCATAATGTAACCATGATTCTGTAGACTATGAGTATACCAACAGCCAATCAGTTCCTAGCCCACTCGTTGCTATGATACCCTTAAACATGGTCAGCTATTACAGATATCTGAAGACTGCTTCACTGGCTCATGTGAACTGTGAAATTAAGAAAATTCATTCAATCATTCACGAGATCGTAATTCCCACCCAAACAGCTGTTAAAAGAAAATATCTCAGTATGCTGACTCTCGGTCCTTGTAAGGAACTCATTACTCATGTCTATAACATGTCAGCGTTCACTCACATCATTTTCATTCCCTTCCAAGCCCAGTTTCTAGCATATAATTTGTCCGCATAACTGATCAAACCTCTCAACCAGTAGCACTCTTTCATTCCAAGTCAATGTATTTATATAACTGTACAACAGGTGAGCCCATGAATAACAGTAATGAATTAATAAGAGAGAAAAAAAAAGACATACTATAATTCCAAATGTATACTCAGTTTACGCATCAAGCACTATCTTTCTACAGGTAGAAATTAGACATCACCAGATCTACAAAACCTCTCTATCTCTGCCATGAACAAGCTCCATCAATCAATCTGAACAAATAGCATTTATCAAGTGAGCCAACAAGTTTCGCGTATACCACCATCCAACCTACATTCATCCTCCAAAAAAGGGGAACAAATGTCTAACTACGCTGGCTATCCCTTTTTCAAGACTGCTTTCCTTCAAAAGTGTGAGCCCTCTTTCAGTGTTAGTCCCTTCTCCTGAGTGCCACACAGAACATAGCTTCTGCAATATAACTTAGATCAAAAAACCCCACATAGTTCCATGAAGGATATGACCCAAGTATATAACTTCCTTCATCAGTGCTTTTGACATAAATGTTTACTGTTCACCATAAATCAAATTTCGTTGTTAACTTCATTGATTCTAAGAACATACGTAAGGCTCAACATCTTTGCAAAACAACCACATATTACAAGTGGCTGCATATACATATATTATACAGTATACAGTAATCAGTGGAACAGGGAACAGATAAATAGATAAGCAGTAGCTGTTAGTTACGCCAGGGGGAAAGAGTTTGTGTTTTATCCTGTAATATACAGAGGATTACGTATAAGCAGTATATGCATGCATCTCATTAATTATGTCTTCCATTCATTTCTTTAATACAACCTCCGTAGCAGGAACATTCAATTTCACTTAACTTATTAATTAGTTCCTATTCTCAGATCATAGTATGTTAGCTACTGACCGTTTTGGCAAGATTGATGAAATGTAGCTAATATTTTAAAATATAGAAATGTTGTTATTTTATATACACTGGCTGGCGACCAAACATTAGGCTGAGACACCAAAGCCAATCATATGAATAACATATTTATCTAAAATTTGTAAATAATAAGCAAAATGATGCCAATAACTATATTATAGTTATTTTTGTCATGTTATGACTGGAGATCAAACAAGTCTCTTTCTTAACTACTTCAGTCACATTAGAAACGAAGAAATATGCTTTGTGCTGTTTTAACTTTAACTATCGGATTACAATTACATTATTTAACTTGAAAATGATACCATTCATAGTTACGAGAGACATTTTTGTAGTATAGTCAGGGAACCTTTGAAATGTTAATATGTATGTGTCTTACATTCAACGTGATATTACTTCTAGCGACTAAGGTTCATTTCAGCTAACAGAAAATACCAATAAGCAATTTAATAAAAAGAAAATTAATTAACTAAATAAATAGAGATGACACTAATAAGCTGAAAAATACATGGTTATAAAACACAATATTTTAACTTTGATATTACTAGATTGTATAAGTAACTATATTAAATAAAAGAAAAATGTTAACATATATTTAGTATAAGAATAAAAGGAGAGAAGAGAAAAAAGAAAAACAAAGAGAAGAAGAGAAACATAAAAAAGAGATGAGGAAAGGAAAGAAAATATTAGCAAGAGATAACTGTGACTAATATTAATTTAATAACTCATGTGTGAAGAGCTATAGGACACATACCTTTTCCTGTATATATGTGTTATATATAAATGCATGAGGTTAACGGTACTGTAACATAGTGAGTCCATTTAGATGATTTTAATAGTTAGGTTGCAGTTGACACTTTTGAGAGATTTCACAGATGTTGTTACTTTGGATTCAGTTTTATGTTTCTTATTTTTAACATCAGTCCAGCCATTTTTATCAGTGGTTCTCTTCAGGGACGCAGATGACCATTCCATATCTTCTGAGATGGTTATAATGTTATTATTTGAATGAACTGTAGGGCTTCTTCCAGAGTGTTGAAGGTTCTCATCTCACTTAGGGGCAGAATTAAAATTTTTGCAGGGAAAGCTATTTGAGCTTTAATATTATTCTGTTTTAGAATTTTTATTGGAGGCCATACCTTTTTTCCTCTGTTCCAGCACTTTAGTGGAGTAGTCATTGTCAAATCTTATTGTATTCTGGTTGCATTTTATAGGACTTTTCCTCCAAGCTGTTTTTAACACCAGCTCTTTTTTCATGAAAGATAAGAATTTTATTATAATTGATCTTGATGAAGTTGTTGCTGGAGTTTTATTTCCCAGAGCACAATGAGCCCTTTCTATTCCAAAGGAAAAAAACTTCTTTAAGATTTAGAACCTCTGGAATCCAAGAGTTTAGGAAAGATATAATGTCCCCTCCTTCTGTTTTCTCAGGTAAACCAAAAATCCTGATGTTTGATCTTCTCTCTCTATTTTCAAGGCTATCTAGTTTATTAGAGATCCAAGTATTTTGCTTCAGGAGAAACTCTGTTTGTGTTTCCTCCTCTTTAAGCCTTCGATCAATGTCAGTCAAAGAAGTTTCATGGTGGTTAACTTTGGTTTTGCTGCAGTATTTCTTTGAAAACTTCTGTTTGTTTCTGGGAGTTCTCATCTAGGTTCTGTAGATTAATCTTAAAATCATCCATTTTTTGTTGATAATTCTTGTAATGTGGTAGTCAACAGTTGTAGCTCCTTTTTTAGAGTCAAGTCACCATGAGAATTCTTTAGGTTATTCATCTCTCCAGTTGCTATGTATAGACTTATGAGTAATCTGACAGGAAATCTCTTTTAGAAACCCACCAAAATTTTTATTTAGTTACTCTGGACTATTAACTAAATATTTGTAGCAATTTTGTTAGTAGTAGATAATTTAATTTCCTGAATTTAATACTAATTCCAAAAATTGCTGCCTTCAGTTAGCCATTCAAGCACCACCCCCAACACTCATATTTTAAGATGGAGATATACTGTAAGTTTGCAGACATTGCCTTGTGTGCATGAATGATTATCTTAAATACATGATTTTGGCATTAAATAAAGATAATTGAATCCTTTGATTATTTATGTTGATACTACATACTACAGTTTTTTTATTAGCAAATACTGCAAATGAAAAAAAATTGCAGTTTATGAGACAACACCTACATGTAGGAAACAATCCTGTTATTAGTCATCTGTAGTGTTTCCTTATCAGTGTTGTGATATAGGTTTTGTATAAATATTTTCTGTACAAGTGTGGTAATGTCAACTTACTGTTAACAGTAGATAAGGGTAAGCAGCAATCATATTTAATTGGGACAATATCCTCAACACTGCTACTAGCCCTCACTAGTACCCTTTTTCCAGAGCTATGCAGAGGCACCTAGAGTTATGTAAATTGTCACCATGAATAAGAATGTGTTTTCTTTCAATAGTATGAAGAATTATATGAGAAAAGCAATGACCATTACCCAAAATATATTTCCTATTCTCTGTAAGGTACAAAGGTTTGTATACTACTATCACTATAACTGCTAAATTCTCCCCTGTTTTACTCTGCTGTCTCTCATTTGAATAGTGTGGTGTTATAACTGGTACTAACAATAGAAGCTCAACAAAAGTCACTACCATAGTTAACATTTACTGTTAAATGTATGTGTTCTCCTTTTCATAGTCTCTTAGGCTGGTAATAAGTGCAAGCAGTATGTGCCTCCTTTGACTATTGCCTGCATGTATCCGGCAAATGTAACAAAGCATAACACATTATTTGTTGTTGCTTTACTTATCGCTCAATTACCCCCTCCCAAGATTTTAAAGTGCTTGGTCTGACATCTGTTTTAGTAGTTCAGAGTGTACTATGCACCCTCATTTTCAGTCTTTTCTGGATATACCTGGTTAACCTTATGAAATCTCTTCTAGAAGTAGAAGTGTTTTTTTGAATTGTAAAACAGCTGCAGTGTTTTGGAAGAATCCTGCTCTGTTCACCCTGGTACGGTTCGAGCTCAGTCCACTCACCTATCCTACCCCCAATTGCCACCCACCCCACTTAGTCTATATTTAAACTCCTCTAACTCCAACCACTTTACACCCTCTAATCATTGACACTGTAACATAACTACTATTTACCATTTCCGTTACTCAGAGTCTGAAGAAGTCTGAATGTGAGTAGATGAAAGCATACTCTGTGTTTAACAACTTTTGGTATGAAGGAATGACATAGTAAAATTTGGATTTTTCTTGTTTTTATGCTGTTGTTTTAACTCATTAACACTTTTTGCATTGCAGAGTTTTTTTTTTGAAAAATAAGCTTAAAAAGCATAAGAAAAAACAAATGTAAATATTTTGTGAACAATAAAAACTATTAAAACTCTACAAATAGCAATGTTATCTGTAAGAGGTATTTTTACAGTGATAATCATTGATGCATTTATAGTCTTTTCCATAAATATTGTAATATATTATAATACACATAATCCTCAAATTATATTCTCTGTTGTAAATTATACAACTTTGACATTATTGTTAGAACATTTTTTAATCAGACATAAGCTTTCAACATGAGATTCCTCTGTAAGTGAATGTTTATTGAGATATGTACAGAAATATGAAAACACGTCCTTAATTGTATAATCCACAAAAAACAGTAACACTGGATATCTCTCAAGATGTGCAACTTAGAGTATAAATATCAAAGATAGTTTTCTTCAAAAACATCTAAGATTTCATTTAATGGCATGCAACAGTTTGAAAGTCACTTACTTTTTGGAGTATTTAGTTAATGTGGAAATGTTGCTTATTTTCATAATTACTAGCAAATAACTAACAATATTCCCAATATATTATGATATAAACCAGCACTGGCAGTGAATTATCCTGTGTACTACACTGTTTTTTTCCCACCATACACCTTAATAATATGTAGGTCTCTTAGTTATGAAAATACAAAAACAAATATGAAACTATGAATATTGAGTGACAAAAAGTAATTTCTTCACTGCAGGATATCCGGCACTAGCAATCTTAGTGTCATTTTGTTACTAGCTCCCTGTCCTTTCTAATACTGCCTATAATTAGTTGGTAAGTCACTTAGTTAAAGAAGCCAGATGCAAAAAAAGTTCTGGATGTGTTATGGGTGTGAACTGAAAATATTCAAAAAAGATGTTTTAAGCTTGAGTGAGTTAAAGTCTGGCTCTGTGTGTTTGTCCATTCTGTTTTTATTTTTATATTTTCTTTGCTCATTCATCCATCATTACATCTTTAGCCTTCATCAAACCTCCGCCTCTCAAGTTCTCATTTGTAGCTTATAGAGAATCACAAGATCTATCCACCCTTTGTTACCTCATTGCTGTCAAGTCCCTTTACTTCTCACTACTTCATACTATTATTCTGGCCATATTACCCCACATTGTGATATACTCCCTATACATTTCACTGACACCCATACACATAAAAACCCAGATACCTTTCATTCTCTTCATAATAATTCCTCTCTTAATCTTACTTGCAGACATACACTTAAACCTCTTATAATCTTTTCCCCACACTTTCTTGCCCCATATACATTCATTCAAACCTAAACATCACCTTAAATCTCTAGCTATCTATCCTGTTGTTTTACTCACTTCACACCTCTATCCCTTACACAATATCTAAAATTCTCTATCTATATATAAATATATATATATATATATATATATATATATATATATATATATAATTCTTAACATTTCTGTTTAAACTGACCTCTCCTAGTAGTCTTTACTACCACTCAAATTAGCTACCATCTCATTGCATTATATTCACCCTAATTCTTACAATCTCCCAGTCATAAACCATACAAGACCATAGCTCTTCTCTTATTAGCATAATTCCAGCTTAAGTCTGCAAATCACTTGACAAAGCCAACTACCAGTACTGCCTATATATCATCCTCTTTGTCATGCTGTATTTAAAACTATGTACTCTTACAATACTCTTAATCCTTAGCCATTTAACATCCTTTTAGCCCCACATTCAGTCAAGTCATTTTCACCATGCTGCCTAACCTCCCAATCTGTACTAGCAAACTCGATGCAGAAACTCACCTGCAATGACTTCCACCTTATTCTCTGCCACTACTATAAACATTCTCACAAGATAAAAAAAAAAAAAAAGCAAAAAAACACTAAAGATAAAATAGTTACTCTATAGTCACCACACTTCACTTAAGACTAAAACTTAGAGGTGACATTCACCAGAACCCTGGTCCAACCACACCACCACACCCCTCCTATTATATCCCTATATACAACCAGTCTCTCCTACACAAAACCCTGCAAGCTTTGCCTCCTTTTATATTGCACATATAAGCATTACATGCATTTATATATTTTGCTCTAAATGCATTAACCTACTAAATAAACTTGAGCAGTGTTACAGCAAAGCAGCACAATTTGTGGCAAATCTTCCTCAAAGGCCATCATTGTATGGCCCTTAAGAACTTTAGTGGCTAGAATTATCACCCCTCTCTAACATACCCCAACTTCCCTTCAACCACAAACTTATTTACAAACCAAACAACTGCTCATCTCTCTCCAGCTTCATAAAAATATACAATATTTTCAGGCCACTCCATTCTTCTGATAAATTCTTACTTCATGCAATAACTCTGCTGCCACCTCCTAATGAGGTAGTTTTGCAATTCATAGTCCGACATCCCTACAGTACACACATCCATTTTTAAATGTGGTGCTTCACCTTTCATATTGGAGCTGCAATCCGCAAACCTGTTTGTCCAAGTATGCACAAGCACTTTCCTGACACACAAATTATTTCCCCCAGCAACCTCTTCATTAGTTTGTATTAAGTATGCATAATCACTAAAATGATGCAATAAATTATTTTGCCCAGTGATCACTTGAGCTGTCTGACCATATATGCAAAGGCACTTCCCTGACATCCAAATTAATTATTCCCCCCCAGCAATCCCTTTAGTAACATTTCCTAGTATGCAGAAGCACAAAAATGAAACATTCTCACAAGCGACCACTTCAGTAAAATGTCCAGGTATGCACAATCACTGAAATAAAACATTCTCTCAACTGACCCCTTCAGTAATATGTCCAGGTATGCAAACACACCAAACTGAAACATTCTCCAAAGTGACCCCCTTCAGTAAAATATCTAGGTATGCACAAGCATCAAAAGGAAACATTTACCCAAGTGACCCCTTCAGTAAAAATGTCCAGGCATGCAGAAGCGCCAACTAAGCACCACTTGCATCTTCATATCCTGACTGAAAACTGCTGCTTTTGGGTGTAACTTCAGGGTTATTTACACACTTTGTATGCAAATTAATTCATTATAGATTAATGTCTATGAATCAAACTCATACACATATGTGTAAAGCCCATTAACATCATAGTAGCTGCCCCCCTATCACTTATGTGTTAATCATGTTATGCATTTGTAATAGGGGCCATGTTCACAAAAACCCCTCCACATTTCTGTAGTAATTCTGAAAGTCCAGGATTTGTATAATCTCATAGAACTGCTCTTTGTGGATCACCGCTATGAGAATGTGAAGTCCCAGACTATGAATACCACCCTTAGCCTCACTTACTCAAATTCTGCTTCTGCAAATATATTGCATGTGGATAGTGATTGTCTCTTTTTCTCTAATTTCTCCTCAGCTCCACCTCCACATCCTTCTACTGCCTTTACTGTTATTTGCCTCTGTCTGTACTTCATCTAGCCTTATCTATCCTTGTTATGCCCTCTTTTTAATTTACCATTATAGATTCATATATTCATAGACTGATAGAATCATAGAGTCATTTCTAAGCCTAGGGCCAGGCATTTATAAGCTACTTCTGTCCATAAGGGACATGGGTGACAGGAGGGGCAGTTTCTGAGACACATACCTGTCTCCAGCATGTTCTGTTTAAGTCACAGAAAAAAATTTAGATCCCTAGACCTTGTATTTTGGGAACTCTTTGGTTTACAAATCTGTAGGAGATTCATAACTGTGGGATTTGTGGATGCCTTGCAAGCCAGGAATAGATCACCCCTCAGCAGTCTATAGGAAACCGAGTAGAGGAAAAGGGTTTAAAGTGCTCTGCATAAGACAGGTTTGTTATGCCTTGCATTCTTTTTGTAAGGAACCTGTGATGTAGCACTAGTTGTTGTGTCTATAATGTTTTCTCTGCATAAGACAAAAGGTTTGTCACCATCTTTGTGG
>NC_056728.1:533964742-533978382 GCF_019279795.1 Protopterus annectens | reverse complement strand
CTCAGATCCATGAACAATAGCAAAATATAAAGTTCCACAAATACAAACAAACCCAAGAATGGCAGACAGATCCAGTTCATAAAACTTTTATTAAACAAATAGGAATGAACACTTTAGCAGGTTCAACTTCTTCATCAGATAAAATCTAAGTGTAACGCACATCTTTAAATAAACTAACTAGTCACATGCTACTCACTAATTTAACCTAAAAGCAATATGCACACATCAGCAAGAAAAAATATTGACTACTAAAAGACTATAAGACATGGGAATATCACAACTTCATTGAATTCCACAAATATAAATGCATAAAAAGCATAAATACAATAATAAAAAAGTGTGAAAAATACCACTATAAAAATTTTGCTGAAAAGTACATCTATTTTATCTATAAAGAGGTCTACTTTTTAACTTGGGTTTAATAAACACCCTGTCATACAACCCATGTCCATAGTCACTTCTAAGGCATATTATCCATTTTGCCTCTAGTTGTTCAGTACTATTTCTAAAATCACCACATCTACTGTTCTCAAAGATTCTACCTATTGCTAAAAATAAAAATGTATGCGTACTGTCAGAATCTAAAACATGCTTAGTTAAAGCACTATCCTCACTGCCTCTATTAATGTGATAAATATGTTCCTTAATACCGTCTCGTAGAGGTCTATCTGTTTTACCTACATAAAACCTTACACATCTTGTGCAGTAGGTTAGATACACTATATGTTCTGAACTGCGTGTCATATATATTAAAAGTATATTTTCTCTTCTGATCAGGGTGCACAAACTTATTGGTAGTACTTATATATCTGCATGCTGTACATCTACCACAGGGAAATGTTTTCTTATTATTGCTTACAATATTTGTAATTTTATATGTCTTAGGGTAACACAGGCATCTATTAACTGACTTCATGTTCTTTAAACAAACTGAGGTATAGAATCTAAATTTTTTTCAAGATCAACACCTGTTATTAAAATATTCCAATGTTTTTGAATGACATTTCTGTTTCTTATTCTCACTAGAATAGAACATAGGTACCCTTAAATTCTCTTTTCTTATTCCTTGGCATGATTTCTTATCTTTAGCCTCAGTTACTGGTTCAGAAAAATACGGTTTTGCAGTAGTATCTCTTTAACTTAACCATTTCAGTATTTTCATCTGTCTCAATACTATGGTAGCCTCTATCAGCAAAGGCTTTCTTTACTTTATTCTTTTGATAATCATAATTACTACTATGCACGCTCAGTCTCAACATCCTAAATACTTGGCCACGAACTACATTTTGAAAATTGACAGGGATCAGGGGTGAGGCTTCTTACAGAACACCAGAGAAAATAAAGATGATATTTATTTATTTAATTCCAGTTTGATTACCAGGGAACATAACAAGGAAAATAAACCAAACTGATAAAATGAAAAAAGTGAACCTTAGAGCGTACCCAACAAACTAGATATCAGTAAACAGTCACTGTCAGTGATAAATACACGCCAAGGGTAAGAAAGCTCCAGCTTAGTTAAAAAGATTTATTGAAGTGCTTTTCGTTTGCCTCCTAGGCAAACTTCCTCAGAAACTATTATTTTTACATTGAACTTGGTTTAAATAACGTGACATCACAAGTAAATTAGAGACAATTACCATTAATTGCAGTAAAAGGTTTTTTTTTAAAAGCATAGTGGCTCATATCTTTCTACCAGTACAAATTCTATTGAAAACACTTAAAAGTCGTAATAATGTTTAGTGTATTTGACTTAACAAACACTCTTAAACAGTATCAAACTGTTTATCTAAAAACTGTCATTAAACATAAAACTTTATCATGTTAATTGTGTTGAAATAGCTTTGTGTAAACCATAGGTTTCGGTAATATGTTAGTACCTTGCCCCATATGCAAGTGTACAGGTGGTTTGTATTTCTGTTAAAAACAAAACATTCAAAGAACACTTTTAATACCTAAAAAATTGTTGACAATATAGTGTGATGTTTAATCTAGTGTGTGCATAAGCACCAAGCTGTCCTGATGATAAATACAAATTAACCAAAGAATTAAAAATGCTACAAAAGTAATAATAAAAATGAATACGTGATGGTAATAGTAATAGTACCATCATGTTAAAAATACTATTTTAACACCTGAATTATCTCCTTAAACTCAACATACGGAGGACACTAGTAATAGAACAGGCTTCATTCAACCCGGGGCTGTGGTATGCTTCCAATTTAATCTGCCAGTACAATTCCCTTTCTAGCAATCTAAGTTGGGTTGGTCCACCTCTACAGTCTTGTGTAACCTGCTCAATACCTATAAATTTGAAACTGTGTGTAGGGTATTCCTGGATGTGTTTGGCCAAGGCGTTAGTTTCTTTACATTTCCTTATCGCATAAGTGTGTTCATATATGCGCTCCCTGAGTCTACGCTCGGTTTTGCCTATGTAAAACCCTAAACAATTTTGGCACTGGGCCAGATACACTAACATAGAAGAATTACAATTTAGTCTAGATTTTAACTTGAATTCTTGATTTTGAACAAAAAAAAACGGTTAGATTCATGTACAAACCGACAGTAATTGCACGATTGGCATTTGAACATGCCAGGTGATCTTACTTGCGTCAATTTCTGTTCAAAAAATGATTTAAGGTTCTTAGCTTTCCTATATGTAATTTTCGGAGCAGACCCTAACTTTGAAAAAACTAAGGGGTCAGCTCGAAAGAGGTGCCAATTTTTGTTGATGATTTGGCTTAACTTGGAATTGTCCACAGAAAAGGTAGTAATAAATCTAGGTAACTCTAGTGATTCTAGTTCAGCATTCCTCTCTATGTGATCTTCTACTATAAGCAAGTTTGTAATTATAGGAGCGTTAGGCGACTTAAATGGTAAAAGAGGTTCGTAAACTTTGACTGACCTCTTGTGTGTTACCTCACTAATAAGGTCATCCAATAATTTGAGTGGGTAGGAACGACTTAAAAACATTGATTTCATTAGTGAACATTCTTGAAAAAAATCTTCATCTTTACTGACCATTCTTGCAGCTCTAACTAGTTGTCCCTTAACTACTGCCCGTTTTTGTGAAAAGGGATGACAACTAGAGAAGTGCAAGAAGGTGTTGGAGTAAGTAGGTTTCCTGTGTATACAAGCGAAAAGACATGCTGATTCTAAATCCTTAATCAGCGTGATGTCCAAGTAGGAGATCTTCATGATGTTGAAATATGAAGTGAATTCCAAAAAATTTGTGGTGTTGTTCAAAAAACTGACGTATTTTGCTGCTTCAGTCTCGTCTCCTTTAAATAGGATGAAAATATCATCCAAGAAACGGGTGTAATATCCTACTTGTTCAGTGTAGGACTGATGTTCAAGCACAAATTGATGTTCCCAATTGGCCATTACCAAATTGGCAACACTCGCTCCACACGGTGACCCCAAGGCTACGCCAAAATTTTGCATGTAAAACTTCTCTCCAAACATGAAAAAGTTGTTAGATAAAGACAAATCTAAGAGTTCAACTACAAGTGCAATTTCATAATTACTCACGTCATGTGCTCTCATTCCAGCACTGACCCACTCTATTGCCACATCATGCGGAATGCTTGTGTATAAGTCTTTAACATCAATAGTCAAAAAATTGAAATGACTTTGAAATTCAATATTGTTAATTTTAGTAAGGAATGACCATGAATCTTTACAGATTTGGGTCTCTAGTTTAACAAATTTCTGCAAGATGTTGTCAATTACTTTAGCACAGGCATATGCAGGTGAGCCACGACTGTCAATGAGAGGACGCATCGGAGGGTTAGCCAGATCTTTGTGTAGTTTCGGTATTCCAAAGAGGTAGGGGAATCTGGGAAACGAAGTGAACATGTAGTCGTAAAGCTCCTGATTAATCCTACTTTCAAGGAACATTTCTTCAATGTTGTCCTTAATAACTTTATAAGATTGGTTCACTTCGTTTCTAGAGCTTAAAGTATAAGCTGGTGGTTTTAACATAGACGTCATACGTTCAAAGTAGTCGTCTTGATTGAATATTAATATGCCTCCTCCCTTGTCTGGTTTACATACTCGAACGTTGTGTGACCGAAAGGTGGATAAACATTCCATTTCTTTAGCCCCACTTGCTACATGTCCCCTACAGGACATGTTCCTAACACTCCTAATGTCCACTTCGCATATTTGCTTGAATGTGGATAATAAAGGATGGATAGCTGGGTAATAGGTGCTAGGAACATGTAACTGTTTATTTCCACCTATGTAAGCTTTACCACCCATCATTAATTGGAAGTTGAGCTTCCTAGTAAAAGTTTTTACATCTATTATAGCTTTTACTGTGTCGAGGCGTTGTTTCGGGACATATGTTTGGCCTTTGGCCAACAAGTCTGCCATTTCAGTAGAAACCAACATGTGGGAAAAGTTGTAAACTTTAAAATCTCCTGATGAGTTCACGATGACTTCCGGTCTTTTTGGTAACTCTAACATGTCATTGTCATTGTAATTGGTTGCCTCAAAAGAGGAATCTGGTGTAAGTGAACACATTAGTGACACATCAAGGGTATCTTTGTCTAAGGAAGTACACATTGTTACCTGTTGTTTCTTCTTTGATTGGGTCGATTCGTCCATGGGTTCCTCTGTTTGGGTCAGTGCTAGAATGAGAGCACATGAAGTGAGTAATTATGAAATTGCACTTGTAGTTGAACTCTTAGATTTGTCTTTATCTAACAACTTTTTCATGTTTGGAGAGAACTTTTACATGCAAAATATTGGCGTAGCCATGGGGTCACCGTGTGGAGCGAGTGTTGCCAATTTGGTAATGGCCAATTGGGAACATCAATTTGTGCTTGAACATCAGTCCTACACTGAACAAGTAGGATATTACACCCGTTTCTTGGATGATATTTTCATCCTATTTAAAGGAGACGAGACTGAAGCAGCAAAATACGTCAGTTTTTTGAACAAACTAAAGAAAAAACAGCTGTAGACCTCTGAAGAAAAAAACGGAGAGCAGCAGAGCGTGGTACAGTCAGGGAGTAGCTCAATAAACAGGTGCTTGCCAAGAACCAGGACGTGGATATTAAACGCAGGTTTATTAATTAAAATAATAGCGTTTTTGTGCTGTGATTTTATTACTTTTCGAGGCTTGTTTTACTCATTTGAACTTATTGTATTTTTAGTTTTACAAATGGTTAGTGTGCCTTTAATTCAGAATGTGGATCTAGCAGTGATGTCATTATGACATGTTTCAGTTTTATTTTTAAATGGAAGCCTTGGCGCTAAACTGTGGATTCTTTTTCTGAAGAAGCTGTGTTTGTTTTCAGCGAAAACGCTATTATTTTAATTAATAAACCTGCGTTTAATATCCACGTCCTGGTTCTTGGCAAGCACCTGTTTATTGAGCTACTCCCTGACTGTACCACGCTCTGCTGCTCTCCGTTTTTTTCTTCAGAGTTTTTTGAACAACACCACAAATTTTTTGGAATTCACTTCATATTTCAACATCATGAAGATCTCCTACTTGGACATCATGCTGATTAAGGATTTAGAATCAGCATGTTTTTTTCGCTTGTATACACAGGAAACCTACTTACTCCAACACCTTCTTGCACTTCTCTAGTTGTCATCCCTTTTCACAAAAACGGGCAGTAGTTAAGGGACAACTAGTTAGAGCTGCAAGAATGGTCAGTAAAGATGAAGATTTTTTTCAAGAATGTTCACTAATGAAATCAATGTTTTTAAGTCATTCCTACCCACTCAAATTATTGGATGACCTTATTAGCAAGGTAACACACAAGAGGTCAGTCAAAGTTTACAAACCTCTTTTACCATTTAAGTCGCCTAACGCTCCTATAATTACAAACTTGCTTATAGTAGAAGATCACATAGAGAGGAATGCTGAATTAGAATCACTAGAGTTACCTAGATTTATTACTACCTTTTCTGTGGACAGTTCCAAGTTAAGCCAAATCATCAACAAAAATTGGCACCTCTTTCGAGCTGACCCCTTAGTTTTTTCAAAGTTAGGGTCTGCTCCGAAAATTACATATAGGAAAGCTAAGAACCTTAAATCATTTTTTGAACAGAAATTGACACAAGTAAGATCACCTGGCATGTTCAAATGCCAATCGTGCAATTACTGTCGGTTTGTACATGAATCTAACCGTTTTTTTGTTCAAAATCAAGAATTCAATTTAAAATCCAGACTAAATTGCAATTCTTCTATGTTAGTGTATCTGGCTCAGTGCCAAAATTGTTCGGGGTTTTACATAGGCAAAACCGAGCGTAGACTCAGGGAACGCATATATGAACACACTTATGCGATAAGGAAATGTAAAGAAACTAATACCTTGGCTAAACACATCCAGGAATACCCTACACACAGTTTTAAATTTATAGGTATTGAGCAGGTTACACAAGACTGTAGAGGTGGACCAACCCAACTTAGATTGCTAGAAAGGGAATTGTACTGGCAGATTAAACTGGAAGCATATCATAGCCCCGGGTTGAATGAAGCCTGTTCTATTACTAGTGTCCTCCGTATGTTGAGTTTAAGGAGATAATTCAGGTGTTAAAATAGTACTTTTAACATGATGGTACTATTACTATTACCATCACGTATTCATTTTTATTATTACTTTTGTAGCATTTTTAATTCTTTGGTTAATTTGTATTTATCATCAGGACAGCTTGGTGCTTATGCACACACTAGATTAAGACATCACACTATATTGTCAACAATTTTTTATATATTAAAAGTGTTCTTTGAATGTTTTGTTTTTAACAGAAATACAAACCACCTGTACACTTGTATATGGGGCAAGGTACTAACATATTACCGAAACCTATGGTTTACACAAAGCTATTTCAACACAATCAACATGATAAAGTTTTATGTTTAATGACAGTTTTTAGATAAACAGTTTGATACTGTTTAAGAGTGTTTGTTAAGTCAAATACACTAAACATTATTACGACTTTTAAGTGTTTTCAATAGAATTTGTACTGGTAGAAAGATATGAGCCACTATGCTTTAAAAAAAAAACTTTTACTGCAATTAATGGTAATTGTCTCTAATTTACTTGTGATGTCACGTTATTTAAACCAAGTTCAATGTAACAATAATAGTTTCTGAGGAAGTTTGCCTAGGAGGCAAACGAAAAGCGCTTCAATAAATCTTTTTAACTAAGCTGGAGATTTCTTACCCTTGGCGTGGATTTATCACTGACAGTGACTGTTTACTGATATCTAGTTTGTTGATTACCAGTGAAGTCCACTGGGCCCAGAGAGCCCGTTTTCAGTAGAGGGCAGGATGAAAAGCTCCATGAAACAGATTATATTAAATATAGCAGTCCAATAAAAATAAAAGTACAAGTACAAATACATATCAAATAATACAAAGCATGAGCAATATTGCCCATAGTGGAAGAATATTGTGCAGATACATTTTAACAAATTCACACAGTTAAAGTCAAAAGTCAAAAGCTATCTACAGAGTGTGACAGATTGTATAGGAATTAGCTATAGAAGGTTATATCCAACTATAAATTGCTTAGGAACTCAGGAGGATACCCTCCCAGGGACATTTGTTAAATTGTTCTATGTAGGGAGGATGCAGTTACATTTCCATTTGGAGTAGAGGTAGGTGTAAAGCTGAGTTTTGAAGTTGTTTGTGTTTGACATTGTCCTTAGTGTGGAAGGGAGAGAGTTCCATTTCTTACCTAAGGAGAAGGAGAGGAGAAGTTGCCCAGCTGGACGATTAGGTTTGTGGACAGTAATTAAGTTTTGGTGTTCAGATCTGAGAGTTCTTTTTGGGGTGTGTGGGGGAAGGCTGTTAGAGCAGGTCATTTGGTTGGATTAAATATTAGTCTATGTGCTGTAGTGAGCTGGAGGAAGTCCAAGTAACTTGTGAATTCTAACCACCTGAGGAATTGAAGGGTAATACAGTGATGAGTGGAATGTTTTGCTCTGGTGACAAATTTAGAAAGTTTGTTATAACATCTTTCAAGTTTGAAAGTGATGGAAGAGGATAGGTTAGTTAGTAGCAGAACACTGTACAGAAGGAATGAAAGGAGGTAAGAGGAGGCCAGAGTCTGCCTGGTAGAAGTAGAGAGGAAGTGGTTGTTCCTGTATAGCATACCTAGTTTTTGGTGGGTTTTCATTATATTTTGCTGAATATAGATGTCGAAGTTGAGGTGTTCATCTATAGTTACCCTGAGTAGTTTTGCAAAGAGAACAACTTCAGTTGGAGAGTTGCTTTAGCTAAGGACCTGGAAGGAATTTTTATCAGAAGAGAAAGATTTTGAGGGTGTGAATAGTAGTATTTTAGATTTGTTAGCATTGAGAGAAAGGTGATTTTTGTGCATCCAGATCTCAGTAGTTGAGAAGGCAGTCTGAGTTTTAGATAGGAGTTTAGGGTGGTTAGAGGCAGAGCAGGCAAGTGTAGTATATGCATATTGTATGACTTTGGCATTAGGAATAGCAGAATGAAAGTTATTGATAAAGATATTAAACAGCATTGGTCCGAGGATGGACCCCTGTGGTACTCTGGTAGGGATTGGTAATAAAGGTGAGGTGCCTTTTTTCTATTTCACAGCCTGAGATCTAGCAGACAGATAGCTTGAGAACCGGGAAAGAGTATTTTTGGAGAGATTTAGGTATGAGAGATGACTTAGAAGGTGCTTATGGGAAACAGTATCAAATACTTTAGAGTGAGATCTAGGACCACTAAGTTCCCAGAATATCAGGCTTGATTGACAGTTTCTAAGAATGAGAGTAGAGCTGTTATGGTGCTATGTCCTGGTTGGAAGCCATGTTGGGTAGGGGTAAGAAGTTGATTTTTAGTCAGAAAAGGCATAAGTTGGAGGTGGATGCATTTGCCTAGGATTTTGGAGATTGGAGAGAGAAGAGCTATAGGGAGGAAGTTTGAAATATTAGTGTTTTTGCCTCCCTTGTGGAGAGGAAGAATAGAGGTGGAATGCCAGAGTTTAGGGACCTAGGATTCCTTTATGGATCTATTAATCAGGATACTAATTGGGAGAGCTGTACCATCAACAGCAGACTTGAGAAAGGAAGAGGGGATGTTGTCAGGTACATTGGAGCAGGATTTAAGTTTGGATAGAAGATTTTTTATGTAGTTAGCGGAGACAGGTTTAAGCTCAAACATAGGGGGGAAATTATTTGGGGACTTAGATGAGGTGGAATGTAGGAGAGATTGTTTGTTGTTGGGAAAGGTTTTTATTAGGTCGGATATTGACTCTGTAAAGAAAGAATTAAATAGTGAGGCTAATTTAAGGTCAGATTTACTTGGGTCTGGACAGGGGTTATTTTTGGTTGAGGAGTGAGTTTATGGAGTTCCAAAAAAGCCTAGGGTTCTGGGGATGGTTGGACTGGAGCTCAGTATAGTAGGATTTTTTGTCTTTGAAGATTTGTTTTTTTTGCAAAGTTTCGGAGCTGTGTATATTGGAGAAGGGTTTCGGGAAGTTTATTCTTTTAGTAAAGCTTCCAGGATTTGTCTCTTTCATGCATAACTTCCTTTGTTTCTTTTGTTAGCCAAGGGGCAATTATAGTTTTTATTCTTTTTTTCCTTGGTGGAGCTACGGAATTTAGAGCATCTAGGAAAGTAGAATTAAAGTGGTCTATGGCTTTATCAAGTGGAAGTGTTTTTTGAATGTTCCAATTCATTTGTTTGAGATAGTTAGAGAAGGTTTTGGGGTCAAATTTACTAAGGTTGTGGGTCTGAATATATTGATGTTGGTGTGGATGGAAGGTGGTTGCATGATAAATCAAAGCTAGGAGGTGGTCACTAATAGAGTTGGGGATGGTGCCAGAGATGGTGATTTTATTTGGATGAGGTGACTAAGATCCAGTCAAGAGTGGATCCTGGGGGATTTGTTTTATTTGGTCTGGTGATAGAGTGGGTTACATGAGTAAAGTTAAAGAGGTTAATGGACATGGAGGGTATAGGACTGTTGATTTTATTCCAGTGGATGTTTACATCTCCTAGTATGTAAGTTTCAAGGTTAATTTTAGCTGAGGCCCATTAGAGTATGTCTTTAAGGGTTGAGATGTTATTTCTGGGTGGGATATAAAGGGTGATGATACAGAGGCGTTTGTGATTATTCATTTTTAATAGACCAACTGTTAGTTCTGCACTGGCAAATTTAGGAATGGGGGTTGGTAGGGGAATTAAGATAAGTAAATTGGAATAGATTAATGCAACACCTCCACCTTTTTTCTTAGGGCAGTCACATCTAAGAGGGTGAAATCCAGACGGTAGGATTTCAGAGTCAGAGATGTGGGGTTTGAGCCAAGTTTCAGAGATGGCTACAATGTCAGGTTGGTTATGACTTAGCCATGGTTGAAACTGTTGTGCTTTGTTGTTGAGACTCTGGGAATTGAGTGTGAAAATTTTAAAAGTATTGTAGTGGGATGAAAGGTTAGAGGAAATGGGAGGGTAATTGTTATTTGTGGATGGGTTAGGTCTGGGGTTGGGGTGAATGTCTCCAGCTAAGATGAAGTTATTGAAGGAAGTTATTTTAGTGCGTTTTGGTTTGGATTTATGGTATTCTGGATGGTCTAGTATTTGATTAAGAGTAAGTGTCTTAGCAGTAGTGGCAATAATTTTAGGATTAAAAAGGGTCAGGGGCTGAGCTGAAACAGAGAGAAGAGATGGAAAAGAAATGATTATTTGTGTGAGGGAGGAGATGGTTTTGTGTGGGAGTATGGTAAGGAAAAGAGAGTGGAAGCTGATTGGAGATATAGGAGCTTGCATAGTATAAAGTTGTTAGGAGTAGTAGGAGGTAGATGGGGTTCGGACTGTTAGGAACAGTAAGGAAAGCATGGTTAGCAAATGCTAGTTTAATAAAGGAGGATTTGTAGTTGGAGAGAAGAGCTGTGGGATGAAAGGGGTAGTGAAAGACTGATGTATTTAATTAGTGATGTTTTCAATTACTGTGGGTGAAAGGAGGAGGGGTAAAGAGCGGAAGGCTTTGATTGGATGGTTGACTGTGGATGAAAGGAGGAGGGGTAAAGAGGGGAAGGCTTTGACTGGATGGTTGTCTTGAATGGGTGGGAAGTGGTTGAAATAAAAGTAGGAGTAGTGGGAGCGGGTGGGAATTGGGGGCAGGGTAGGGGAGCGGAGTGAGCCAGTAGGGCGAGTGGAGTGAGTAGAGCCATAGAGAAGGAAAAAAGACAGCAAAAAGTTATCACTGAATCTGAAAACTATCTCAGAGGTAAGGAGGCACTGGCATAAGGCACTGTGTGTGAAAATTAGAAGGATGCAGAGGGTTGACATGGGATAGGAGCTGAAAACAGGGCAGTAGCAGTTTAGTAGAATATACTAAGAATAATAGGGCTAAAACAGGGCAGTGGTAAATTAATAGAACAGTTACAGTACTTTTGGCTTGTATTAAAAGATAGGTAGTGGTTGAACAATACCACCTGGTGGCATAACTGTGTTAGTATAATGGTAAGCTACAAGCACTCAGAGGATGGAAAAATAATGGAAATTAAAATCTAAACCAACTGTATTTGAAGTATTAAATATTGTACAAAAGATATAATAATTGGAAATAGGATCTTTAGAAAAGGGAAAGAGCAAATTTTATAGAAATAAATGGAATTTGTGGGAAGAATGCATATAAAATAATGATCAGGAGGAGGAGTAAGCAGGAATTGACCAGTTTATGTAATGTTGGACTACATGAGAATTGTAATAAAATAATATATATATATATATATATATATATATATATATATATATATATATATATATATATATAAATATATATATATATATATATATATATATACACACACACACACACACACACACACACACACACACACACAAACACACACACACACACACACACACGCACACACACACACACGCACACATCGCTACAGTACACAAGACACACACACACATACAAACATATATATGTATGAAAATGGAAAACTGTTATTATGTTTTTCTTTTCTGTTAATGTATGTGTGCCTGCCTTAAGTGATAATTTAATAAGGGTGTTAAAAAAGTGCTATATCAACACCACCAATTACTACAGGGACCAGATATGGAGGTGAGGTGATACACACTCTACAGTGCCTTATCAGTACCAATGTTACTATAGGGGCAGTGGGTGGGTTGAGGAGAGGCATGCTGTATAGTACCCTACCAGCACCAATGTTAATATGGGTACAGGGGGTGGGGTGGAGAGATACACATTGTACAGTGCCATACCAGCACCAACATTACCATGGGAATGGGGGAGGAACATACCAGACACCAGGGAATGGTGCCATAAGGCACAGGATAACATGACCGTGATGGAAGTAAATGACAGACACAACACTTAAGTGCTGTAATGGCACAAACCACAGAACAGGGACCAGGGTGTGGACAACAGTAAACAACCAGGAAATACATTGTCACAAAGGCACCAATGTTAGTAAAGGGATTGGGGTGTGAAACGCTGGACTACAGGGTTAAGTTTCTGATGGGCTGTAATGGCAACAACATTACTACAGGGATGAGGGGTGGAGGGACTCACTAGACACCAGGGAAAACCCTTCAAGTGCCCTAAGGCACATACAGCATGCCAAGAACTGTGTGGGGGTAACCAACTGGTTACCAGTGTTTGCACTCTCAAGTATCATAATGTTACCAGTGGTAGTACAGGGATGGGAGGAACAACTTGTCCACCAGGGTTGACTCCTTAAATTACCATAATGACACTGACATCATAACAGGGACTGAAGGCTGGGGATACAGTAGGCCACCAGAACCTATGTCACAAGTGCCATAATGACACTAAAGTATTACGGGGGTGGAGGGACAACAGGAGGGTAGGAACAGGTAAAGGGAATGTAGTGTGTGTGTGTGTGTGTGTGTGTGTGTGTGTGTGTGTGTGTGTGTGTGTGTGTGTGTGTGTGTGTGTGTGTGTGTATCTACATATGAGATTTTGATGTATTTGAAACAGTGGCTGGAGGGGCATTACACTGCCTACAAGAGCAGCAGTGTACTATCATGATGTCTTGTTCAACCATGATGTGCATTTTGTGATAGTGCATGTGATTCAAGAAACATGGAAATTAGCTGATAATGAGGTTTGACCTTGTCACCACTAACATATTTCTGAATTACACTGTTTTATTTTTAGCAGACTCAGCCATGGTTCGAATCCTGAGAGTGGTAGTAAGCTGTAGGCAGAATCATACCCCTCAACTGTACATATTTGTTCAGAATGTCCAGATATTTGGCACATATCTGCTGCCTGTCACCCTGTCCCCCTGGCAAATCAGTGTGATAATCTCTGATATTTAAGCAGCATTTAATGACATACAACTGACTGTCAGACCTGTAAATATTCAGAAAATGTATATGAAAATAAACCTGTCATTGTAGCAACTCACCAAAGGTTTATGAGAGCAAGTGTCAAAATATGTCCCCCTTTCACCTGCATGTTGTCAAGCCTTGACCAGAGTGTGTGCAATAAGAGATTGAGAGGCATGTGCATAACATCAACCTGGAATATGGGAATATGTGTAGAAACAGTCAGGTAGTGTTAACAAACAATACCTCCATAGGTATACCAGGTAAGAGGCGTATACTGCAGGTAAAACACAGTTCACATATATAGTTGTCTACTAAAATA
>NC_056728.1:533954742-533959742 GCF_019279795.1 Protopterus annectens | reverse complement strand
AGGGCGGCAGCACTCTGCTGGGATAGATATTTGCCCTTTTGGTGGGGGGGGGAGTTTGCGCTGAACCTGTCAGCTAGGATGTTGGCAATGTCTGTGGGTTCAGTGTATTTTTTGTCATTTTGGACTAATTCTGAGCATATCTGAATAATCATAGAATGACTTGTAGGCATATATAACAGTGTTGCATACACTGACCTCAGGACTGTACAAGGACACACACATGTTGTCAAGCTATAGCCCACATATATATGGACCCTACCCCACTTTATGTGTGGGGACCACAATATTACTGAAATGATGGCAGGACTGGCAGCATTACATAATCATAGGCCACTACTTAACAACCTCTTACTGCATGACATATGGACAAAGCCTGGTATATAGGTGGAGGACAGAGGCTGGAACACAGTGCCATATTTGCAATACTGTTGCTATACACTGAGATGAAATTGCTGGTGTTACAGTAATATGAAGTCAGAAACATAAATGGATGTAGCCATGTACTGATAGCACTCAACTGACAGAATGCCAGTGATATATCTGAGACAAGACCTGTGTGGTGGACAGACAAAACATAACAACCAATCCTCTGGCCATCATGTGGATATGCCAACAGTTGAGAGCTATGCAGACCGGCTGCATTCCATGCTTAACTAATGTGTACACACAAACCCTGTAACAGTAGCAGTATACATTGCATAAAACAACACTTTACACACTGTCTTTAGGTCTGGAACCTTAAATAAATATGTAGTTGGCCTGTGTCTGCAAGTTCACTTGTAAGAGGTATTGCTACCTGCTGTCTGTAACACTGCTGCCAACACACAGGAAGTATGTCTTCCATAAAGGAAAGGTAAAGGGATCACGCCCACATTATTTAGTAATATATAGTAGTGGGCTGCCATGACAGTGGTAATTGGAAGTACTACACAGCAGGCTGCATGCAGGTAGCAAGTGGTGGACACTGATTGGTGTAGAGGGTATCACCTGATCATGTTCATCATCTACAAAATCCATGCAGCAATCTATTCAAAGCAGCTCAATCCATTTAATGGAGAGAGAGTGAGAGACAGAAAACAAAAATAAAACAAACATCCAGTAAATAAAAAGTTGTTCAACAACTGAACCTACAGACATCCCAAGTTAACCAAGGGGAAACAGAAAACTGTATCCAGAGGAGACATTAATCCCACAACAGGTACATGAAGCATATATGCATGTAATTGAATGTAGTACTTGGTTTATAATAATGGGATAGATGATGTGGAATGATTTATATGTGCCATCAGGAGTTGTTGAAATGATATCCTGCTGAACAACTGCTATGGACAATAGTGTCTGTCCCTGTGGGCAGTGGGCCATACCTGTCAACTGTGCTAATCAGCACTGAATGACAAGATGTAAGCCATCATAGTGTGTGTTGTGTAATGAAAGACATGTATATTAGTGTGGCCAATAGCTGGTGGTGGAAGTAATGCCGTTATGATAGACACATGAGTTTCAGAGCCCACCACTTACAGGACAGTCACGTTAATGTGTAATGTAGCATGCACAAATGCCATAGGTGTGTAATAGGCTTACCTGAAATCTACCCCTATATATCCTACTAATGTTAAGCTGTGTCTACATATGACACCTGTCTGTGTTGTAGCAAGGCAGAACAGTGCAGCTGTGCAGGAAGGTGAGTTAGAGAGTGTGGACTTGATGTTTGAATGTACCTCACACACACACACACACACATATATATATATATATATATATATATATATATATATATATATATATATATATATATAAATACATATATATATATATATATATATATATATATATATATGTCTACAGATGTACAGACACATTTATATATATATATATATATATATATATATATATATATATATATATATATATATATATACACCACTCATAATATATATCTACGTATATATATATATATATATATATATATATATATATATATATGTATATAAATATATATATAAATATATATATATATATATATATATATATACATACAGACGTGTATGTCTAACACACACGCATATTTATATAAATACATGTCCCCTACTGTTGAATGACAGTGCTGCAAGATATGTGTGAAAGCACATCACACATATCCATGCAGACATATATGTACAGCAGTAAGTGGGTGCAAACTGGACAGTTATGTTTGGTGTGAACTCCATGTTGGGAACACATTGCCCTTGTTTGTGAAGGTGGGATTGGTATTTTGGATAAGGATTGTAGGTATATTTGGGGAGGTATGTTGGGTTGCAAGACAGACAAGACAGAATACAGGGGTGGTCTATAACTCATGTCGTGGGTAAACACCTTGGATGGGGAGTGTTGTTTGGAAATTGGAAGCCCATGAGCCCCTATATGGAAACAATGGAACCAAGGTACCCACCCATGGGCAGTCACAACAGCATCTTCACGGTCCTGAATGTGCCTTGGCTGGGGGCTGAGCTGTGATTGTGTACTGAGGGACTCAAGGTGCAGTAGCAAATCTGCCACATCTCTGTGGAGCTCCCTGTGCACCAGACCCTGGACCTGACTTCAGGTGACAGGATCCTGTTTGTGTGTGCTCCCGAGGGAGGGGCGAACACCATCCCCTGAGGTGGTTCCACCTGAAGGTAGTGCCAGACCTGTAGATGATAATGAGGTCTCAGGGTGGGTCCCAGATGTGATGTGGCCTGGTAACATGGCCAGGTGAGGTGGGACAGGTAGTTCTGCTGGCAACCGTCTTCCCAAACATGCTATTGTGTCACTGTTATAGAACATATGTGGGTAGTAATAGTCCACACATTCCAGGATTATGTCTAACAGCATGCATAGATATCACCATTAGCACAAAATAACAGAAGTGCAGCAGTCACATAACAAACAGAACACATGCATATATGGAACCATAGTGGCCCTTACAATGGCATGCAGATGACATTGTTCACAACAGGCCACCAATGATAGTGTTTAAACATGGAACATGACTACAAACACATTGCACAAATTGTTGTACAATACGATATATGTCCCAATGGCAGGTCTTCTGTAGACATACCCATTGAGTTGTGTGATCAGATTGTTGTTGCAGATATGGTGTGGGGAGACAGAGATGTGCATTAACAACTATTATGCCCTTGCAGTATGAGGTCCTCAGACTTGTTTCCCTCTTTATGTCTTTCAGGAAAAATGTCCAGGGAAAGACTTCCGATGTACACAGCCACGGAGAATGATGTCATCATCACATACCTGGTGCAGCACTATCACATCCTGTTTGGGCGTACAACCCATGATCTGCAGGAGTGGACCACCCTGTGAAATGATCTTGTCCACAGGGTAAACAATGTAAGCCTGCATAAATGCAGTCATGAGCAGATCCAACATCAATGTACTGATCTACTCCACCATGTTTGTTGGCATTCTGCTGCAGTTAGGGGGGGGACCAGCTTGCAATGGGGGGGGTTATGCCATCCAGCCCCCCCGGCACATGTTGAGGAACTCCTTGCCAGCCTCGGGGCACCTGCCCACCCGCAAACACAAGACCCGGCAGAGACCATAGTGGAGGTGGGTGCTACCCACACAATGGCTGAGGAGCATGCAGGTAAGGCCACAGGGCACATCAGTAGATCACTGTTGTGTATCCATCTGCATCTGGAGAGTTTAATCATGCATATGTGAGATGAAATATATATAGTCTGTTGCTGAGTTGCAGTAATAAACAGCTGTGCAGAATCTGTAGTATTGTGGGTTTGAACTGTTGATGTGCTGTAATGCTGCTCCTACTCTGTATCAATGCCACAGGTGTGGCTACTGATTTCACATCTCCCACACAATTATGTAGTTCCCTCTGGTACACCTCCGGGGCAGCAGCCTGTAGCTAGTGAGTATGGTGTTTGTTCAGGTTTGCCAATACACTGGTCATGTTATGGCCATGGTATATTCCATGCACACATTTAACACGCCTACCCATAATGCATGCTGTACATGTTCACTTATTGTTGCTGTCAACTGTACTACATCACAGTGGTCACCATCATGGTGTATGTGAAGGGTATGTAAGAGTCTTGCAATATAGCTAACAACTTGTCATTGCAAGATGTGTGCACAGAGGTGAGCATAATGGTGGGATAAATGGCCTACAGTAGGGACATGTCTGAAACATCACCCTTATACAGTGCTACAACAGTGTATATACCACAATTACAATGACAACTTTTACAGATCTACACTATAGCATATTACAATACTGCATTCCACAACCCTTACAACCTGCAATATGGTCCTAACATAAGTAATGAAGGTGTAATATGGAATCCGATGTTAGGACAGAAAATATGGGGAATACATACCTTCACAAACACTGGAAGCATATGTGTCCATACACTCCAGATAAAATATAGTGGAAGCAGCTTTTGAGGTACTGACAGCATGCATTCTTCATGAGTATGGACCTTAACGCAAGTACAGGTCCTCAATATTACACAAAAAAATGGTCTGCTGCTCAAGACGTTTGGCCATCAAATGTGCCCACTTACCTGAAATAGAGGCAGCCATGGCTTACACACATCTCACAAGCCATGGATTGGATCCCATCCCCAACAGGTAACACTCAGGAGATGGACAAGTAGCCTTACCTCACCATTGTATATACCATGGCAAACAGTGCAGACAGCCATGTATGTGGTGTGGGTGTATGGGACAGGATTAATGTAGAAAATAAACAGATGGCCATCCAAAACAAATGATGACACATGTTGCAAACTGGTCATGCAGGCTGACTAGTAACATGCCACAACACTGAGGGAGATGCAGGAATGTCTAGCAAGTACTGGCTGGGCAGTACCTGTGTCGGCAATTGCCTGGACTCTGCATAAGTGTAGCCCATGGGTCAGGGTAATCAGATGGGACAGTTGTACCACAGGAAACATCAGCCAGGGCTCTCTACAGGTAGCATATGGATAACAGCAAACGTCCCCCAA
>NC_056728.1:533828712-533954242 GCF_019279795.1 Protopterus annectens | reverse complement strand
TGAACCCATATAATTCACAATCCAAAGTTTAACTAGAATGAGCTATTATTAAGGGAAAACATAATTTTTGTTAACGTTCTTTAAAAATACAACCAAATAAAGTATGAGGAAAGGATTTTTTTACAATACCTGACTAAGGTGTTTTTATGTCCATTATATAAGGGCTGGTTATAAAAGAGCTAGACATTTATCCAATATGGTTGTCCATAACCAATTTGCTCCACCAGATGTCAGTATAAGCAGGAATGTTGTAGTTGGTAGAGGAACTAAACCCTGTGTTAAATGTAAACATTATTTACATTATTATTATTACTATTATTATTATTATTATTATTATTATTATTTGTAAACATTTGGTTGATTTCTTTCCATACATTAGTGGTTCTAGGTTTCTGGGTAGTGGTGAAGATATGTGTAAGACTGAAAGTATTATTTATGCTTTAAAAGGTGTATGTAATTTGTATTATATTGGGGAGACCTCTAGGAGCTTTAGGGTGCATCTCCAAGAACATATTAGGGATATAAAAAACAAAAAATTGGATAGCCCCCTTGGGGGCCATTTTATGTCTTTTCACCACTCCAACCCTGAATTTCTTTGGGGTTGTGTGTTGGAAAAGGATGAGGTATGTATGGGTGAGTCTACCAGTTTAAAAGAAAAACATTTAAAGAAAGAAACACTTTTCATCTTAAAATATGGTACTTTGGAGCCTTTTGGGCTCAATAAAGAGTGTAATTGGAAGTATGTGATTTAATTTTTATTGAATGATTGTTTAATTGCCTGTTAATTGCATTTTTTGACTATTTAAAGCTGGTTGTAAGTGCAATAATTTTACTCTTGGAAGGCTTGTTGGCTGAGGTGCTAACAATTTTATTAAATTTTGGATACCTGTGGACCTGCAGCTTTTTGTTGTTCTTTATTTAGTGTTTTGCCTGTGCTTTGTGGTATTTAGAAATGCAATCACTGTCTGATTATATGAAATAAGAATTGCAGCACAATCCTTACTATAAACTATATAGTATGGTAAAACACAATCAACAGCAAGTTTGTTGGCAAGCAAATTTGTTGTACCCCAAGGCACTTACTCTGAACCCATATAATTCACAATCCAAAGTTTAACTAGAATGTGTTATTATTAAAGGAAAACATAATTTTTGTTAATGTTTTTTAAAAATACAACAAAATAAATTATGAGAAGAGGATTTTTTTTTACAATACCAAACTAATGTGTTTTTATGTTGATTATATAAGGGCTGGTTATCTGAGGATATAAAGTTGGCAGCATCATACTATATGAAGAAAACATCTTCTTAAGCAAAACTTTTTTACAATATTAACATTGCTCATTAAGAGATACTAAAGGTTATAAACCTGCAGAAAACTGAAGAATTTACATTGTGAGGTAATCATAACCCCTGGAATCAAAAGAGGTTAGAAAATATTTCCTGTTAACATAAGTTTAACATAAGTAATTAATGACAATATGGAAATTATAATTTTTCTTTTTACTGCGATCTGAAACAATATGGCAGCTTTCAGTGGAGCTTGGAATCTTAGACTTTGCCATTTGTCTGTATATAGTGACTTTTAAGGGATATTTATCCAAAAGCTTTGTGATTTTACTTTTTTTGGATTAAATCCATTTTTCTTTGTATCGCTGGCTTCATAAGTCTGTTTTTTTTTTACAATTAGTACTAAAAAAGTCACTCATTTGTTGTTGTTGAATGGGTGTATCCTGACTTTCACAAACTGAAGTTTTATTTTTGTGTGTGATTTTAATTATAGATGGGTATAAAATTTGATATTTGATGCCCTTGGACTATAAGAATTTCTTCAGGGCAGATATTCCTTTCATACAGATAGTATTTCAACAGGAAAAAAACATGTCCAATTTCTATAAAACAAAAACACTGGTTCCCAATTCACACCACTGTATCGATTCAAATGGGATTTGAATTAAAATAGAATTTTAATCTTGAAGTGCGTTAGAATATCGTACACTTTTCGTCAAAGCAAATACTTTAACTTCTTCAGAAACTCAAAAACAGCAACAATTAATCACATATATATATAATGTAACCTTCATCAACATTCATTAACCAATTAGTATCTTAAAGGTACATAGTAAATGACTCAAATGTTAGGGTATAATATATATATATATATATGAAGTTGTTCTAAATACATAGAAGTTCATAAAAAATTCGTATTTCACATTTTTTAATAAATAAATATTTAAATAAATATTTAATAAATATATCCTTAAAACCATTAATGTGGAATACCAATAAACTGTATACTATAAATATGTATATGTATATATATAGATAAAAACATATATATTATGTAAAAATATATAACTATTTAATTACCATTAAAAAATAAAGTCTATTAGTTATATTTATTTGTTGATTAATAATATCTTCTTAATACATATACACTTTAAGCTACTAACTTAACCCTAAATTTTGAATTTTAAGTTACAATATAATACATCTATAACTAAACAAGTATGAAATACAAAATATTTAATATTAAATATTAATAATAATATTGACAATATAAAAATATATAAGGTTTCTAAATAAATTTCATAACAAACCTATAGTTATATTGTCAATGTTACCTTTCCAAATTTTTTAACCTCAAAATACACATGATAGAACTCATCTCATTAATCCCTGGCATTTGGCAAGCATTCGTTCTAAGCTGCCATAACAATTCTTTCTTCTCCAATTTCAGAGACTCATGCCCACCTCTTCTATCATTAATTAACTGATCAATGGCTCTGAATTTAAATTCATGTCCAGTGTAGTCATTTGTATGCCTAGCTAATGCGTTTTCCATTTTATTCTTATTAATACTGTAAATATGTTCATATATTCTTTCACTAAGCTTTCTGTCGGTTTTCCCGATATAGAAAGCTGAACAATATTTACATGTTGCTAGGTATACTACTTGCTTACTACTACAATTAAATCTCCCTTTAGTCCTATACTTCGTGTTACCTATTGTAATGGGAACCTAACAGCATTAATAGAATTGTTGTCCCAGAAAGTGGACAACTTATCGCAGAGATTTGATGAAGCTACTAACTTACAAGACCAGCGGAGTCACAATGTAGCTGATAATGCACAACAAGACTCGCGTGGCCTGGTTGCAGCTAGTAGGGTGGCATGTGGTTCAGCAAACGCTAATCCGTTTACTCGAACTGAAGGGATTCTGTTAAGAGAAGAGCCAAGTATACCTATGGGGGCGAGTGTTCGTAGAAGCGATATTGCTGACGTAACCAGCCCAGGACACACATTGAGTGTGAACCTTCAGCGAGACGGAGGTTTGGGAAGGACTGTAACTTTGAACACCTGGGTTCACAGGGATTTCTCGTTTACTGGCGTGCAACCGGAGAATTTTATAGAAGCTGAACAAGAGGTAAGCCTGGATTTAGCTTCTAAATTGAACAAATTTGATGAAAAACTAATTAAAGTGCGGAAATTACAATTGGAGATAGCGTATTTTCGTGAATGTATTAACCTCAAAGTAATACCAAAGGGGCTCAGACAATGGCAGTTTCCTACGGGGCTGGTGGATGGCTCCGTTTTTCATAAAGCATTGATCATGCTGTTTGATAAACATGGACTAGAACTGTTGGATCTTTTTTGTATCCACTACCAGGTTATGGTGGATGATTTATTGATGGAAATTGAGGAACTTGATTCATCAATAAGGAGTGATATTAGCTTCTCAGGTATCGTTTTGAATACGATAGGATTTTTGTTAGCATTGATGATTATTTGTCTAAATTGAATGCTACTAAGATTAAAAAAATAAAACGTGACCTTAAAGTTAAAGTTTATGGGGAAGGTAAAGCATATCCCAGTCCACCTAATTCTCAAAAAACAATGACCGGTGGTAATATTATTAAAGGTAATTCAAATGCTAATAATAGGGTTTGTAACCCAGAAGGAGAGACTGAGACTTTTATGCCCTCTAGTACTAATATGGTCCATACTGGAGCCAATCAACAAGAAGGCCCTAGTAATGCATGTACGAGTGAAAGGCTAGTACAGGGGAATGATTTTGTTATTATGAGCACCCCAGTACAAAATAAACTGGGTGGTGCTTCGAATGAAAGAAATTTGCGAGCCCGAGCCTCGAAACCTACAATGCAGAACAACAGAACAACGAGGAACAAGAAGAAAAAATGGTAGAAGATGGTGATACGGTCAATTTGTGTGATGACCAACTTTCTTGCAATGTACTTTCTAACTCAAGTCAAGACTTTAAAATTTTTAACTATACTGATATGTCTATCTGTCCAGCAACAATAAATTTATTATCGAAAGGGTACACCTTTGTACCCTCTGTTCAGTTTGATGTGGCTAACACTTTGTTAGATCTAAAGATTTTCATTAGGAAACTCAATTTACTAGCCTTAATGGGTGAGAATTTGAACAACAAATCTGATTTTTATGTTTCCAGCGTATATAACCCACCCTTACACCCTCTTTTATCACTTTTTGAAAAAGTCAATGAAGTGGACTTAAGGAATTTAGAAAAAGTTAGAACTACAACTAGTATTGCTAACAGTTATAAGTACAACATAAGCAAAGAGGAGAGGGAAATTTTGGGTTTCCTAAGGCAAGCATCAATCCGCATTATGAAACCGGACAAAGGTGGGGGCATTGCTATAATGTCTAATGATGATTATAACGCCAGGATGTTAAAGATTTTAGATAGTGACACGTATGAGAAAGCCTCCATGAGTGAAATGAATGGGGCTTATAGGAAAGTTAAAGCTTTCATAGAAGAATTGTACATTGAGGCAAGAATAGATAAAAACTTGTACATCTATTTACAGCAATTGGCACCAAGGACTCCGGTCCTTTTTGGAATTCCAAAAGTGCACAAAAATTTGAATGATCCACCCATGAGACCTCTCGTGGATGGGAGAGATAGTATTACATACAATTGTGCTAAAGTATTGGATAAAATTTTACAAAAATATATCCAAAATGAGAACCAAATTTCGAAGGATTCTTGGTCCTTTTTACAAGCTATTAATAACTTGGACTTTTGTGCTGAAAGCTTTTTTGTCACAGTGGATGTTAGGGATCTTTATTCATCCATCCCACACACGATTGGCATTGAATGGGTGTCGTATATGTTAAGAACTCTGGATGCACCCACTAGTGAAATTAAACTAGTGGAGGAATTGATAGATACAGTTCTTTCCTATAACTATATAATGTTTAACAACGACAATTTTTCATCAGAAAATTGGAGTAGCAATGGGCTCCCCATGTGGATCAGGTTTGGCAAACCTGGTAATGGCATACTGGGAAAGGTCATTTGTTCTTAACAACTCTGAATTTAATGAAAATATACTCTTTTATACACGGTTCCTGGACGATTTATTTATTCTATTTCAAGGAACTGAAGTTAAACTAAAGAGTCTTTTGGAAATGTTCAATGAGAGTACTAACTTCCTTAGTTTCACATCTAGTTATAGTAAAGATAAAATAGTATACCTGGATGTTGACTTAAGGAACGACTACAGTGAGAAAGCTTTTGTTTCTAAAATTTACCGGAAAGCAACATACTCGAATATGTATTTGCATTTCACTAGCTGCCACCCAACTTACCAGAAAAAATCAGTGGTTAAAGGGCAGCTAGTTAGGGCAGCCAGGATGACGACAAAGGATGAAGAGTTTATAAATGAATGTAACCTAATGTTTAATTTTTTTATGGAAAGAGGGTACCCATCACACTTCATCCAAGAGATTATCAGTGAAGTTCAGTATAAAAGACTAATAGGTGATTATGTTCCAATTCTGAACAAAGGAAAAGTTAGTCGCCCGGGGCTCAATAATAACAACAAAGTGCTAACTAACACCAGTGGGTTCATATGTACTTTTAATATGGATTCCCGTAATATAGCAAACATTATTATGAAGAATTGGGAATTCTTAATTAGTGACAAATATTTTAGAGATTTGCTCCCAGAAAGACCAAAAATAGTGTACAGGCGTGGGAGCAATCTAAAAGAAATTTTGGAAAGTTTTAGCCGACCATTTACTAATAGAAAAGGCATGTACAAATGCAACATGTGTAATTGTTGTAAATACATTGACGAAGGCTGTAATTTTACAATAGGTAACACGAAGTATAGGACTAAAGGGAGATTTAATTGTAGTAGTAAGCAAGTAGTATACCTAGCAACATGTAAATATTGTTCAGCTTTCTACATCGGGAAAACCGACAGAAAGCTTAGTGAAAGAATATATGAACATATTTACAGTATTAATAAGAATAAAATGGAAAACGCATTAGCTAGGCATACAATTGACTACACTGGACATGAATTTAAATTCAGAGCCATTGATCAGTTAATTAATGATAGAAGAGGAGGGCATGAGTCTCTGAAATTGGAGAAGAAAGAATTGTTATGGCAGCTTAGAACGAATGCTTGCCAAATGCCAGGGATTAATGAGATGAGTTCTATCATGTGTATTTTGAGGTTAAAAAATTTGGAAAGGTAACATTGACAATACAATTATATGTTTGTTATGAAATTTATTTAGAAACCTTATATATTTTTATATTGTCAATGTTATTATTAATTTTTAATATTTAATATTTTGTATTTTATACTTGTTTAGTTATAGATGTATTATATTGTAACTTAAAATTCAAAATTTAGGGTTAAGTTAGTAGCTTAAAGTGTATATGTATTAAGAAGATATTATTAATCAACAAATAAATATAACTAATAGACTTTATTTTTTAATGGTAATTAAATAGTTACATATTTTTACATAATATATATGTTTTTATTTATATATACACATATACATATATATAGTATACAGTTTATTGGTATTTCACACTAATGGTTTTAAGGATATATTTATTAAATATTTATTTAAATATTTATTTATTAAAAAATGTGAAATACGAATTTTTTATGAACTTCTATGTATTTAGAACAATTTCATATATATATATATTTTATACCCTAACATTTGAGTCATTTACTATGTACCTTTAAGATACTAATTGGTTAATGAATGTTGATGAAGGTTACATTATATATATATATGTGATTAATTGTTGCTGTTTTTGAGTTTCTGAAGAAGTTAAAGTATTTGCTTTGACGAAAAGTGTACGATATTCTAACGCACTTCAAGATTAAAATTCTATTTTAATTCAAATCCCATTTGAATCGATACAGTGGTGTGAACTGGGAACCAGTGTTTTTGTTTTAAGATGTCCAATTTCTATACTTGGTTTCCCATATGATGGGTGAATGAGCAAGACCATTTTTTATCTTGGTAGGACCTATGGTTAGCAGTTATTGATACTGAAGACATGGCTAATGTGGGAATTAGTTGCTGCAGTGCTAAAGAGCATTGTTTGTGAGAGAAAGAAGATGCAAAAATGCCTGGAAAATGTCTACCATACTTCATCCTATATTAAGGTCAGCTGAGCATCGTTATATTGTTTCTTCCTTGATCTGTCTTCTAGGCTAGCTCATTAGCTCTGGGTTGTAAATGACCGTTTTCTTTTATTTAAAATATATTGTATATCTAACTCATGAGAACTGGCACATAAGTAATTCAATTAAATTTCTATATGCAATAGCTTAGGTTAATAAACTGTTAGTGGTATTCTTTCTGATCATATTATAAAGTGTTTGCATTTTAATGTATTAAATATGTTCTGAAAAGCTTTATATTCTGCTGTCATTGCTCAAAAAATCTCTTCCAATAATTTCTAAAAGATTTTGAGCATTTCTTATTGTCTGAAACAATAAATGAGTTCTATGTAACCATAGAGAGGGCTTATTTATATCCATGTGTCACTGTTTAGTGAATCACAGAGAAATGAGACATGTAAATTGAGCAACTGAATTTTCCTGGCTCCTTACTGAAATGCTGGTATGCAAAATGCAAAGTGCTGGCATGCCAAAAAATAGACTGAAAACACAGGAGAAGAGTAAATCTTAAAAATTGCTCTTCTCTTTAAAACTGTCTTTTTGCAGAGGAAAAGCCCCCCCCCCCCTCCCCAACTTATGTATAGCAACTCAGAGATCACCATACCTCAGAGAAAAGGGGTTATTCTGAGAAATGTCATATTGGACTTAATATATGTAAGTCTCTCCTTTTGACCATTCAGTCCCCATATTTCGGGTCTCATTCTATCAGGTCCTGACATTTCAAATTAGTTACTGTTTTGGTCCTCCCCCTTGCCTTGAGATTGCACAGCCACAGAGATAGTTGTATTAACTTAGGTTGTACAGGATTTAAGAACCAAAATGTGGTGTGAATCACTTGTTTACCATGTAAGAAGATTGAGTCAATGGTTGACTCTTTCTTTTAAAGAGTTTAGTTTTGTATTTTGCTGAAAAGCAAGTTGTTGATGCAAACACTATCATGCTAGAGTCTTTGATCTTCACTAGTGGGGGAAACTTGTTTTTACAAACATTTCTTCAGTTCTTTAGTATATGATCTGAAATTTGACAATTGCGACATTCATTAGTGTAGAGGAGTCTTTTCCTATCAAATGTCCTGTCAAAAGATATATTTTTTTCACCGTCCAACAAAACTACACTGCAGAAGAACTCACTGTAAGAGTTGCTTATACATTAGCAGAGATTTTTCTGACAGAATGAAAAACAAGAACGAAATATTGAAACTAAGCAGAAAAATAAAATTATAAACAAAGCAATTCTAATTGTTAAATGGAACAATACATTTTAAATGAATGTATACAGTAATATCGAGTTCATCACACGAATCCTCACCATTAATTAACAGATCCTGTGAATACAGCTCTATAGTGAACATTTGGGACTGAAAATAACCATTACATGAAATAACTTTAATGTAAATATAATTAAATTATTGTAGGCCTAAAATAATATCATTCATACAAAATGTTGATCTATGTCTATAACTGCTAATATGTTACTTGTGTTATTTATAAGATCCATCAAAAACCTACCAAAACACTTGCAAGCTAAGAAAGTTAAGTTGATTGGCCTATAACTTTCCATGAAATCCCTCTCTTTTCTTATAAGTAGAGGTTATATGGAAAAGTTTCCAAAGACTTTGAACAAAGCCATTGATCCAAAATTCATTAAAAATAATGCACAGGACAGGTGTAATTGTTTCCTTAATTCAAAGCAAAAGCCGACCAGGAATTACCCAAAGCTTAGCAGTTATAGATACAGATCAACATGGTTTTGTAAAAGGCAGATTAATTTTGAGCAATGTTACAACTGCCTCATGTACACAGACAACCCTCTCCTCCTCCCACCAAATTCCAACACATGTGAGAGATGCAACCATATAGCCAAACTGGAGGCTAAGCTCTCTCAACTCAGTACTGGCATAACCAGTCAGGAGAAGAAGGAAACCACACTCACTACAATTCCAGCCCATTTGTAGCCCAGGCTGGTATGACCCTGACCTTAAGAAGCATCCTACCCTCACCAAGAATGATGACACAGTACAAAGACAAAATGATCAATTTTAACAATTGGCTTAAGTATTGGTGTCATTCTAAGGGGATCCAATGTCTGTCTGCTTGGGATGACATGCTCGACAAGCCATGCTGCTTCGCAAGGGACAGCTTGCACCTGTCACCCCTGAGTTTTCGGATATTGGCAAAGGCTCTTGCCACCCCCATATTGCCTTTTTTAAGCAAGGCTCAAAAGACATACCCACCTCCCTAAAAAACACAAGTAGAAAGAAACTAAGGGTAATGCTGCTCAACGCCAGAAGTCTAAACCTCAAGATGCACGCTCCCAAAGCCCTCCTCAGTATGGAGAACATCAATGTCTGTGCAGTGACAGAAACCTGGTTCAAGGCTCCCGAGAGCACCCCAGCACTACCAGGTTATACCTCATATCATGCTTTTCGGCCCCAGAACTTGGACCGAACCACAAAAGGAGGGGGAGTATCCATATTCATCAAGGATACTCACACCTCCAGGTTAGTGGCAATGTACGAAGCATCGGAGACCATCCATGTGCAACTAACAGTAGGAAAAAAATGCCCTCCAGTTTGTAGCATGCTACAGACCACCCTCTTAAACTCAGGAACCCACTCGGCCTTCCTAAAGACACTGGAGAATATGAACGTCTCTCCAAACACCATCATATTGGGGGACTTCAACTACCCAAACATAGATTGGGAGCATAACTCAAGCCCCAACACCCTAGCCCAAAGGTTCCTAGAATTCATAAACTCAAATGCTATGGAACAACTAGTCACCTCTCCCACAAGAGGGGAAAACATATTAGACCTGATCATCACAAACATGGGGACACAATGTTCCATACCAGAAGTATACCCCTCATTGGTAAGATCGGACCATAAATTAATCTCCCTGGAAATCCACATCCCGCCCCCACCCCCAGCACGGAAGACCACAGTGAAGAACTTCTCAAAAGCTGACTTCACGCTTCTTAAGACCGAAGTGGAATCCTTCAAATCCCCCGGGCCAGTGGAAACCACAGCCCACTCTGCTGAATCCTTTATAAACGCATTCTATGGACACCTACAGGAATGCATGGATCATGCAATCCCAAATAAAACCAAGACCCATTCCCCCAAAGGCAGGCGACCTGTCTGGTGGACCCCAGCCATTAATAAGCTATACAACAGAAGGAGGAAGCTACTACATGATAGAGCAAAATCCCTAAAAGGGAAGGCATCTCTGATCAGTACTAGCAAAAAACTATGAACACTCATAAAATCATCCAAGGCCAACTTTGAGAGAAACATTGCCCAAGACACTAAAGATAATCACAAGGCTTTCTTTAGTTATGTTAGAAACCTGGGTGGAAACTCCCAGATATGCTCAGAGTTAGTCCAAAATGACAAAAAATACACTGAACCCACAGACATTGCCAACATACTAGCAGACAGGTTCAGTGCAAATTTCTCCCCCCTCCCCCCCAAAAGGACAAATATCTATCCCAGCAGAGTGTTGCCTCCCTGACATCTCAGATGCCCAGGTGAGAGCCGCCCTCTCCAAAGCTAAAAACACTGCATCAATGGGACCAGACAGTGTGTCGGGTTGCTTGCTACATGAACTCCAAGAATAGCTAAACCCACACATAAGGCTGCTGTTTAATCTCAGCCTTACTACAGGATATGTACCCAAAGAATGGCGTACAGCAACAGTGGTCCCACTCCACAAAGGAGGTGCTTCTACGGACCCTGGAAACTACCACCCCATAAGCTTGATGAGCCTGGTCTGCAAAGCTATGGAGAGGATCATTATGGAACTCATAAACAAAGACATTGGGGACCTACAGACATTGGATCCTACCCAATTCGGCTTTGTTAAGGGCAGATCCTGCCTCTTGAACCTGGTCAATTTCTTTGAAACAGTCACCAAGGACATTGATGAGGGAAAGGTAGTTCACACAGCCTACCTTGACCTTGCAAAAGCCTTCGACATAATACCCCACTCGGACATCACAGACAAGCTCACCAGCTTAAATATAAACCCCTATGTCATAAGATGGGTTGCAAACTGGCTCAAGGACAGAACCCACAAGGTCAGAATTGCTGGAGCCATGTTAGACTCTAAACCAGTCACAAGTAGCATCCCACAGGGCTCGGTCCTGGGACCTCTCTTGTTTGGTATCTATTTTTCTGAGGTACAGGCTAACATGGGAGGATTGTGGCTGACCAAGTTCGCAGATGACTGCATACTGGGTGCCATAATTGATTCTCCAGCAGACACAAGCATCCTTCGAAAGGGTCTTATAGAAACGGAAAACTGGTGCCAGAGCCATGGCCTTAAACTCAACGCCAAAAAGTGTATAGTCATACCCTTTGGGAAAAACAAAGTGCCCACAAATTACCACATAGGTGGTAATCCATTAAGTATGGAAGAATCAATTAGGCACCCAAGTTGACAATAACCTCTCGTTCAACACTCACATTGCCAAAGTGGTTAGAAAGACCTTCTATATTGCCCACCTTATCATGAAGGGATTCACATCTAGATTGGGAGAGGTCATTGTGCCCCTTTACTCTTCCCTCATCAGGCCCATAATTGAGTACAATGCCCCATTTGTGATATACCTTACCCGACACCTGCAGCAATTGGAAAGACCCCAAAAGTACCTCACCAAGAGGATCAAGGGACTCAAACATATGTCGTATGCTGCCCGGCTAAAGAAACTCCAGCTCTACTCAGTAGCATACCGCCTACTCAGAGGCGATCTATGCCTGACATACAAGGCCATGTCCAACCCAGAATTAATGGACATGCTCCACCTCAGAAAATCCAAATCCACCAGAGCTATGCGAGCGAGAGATTTGAACCTCAGCACAGAAATAAATAGGACATGCTGGAGGGACAGATTCATAACCCAGAGGCTCCCTTCACTCTGGAATAAAATCCCAGTCCATGTTAGGCAGAGCCCCTCACTGACTCTCTTCAAGAGAAATCTTGACGAGTGGATGGGAGATCGTAGGTTTACCCCGGGGGTCACTTCTGTGTCACTGCTAGACAGAGGTACAGTAAATGAAACCTTAAAATGGCACAGTATACTCATTCCAAGGGGTGGCGAAAGCCAAACACACTCTGGCTAGGCTTATAAATGCCCTAGGGCAGATAGCCTAGTATGAATCTATGAACCTATGAACCTATAGATGAAGTCTTGTCTTTTTATTGAGAGCTGTTAAGACAGAAGTCTCAGTAATTAATTGGTAGAGTCCAGAAACAGCAACATATTTGGTGTAATCAGTATGTTTACAAATGTTTAGGTTAGAGAGAGAGAAACAATGTGCTAAATTCACTTGCAATAGCATAAACATCCAGATTAACTTCATTACCAATTTTAACAGTATTAATTGACAATTTCTTTTATCTTTTTTTGAGTTAATGTATTTATAAAATGCTTGTTTATTAGAAATGTATGAAATCAATTTGTTTTTTATAACTTAGTTTTCATATCTTGATTCCTGTTTCAATTTCTTTTGTGTTGCATTAAACGTTTTCTTATTAATGTTTGTTGGCAATGTGTTAAATGTTTTATTATTTATTTTTTATACAATCTTGGAATGAACCTACGTCATCAAACAGGAACGAAAGATCATACTTTTCTTACTTTCTTTCTGCTCACTGCTGCAAACAGGATAGCTCACATTCAACAGTTTTACATTATGTTTTACTCTACTCAATTCTCATTGTCCCCACATTCCCATGACCGCTTGCATGACCTGCACATTATTGCAGTTATATCAGTCTTTGCTTATCATCCCCTTACCAGTACTCAAAAGCAGACACAGGAAAACAAAAGAAAAGCATTTCTACATCAGATTCTGACTGCCCTACAGCCATTCCCACCCCGGTCTTGTCAATGGTCATTTACATCTACTTAAGTAGTGATGATGATATTACATTTCACCATCTGGCCTTGCAGACAGAATCTCAGCCATCAGGGTAAAAGGACTTCCTCTCTTTGCAAGCTATGCTTTGTTTCTCTATCATTCTCTGCATTCCTTCATGAACAGCTGACATCCATACTTGTGTTTGTATCTTCTGCAAGAGCATGACTCACTTTCTTCTTCCATTTCTCTTTGTCTGCCCCAAAGCCATCTTCTCTGCTAAGACTTCATTAAGGATGAATGTTCCCTCTTTTTCCTTTTCTAGCCTCCCTACTTTCTTTTTTTGGTGAGAAAAGACCAACATACTAGTGTCCACTAATTCAGAAGGGGCTGACACTTGGCTTGTTCCTACTGTCAACTCTTTTTCAATCCCTGCTTCATACTTTTAAAAAGGGATGATTCCACTAAAAGTCACAAATCTCCAAATTCCATCAGTCATGCCCTTCCTATACATCAAGCTGCTCTGAAGACTATTTACCATGCAAAATGTCTACAGAAACTGTAGACATGTTCTACTGATTTACATAGTTTTGAAGTGGTGTCTTTCCCTGCCATATAGTTTTTATAACCACAGGATCATTTTTACTATCAGGGTTTTTTATATATGTATATGTATATATATATATATATATATATATATATATATATATATATATATATATATATATATATGTGTGTGTGTGTGTGTGTGTGTGTGTGTGTGTGTGTGTGTGTGTGTGTGTGTGTGTGTGTGTGTGTGTGTGTGTGTGTGTGTGTGTGTGTGTGTATACACCCCCACATACACATGTGCGCACACACACACACACACACACACACACGTACGTGTGTGTGTGTGTGTGTGTGTGTGTGTGTGTGTGTGTGTGTGTGTGTGTGTGTGTGTGTGTGTGTGTGTGTGTATATATATATATATCTATATATATATATATATATATATATATATATATATATATAAATAATTATGAGTAGCAGTGTTCAACTGCGGTACCTCCTTTATCATTCTTATAAGAAAAGCGCAGTGTTCAACTGTGGTACCACCTTTATCATTCTTATAAGAAAAGCGCAGTCTGGGTCTGAACTGTCTGCTGACAGCTAAAGTTAACTTTGAACCTAACACCACTCTTTAAGTATTCAACTGTGGTATCACCTTTATTATCATTCTTATAAGAAAAGCGCAGTCCGGGTCTGAACTGTCTGCAAACAGCTAAAGTTAACTTTGAGTATGTGTCTACCTGTTTGAGCCAATATTCATTTTCCCCTGGAGAGCACTGTGCTTTAGCACACACACTCATACTCATCTTCCACTTTCTCTCTTATTCCCTTCTGTTACCAAATAGTATCCATAACTGATCAATACTGTGTGTTTGTTAATTTAAACTGAGACCACAGTAGCCTACTGATACAAGGTTATCTTGTTTTTCCACCTGAGAAATGGTTAAGAAATGACTTACAGTTTCAGAGCAGTCCTTGGTCAATTCTGGTTGTTTCTTAAACACAAACTTGTCTTTGCTTTGGCTCATTAGCAGCAGTACAAAAGAACTGCCTGCTCACACCCTTTTTCTCCCCCTCCCCCTTCCCTGTTTATTACCTTAAGCCAATCCCAAAGTTAATAAATATTACCTGTGGCAGGCAGCATTTTTAAAACTACAATCCACAGTGTTACAGGCCACATGAGGAACTCAGCGTCTCTCCAGTAAGTGTTTTACAACTGTAAATGCCTATTTATGTTGAATTGTGTTAGCTATTTTACAACTGTATATGTTTATGTTGAATTGTGTTAGACATCTAATATGATTTATGCTTTATTATTGGAAGTTACTATGGCATGCTAGCATTTTGTCTGCATCAAGTTGTTTTTAGTATAATAGTATGGTCTATTTGCATAGCTGCACCTTGTTCACTAATGTTATTCATGTAAATGTGTTGTGTGCAGACAGCTCATACTGGTGTCTAATTATTTCTATATAATTGTGCTGTTACTGGTGGATAGAATCACATTAGAGACCCAGGACAGAGTGCTGCTCGCTATATTTTTATCTGTGACTGCATAACTGTCTGATGTTTCTTCTAACAGATGTTTATCCAATTGACTCAGTATCTGCATATACTAGTAGTTGGTTCAAGACATATTTTCCTGTATGCAGTAGCTATTTGCTCAGTTTGTTTTTGTAATCTTTATAATATATATTTACCATCTCAAAAGTCCTTACTCCTCTCTGTACTCTTCTTTTCTAGACCTAACACCACTCTTAAGTATTCAGCTGTGGTACCACCTTTAACATTCTTATAAGAAAAGTGCAGTCCGGGTCTGAACTGTCTGCAAACAGCTACAGTTAACTTTGAATATGTGTCTACCTGTTTGAGCCAATATTCATTTTCCCTGGAGAGCATCCTGCTTTGGCTTGTAAGCAGCACCCCCCCATACACACACACTCATATTCCACTTTCTCTTTTATTCCCTTCTGTTAGCAAATAGTATCCATAACTGATCATTACTGTGTGTTTGTTAATTTAAACTGAGACCACAGTAGCCAACTGATACAAGGTTATCCTGTTTTTCCACCTGAGAAATGCTTAAGAAATGACTTACAGTTTCAGAGCAGTCCTTGGTCAATTCTGATTATTTCTTAAACACAAACTTGTCTTTGCTTTGGCTCGTTAGCAGCAGTGCAAAACAACTGCCTGCTCACACCCTTGTTCTCCCCCTCCCCTTCCCTCCCCATCCCTGTTTATTACCTTATGCCAATCCCAAAGTTAATAAATATTACCTGTGGCAGGCACCATTTTTAAAACTACAACCACCCTTTGTCACTATCATATGTTCATATATCAGTTTACTCTGTTACCTGATTGTTTCCAGCCCCCTCATAAGAGCAACTAACAGAGTCTCTACCTGCTTTGCTCCCCACCCTGCCCCCTATTACCTCCCACTCCCAGTGGTCCTACCTTTATTACACTCACAAACCCCTCCCATCTTTCCAATAGCCAACCACAGCACTAACCCAACACTACCTCCTCCATTTTCCCACTACTATCACACCTCCTCAACTAACATGTACAAGCATACCTTACCTATGCTCACTGCATGCACTCTCCTTGCATATCTTACATCCTGCCAAAGCTCCATCATTCCCCCACTCAACCACTACCACTGTACTACTACTCACACCACTACTCATGTCTCACCCTCACTCAGCTCCCCTCCCACCAACTCAAGAACCATCCCTATGCACCCACCGCATATTCTACCAACTATATTACTCAAACATAAACCATCCCTACAACTTAACATAGTAACTCTCCCACCATACCTATTACCCACAGAGCACAATCATAAAGTTTCCCTAATAAACAAACACATTCAAAAACTGAGAAAACTAATAACCTCATGCATATCAAAACTAGCCCTAAGTGGAGACATCCACCCCAACCCTGGCCTTACCATCTCCAACCCCAATCCTCATAATCAGACTAGAAGCCACAACTTCTCCCATATCACAGCCAGTAGAAAGCCAAGTGACTTCCTTCTACTAAGCCTAAATATTAGAAGTATATCCAACAAACTCCATGAACTCCATGCCACCATAGACTTGTACTCCCCAGATATAGTCATCCTGACAGAAGCCTGGCTAAAACCTAACATTACCAGTGAGCAAATACTCCCTACTGGTTACAGCATACTAAGAGTAGACCGGCTAAAGAAGAAAGGAGGCGGTGTAGCTATAATATTTAAAAAGCATCTAAACATCCATATCTTAAAATCATCAGCTCCACAAATAGGCAATGAAGAAATAATATATACCAAACTCAAAATAAACCAAAACAAAACCATCAACATAATTGGATGCTACTTCCCACCTGGCCAAAACATCCCTCCACTAGAAAACCTCCTCAGCTGGTCTACCCACCATCTCCCCCAAGAAACTATCATTTTAGGTGATTTAAATATTGACTGGCAATCCTGTTCTGGCAACCATTCAACCCATCATGTAAACCTTCATGGCTTTACCCAACTAGTCCAGTCGCCAACCAGGATAAATAAAAACTCCAGCAAGCACATTACCTTGGATTTGATACTAGTCAGTAAGAGCCCCCAGTCATATATAGCAGGCTACTTATCAGATAGCCTCAGTGATCACTCCTCAACATTCCTACTCAAAAAATACCTATACCAAGCTAAACCTGTCATCTACCGTCAAATATGCAAAAAACTAAACTTTAACCCACTCACATTCATCTCATCCCACAAAGAATGTAACTAGCATCCCCTAAAGTACCTCAGTCTTGATGATGCAGTTGAATTTTTTAATACTACCTTCCTGAGCATCCTTAATTGCCATGCCCCCATAAGACTTTCCAGAACGAAAGCACAACCCTCCCTATGGCTACAGAAAACCACTAAGTCAGAAATGAAAAACAGGGATAAAGCCTGGGAGCACTGGCGCAAAACCAAAACCCCCTCAACTAGACAGAAATTCCTAGAACTACGCAATAGAGTTAAAAAGCTAATACAACGGGACAAATTCCAATACTTCCAGTCTGCCCTAGACTCCTCCCAACACAGCCCCAAACAATTCTGGTCCTCCATAAACTCCATCCTCCACCCAGGTAAAGTCAGTACCCCTCCTCCTAACATCCCTCACTCCTCCAAAAATATTGCTACCTCATTCAACGCACACTTCACACAAACCATACTATCTCTAGCTAAATAACACACCCCCCTCCCCTCCAACCCACACCTTCAACTAGTAATCTCCCCACTGCCTTCTCTTTTTCTCCTGTACCTACCTCCAACATAAAAAAATTCTTAACTAAACTTAAGCCCACCAAATTAGCAGCAGACAACCTCCCAAGTGAATACCTACAAATCACAGCTGATGCTCTTGCCTACCCACTATCCATCTTGATTAACCGATCTCTGTCAAAAAGTTATGTTCCCACACTGTGGAAAGCATCACATATAATTCCCCTCCACAAAGGTGGCCCCTCCACAGAACTAAGCAATTACTGCCCCATAGCTATTCTCTCTCCACTCTCCAAAATACTAGAGAGATGCATACATTCTCAGGTCTCAGACTACCTCCTTACTAACAACCTCCTTTCCAATAAGCAGCATGGTTTCTGACCAAACCATAGCACCACCACTGCCTTACTCTCCTTTACTAACACTATACTTCAGCATAAAAACAATGGCTATCTCTCCTCTGCTACTTTCCTAGACCTATCTAAAGCATTTGACATGGTCCCACAAAAACAACTCATCTCTGTCCTCAATAACCTATCCTTCTCTCAATCAGTCACCAACTGGTTTCAGAGTTACCTGTCTGACCGCCAACAATCCATTGTATGGCAGAATGACATATCTCCCCAGCTACCTGTCTCCATAGGGGTTCCCCAAGGATCCATCCTTGGACCCCTACTCTTCTCTGTTTTCACCAAAAATCTAGCCTCTGCCACCAAACATGGCACACTCATACAATACGCAGATGACGTAACCATCATCTGCTCAGCCCAGACCCTACCCAAACTGCAAAAAGTCACACAGGAAGCCTTTTCCTCTGTTGAAACTTGGTTATCCGATGCCCAATTAATACTCAACCCAAACAAAATTAAACTACTCATCTTCCAACCCACCAAACATACTCAAAACAAATCTCACTTTAACATCACAGCAAAAGACAACACCACTATATACCCAACTGAACACACCAAGTTGCTAGGAGTGGAAATAGACAATAAACTAAAATTTGACATTCACATATCCATGACCATAAAAAAGTCCACAAAAAACTAGGACCGTTATACAGAAATAAGCAACTTCTCACCAAAGCAGCAAAGATTTCGATAGCAAATTCCCACCTTATCTCCACCCTACTTTATGCCTCTCCAATATATACCAACCTAAGGCAATGCGATCTAAGCAAGCTAGAGACCTGCTACAACAAAATTGCCAAATTCGCCACAGGGGCATCCTACCATAGTCACCACTGCCTGTCACTTGCTGAACTGGGCTGGCTTGAACTCCCTCACCTCCTTCAATGGTATCAACTATCAATCACCCACAAACTAGTAAACCATCCGCTAAATGTCACATCCCTCCAGAATCTACTCCAACCCTATCGCACCACCAGACCACTAAGATCCAGCAACAAAAATCACTTGCAGATCACTAAAGCCAATAACTCTGCTAGTGAAGCACTATTCTCGTGTGCCATAGCCAAATTATGGAACTCCCTCCCACCCACAATCACCTCCATACCATCATGCACCCACTTCAAAACTTTACTAAAAGCGCACCTAAAAACATGCTGGCTATGCCTATTGCAACTAATATCACCCACCTCATCCAACCACTACCTTTCTTTCCACCCCACTAACTACCTTGATTATAGCAAGCTCAGATGCTCATAAGCCTAGTACTTATTATACAGCAGTAACTTCTTATTGTAACATTTGTTAATGTCTGTTATGTACTTCACAGATAAAGATTCTAATTGTCTACTGATGTACTACGTTCTTCATCTGTAAATATGTTTGTAATTAATTGCTATGTTAAACTGTTAATCGCTATGTAATCCAATGTAACTACTGTCTGTTTATTTTAACTGTGGAGCTTTTCTCCCCGGGCCTCCGCTAAAAATGGACCTACGTCCAGTCAGACACTCATGGTCAACAAATGTAAATAAATAAATTAATTAATTAAAATATACCATGAGTGAATAAAAATACAGTAACATAAACAACAATTCTGCTAGAAAAAATTTACATATTGAATATATTTGGTTACAAAGTGCATCACAGTGAAACAGCAGCTTTGACTTAGGGAGATAACAGGGAGAAAAGCTTCTATTGTGCAATGGTTTGTTGCACTATGAATTTGTCACAAATGGAAGTTACAGGATGGCAATTCAGACAGAGATGAGCACAGAGAAGTAAAGAATAAAATGATGTAAAATTGCTTGTAAGGTCCCTCGATAGCAGGGATAGAATAGGATTGGAAAATGTTGTGTTGTATACAGTATGGAGTGTAGGGTGAAATATGCGGAAAAGTGTTGTTGGTTTACTGACGGAAGGTGAAGGGAGGGAAATAGGGAGTGCAAAGACAGGATTAGGGGAATGAAAGAAGAAGAGGAGTACTCTATAGATTAGGGAGGGGGAAAGCAGGACAAACAGTTTGTTAGCTTTCTAAATTTAATATGCTGGATTGCTATGAATACAGTATGTGAATAGTACTCAATTGAAGGTGTATCAGTACTTCCCAGGCGAGGAGCATAGACAGAGCCAAGACTTTCTTAGATGAGACTTTAGATGCATTTTGATGGACTTTAAACAATATTCTTATTTCAGAGAGAGGATGGAATTAGTGTAGATAAGTAATTTGAGCAAAGCGAGTGTCCAGGAGAGTTGTAAAATTTTGATATAATTAGCAGTTTATCAGTAGAGCATAAAGACTTGGATGGTGTGTAAAACTGTCTTGTATTGTCAAGGGTGGATAGTTATTAGGCTTATAAATCAGATTACATAATGTTATAGTTTGGATGTATGTTAAATTGTGAGGTAATTCTAACTGGTCTTTGAAGGCCAGATAACAGTGGGTCCTTTGGGGGAAGTTGGTGGTGAATTTAGCAACCTTATTATAACATTGCTATATCTTGCTTAGCTAGGTGCTATGTGCATTGGTACATATTGGTGTTGTGAAGATATGATTGAGAAGATTGAGGAGTGAAAGTAGATGCAATATATTTTCAGGCAAAGTCAGACAGGTAAGGTTTAACTCTGTAGTGAGAGCTTAGCTTTTGTTTTTTTTTTTTGTTTTTTTTTGCACGTGGAAGTGAAATTTTATATTTTCATATATGTATAAACCTAACTACTTTATGTGTGGAGCTATTCAATCTTATCTCTGTTTGAGGTAGTTATATAAAATGTAGATTTCTGGGTTGTGAGTAGTTTGATCATGGAAGGTATTCATTTTTTTGGGGGGGGTGTGGTTAAGAAATAGTTGTGACATAGTGGTATCTTTATTGACATAAAGGATTCCTTAGTCAGTCTGTGTGGACTCTCAATGTTTAGACTAAGCGGATAATGTTAGAATTGTCAGGATATTGTACAATGGTGGCTTTTTTGGTTTCTGTATAGAAGTCACTGATGAAGATGCTAAAAAGAATATGGATAGACCCTGGGGATCACTTACTGACAATAAAAAAAAGGATGGCAATTCATTATGCCACTGCTTTGGATATATTGGAGAGGCAGCTATGGAACCAGAACAGGGATGAGTTACTGAGACTAAGGCTACAAAAACTGCATAAGACAATGTATTGAGAGATGGTTTCAAAGGCTTTGGTGAAGTCCAAAAGAGAGATGATACTATAGTGCCTAGATTTCTGTTTGTGTCGACTGTGTTGATGAAAGTAGGGAGGGAAGTGGTTGTGCTATGATGAGCACAAAATTTGTGCTGTGATGAGGAAGGAAAAGTATTTTGAGCAATAATGTTAATCAGCTGAGTTTGAATGCACTTCTCTAAAACTTTAGATAAGATGGATAGAATAGCTATAGGCTTGTAATTAGTGAGTTCAGTGGGGTTACTACCTTTGTGTACAGGTAGGATGTAGCATTTTTCCTTACAATTGTGATGGACGATTCTTTTGGAGTGAGTAATTAGGATGGAGCTAGGATGGGCTGTTGCCTCTGCTGTAATATGTTGGACAGGTAAATTGTGGAGTGCAAATGTGGAAATGTTTATCTTAAGAAGAAGGGTTTTTGACAGGACAGGTTTGGAACTGGTTGTCATGAAAAAGATGTAAAGATGATTATCTAATTGTCATGGATCTTGTGGGGTGGGGCATTATGGTACTGAGAAAGGTTGAGACTGGCTGTATGAAGCGGGAGTTAAAATGCCTGGCTAGGTGTTCAGAGTCATTGTAACCGGATGACTTAGGTATGTGATAAGTAGTACATGCAATATTGAGAAGATAATTTTTGGGATCCAGTAGGTTTTTTTAGTTGTGTTAGTGGCATTTTTTATCAGATAAGATATTGTATTTTCCATGATTTCTGTGATGTCTATAATTCTGAAAGTTAGTCTGAGATTTAGTCATGGTCAATACCTTCCAGGCATTTTCTTTCTGTTTTGTGAGCTGTTTGTACCTCTGGATATCCAAGGGTCAATGCTAACTTTAACTAATTTTGTTTTGAGTGGGCAGGCTCATTTAAGCTCTTTCAGAAAATCCTGCTGGACTTCAGTATGGAGACTGAGATATGTTAGCTATAAATTATACTTTAGGTTTATTTATGGAAGAGTAAGAGATTGTAGACGTCAATAAGGTGATGTTGTTTCTGTACATTTCTTTGTTTTTTAATAATATAGATGGGGAGGTGGTCACATAGACTGTAAGCAATGCAACTTGAGGAAGTCTTTTTGTTTGGAGTGAATGTAATAATTCAGTTGGTATTTGATCCCCTGTCACAATTTTTGTAGAACTGGATGGGAGTGGAGGTCAGTTGTATGAGGGCATATAGGTTTATGGCATTGGTGGGGCTATCAAAAGTAAATGAAATGCAGTCAGTAGTAAAATCTGCAAGCATTATTTTTTCTTGAAGCATGTTGGATGTGGCCCATCAAAGGAAGTCTTCAGCATTACTGATATTGTTAAAAGATTTACATAATGATTTGTGATGGCTCAGTCTGAGGAATGAGAGAAGGATTTCAGTGCTGTTAAATTGTGGAGAGTTGAAAGAGGATTGCTTAAATTGGAGTGTAACTTTACAATAATTGTAACTTCATCAGCACTTTTATGCTTTCTATCATATAGATATAATAATCGTGGTATAGCATGGGGGTAAGATTTCACCTTTAATTTTGAGTTTTCACCGTGTCTGTAGCTATGACTATTCCAGAAGATTGATGAAATAACCATGTATGGAGTTCTGGGCATTTGTTGTACACGTTTCTGATGTCAATGTGAGAAATACATGGGCCAGAATATTTTGTGGGTAATAAGAAGGTAAGCCAGTATGAGGACCATGAGTTGGAAGTATTTCTTGCAGCCAATCTATTGGGCCAGAGCTGGGAAGTACATCACTGCTTAGTTCTGAGTTTAGAGAAAAATGATGATGATAGGACAGTCTTTTTATTTTGACAATAATGGAGTTGGAGAACAAGGAGGGTGTTATAGTGAATAGGCAGTGTGTTATATTAAATATTGGTGTTTGAGAGTTGGTGACTGGGTGGTGGATGAGACTAATTCGACTGTGAAGGTGAAGTGATGTTAAGTAGGCTAAAAGTATGAGAGCTGGTAGAATAATCAATTTTGTGTGTATGTTTATATAAGATCCACTTCAGAATGTCGAATTTCCTAAACTTCTAATTTCATATGGTCAAGATCATATGATCGAAGTTTTGAAATCTCGCAACTCTGAAATAAATCCCCAAAAAATACAAAATCAACCCCCTGCACCCCAAACACCTCCACTACTTAAATATATCAACTCCGAGATCCCACTACAGCAAGGAAAAGGGAAAACTCCCATTCCACTCTGTATGCAGATCTCCTTTCAGAATTTTGAGATTTCAAAACTTCGATCATATGGTCTTGACCATATGAAATTTGAAGTTTTGGGAATTTGACATTCTGAAGGGAACATATTACATATATATATATATATATATATATATATATATATATATATATATATGGGTTCCCTATGTAAGACCAAAAGCTTGGAAGATTGACAATCACATCACTAACGCCAGGAGACCGACGGAGCAGATAACCGACAACTTGTAATCCCAACAGCGAAAACACCGACATGGGAAATGTGTGAGTGTGACTCTGTAAGTGTGCGATAGTGAGTGATTTAGGGTTAGGGTGCATGTCAGGTGTGTGTGTGATAGTGAGGGATTTAGGGTTAGGGTGCGTGTAAGGTAAGTGTGTGATAGTGAGTGACTTCGGGTTAGGGTGCGGGTAAGGTAAGTGTGAGATAGTGAGGGACTTGAGGGTTAGGGGCGGATTAAGTGAGTTTTTAGGTTGTTGGTGTGCTTGTGTTGTGTGCATGTTGTGTGGAACAGCAAACTTTTTGTTTTGTTAACCCCCCAGATTGTGGTTTGTCGGGCATGTGAACTTCCGTGTTTTTGCGGTTTCGTTCTTGTGGTGTCGGTGTTGTGTACTGTCGGTTTACTGTAGTATATATATCTATAGAGAGAGAGAGAGAGATAGATGAGTCTACTTTATATGATTGAAATTTCATTTGACTGATTTTCATTTGACCGAGACCATAATACCGAATTTTCAAAATACTGAAAACTCATTTGACTGAATCTCATTATACTGAATTGTAAGCCATAGACATGATGTGGGTTTACATTCTCCTGTGACTTGCATGTAATAAAAAGAATTATTGTAACTTATAGTGCTGATTGTCAGAATACCGATAGTCATGTAGAAAGTAGTGTTGTAGTGTTTCTTAATTTGGGTATGTCTGTTTACATTTTTATGGGAAGTATGTCAAGTAATATGGCAGAGGTTTTGTGCGTTCTCAGCAATAGTGGCAACATGTAGACTACTGTAAGGTAAGTAAAAGGTGTATGCCCTTTTCCCCACTGTAGTGTCATCCTGGAGTTAGTATATATAGTTGGGTGGGTGTGGGGAGCACACACCTCACATTGGAGGATGTGGGGGTGTAGCCCCCAACCTAGTTTGCTTTTATATCATCTGGTTTCTGTTAAGAGGATATATAAGTAGTTTTTAAGTTCTGGAAAGATTTAATCATTGGTGTTGTAAGTGTGCATGTCTATGGTTTACAAGTTAGTATTTTGAAATTTAGCACTGTACGTTTTCAGTATAATGAGTTTCAGTCAAGTGAGTTTTCAGTATTTTGAAAATTAGGTATTTTGATCTCGGTCAAATGAAAGTCAGTCAAATGAAATTTCAGTCATGTGAAGTAGACCCAGTGGATTTTACAAGGAGTTGAGAGCTTGTAGAGAAGTTTAATGCTGCTTATGCTGAGTTTGCTTGTATTGTTAATAGCACAGCAGGTAGTGTACTTGCTTTTGATGCAGAAGGCTGTGGGTTCTACTTCCACAGTACATTCATGCATTGCTGATACTGTACTGTGTTGTACTTTTAAAAGGGGTAGATGCTGCAGTCCTGAGAATGTCCTCTTTGGTGAAGATACCTAGTAACGATGAACCTGTTATTAGTTTGCCATCCATTCCCTATTGTAATATTACTAGCTTATCATTTTTTATTGTAACATAGGCAATTTATTCAGCCGCAATAGGCACTTTATTTGTAGATGAAACAATGAAATATTAAAGTTGTTTGCTAGCAGCAACCTCTTCATTAGTTACAGATCTCTTTGATGTTTAATATTTAATATTATTGAAACTGTTGTGTAATTGTCACTGTTTTAAATGAAGATACTGTGCTTTATCAGCTGTATTCCCAACTAACAGTGAACTAATTTAACTGCTCACTATATGCTTAAACTGGGATGTAATGTAATTCCTTATAGTTTGCAGACATTCAGCTGCTATAGTGTAGTAATGCCTTGTACTATATATTCTGTTATAGGTAATACTGTCATATGTTACAGTGACTGTTTTACCCAGGCCAAGCTGGATATTGTACATTAATCTTGGTTTAGCATTATATGTATGCCTAGATGCTTGTTGTGTTTGTTTGAACATATTTTTTGTGTCAAATTACTGCATAGAGTTTTTAAATTAATTCAGTAACTGTAATGTTATTAGGCTGTTTTACCTATTTCCTCCTACTCCTTTCTTATATTGCACAAATTATAAATACAGTCCTACCTCCTCTAGCACTCCCCTCATCAGCTTTTACTAATCTTCTTTTTTTTATTTCCATTTACAGTTGTCAGCTAATACAAACACTGTGGAACATCCCTATAGCAGTTCTCTACCATCCCTATAGCAGTTTTCTACCAGCAAGCTGCATCTGCAAAAGTCTGTGGCCGGTTTACTTAAAGTACAGGAACATTACAGTGTATGTTAATGATTTAACCCTTCTAGGATTGTAAATTTCATTAGAATGTATTCAGGGAGTGCACACTACTGGTAACCCCCACTCTCACCAGAGATCTCTCTAAACCCAATACTTTCTAGTTTGAAATCATTGTTTTACTCAGTCTTCTCCTTCCCCAATACACTTGTCCATATTTCTCCCACTCCATACTCACTCCTGACATATGGTTTCTATTTCTCTAAGAATTCCTAGTCAACAAAATTGTCAGCTGCATAGATACTTTTCACAGTACCTGGTAGTCTAAGTGACTGTTCCTTGCTGTGCAGTTATAGAACTTGGCGCTGCAAGCTCCGTTCCGCCCTCGCTATGCTTGGGCATCACTCTGCTCTCTTACCCTGCCCAATCCCCTCCTGCCCCTAAATCACTCAAATTTATCTAAACCTAACCACTCCCACTCACACATGTCTACCAATCACCACCTGTACAATTTTGAATTATAAAGTAGCCCAAATTTCCACACTAATTCTAATCAACACCCATCCATTATCACACATATATTAACCTTTTACCAATCCCTACCGTTTTTACCATTGCAAAATAATATCAATAGAAATACCCTCTTGTTTCATACACATCTAACAGTTGTCACTCCCTGCAATCAAAACAGACCAATCTCCACTATACCCCCTCCCCCAACATTACAATACAACACATATCCACCTACACATTCAGCTGTTTTGACCTCCCACATAGTCACCCTCCTATCTGATTTAATCCCTGCTCTACCACATACCCACAAACTCACAACTATCACCTCCCCCTCCAACATCTCACAACACACACTAACTACACATTGTTAGTCCCACTCTAACAACCTCAACAAACTAATAAAGCATGCAATTTTACATTCACTAAAACACACATCATTACATCCACTAACACAAACACAATTTACTACCTTATCTCTCCAGACAGCCAACCTATTCACACTAGCTCTTCTTTATCATTTAACTAACTTCTACACCCCCATCTACTATGACCACCCCACCAACTCCATCACCAACTCTCCACTGCCCATAACCCACCGCAACAACTCACAAATTTCACCCAACCTCTACAGCAACACAGAAATAGACTACCTCCTACTTAAATACCATCAAACCAGACACAAAAATGAACCACTATTTAGAAATCACAAACAACTAAGTAAACTTAAAACAACTTTATTTCATATATTATCACAACTAAAACTCAGTGGTGACATCCACCCCAGCCCTGGCCCCAGGACTACCAATAAGCAAAGTACCACTTACACCTGAATCAACTACACCATACCCCTTCACCCCAAACAACACTCCCTGCTGTTCCTTAATATAAATGTAAGAAGTATACTAAACAAAATCCATGACCTCCATGCACTAATTGACTTACATTCCCCTGACATAACCATTTTGACTGAAACTTGGCTTAAGCCACATGTCAAAAACAATGAAATACTTCCCCCAGGGTTCAACATATATAGACTCGATTGTCAAAATAAATGTGGAGGAGGTGTAGCAATAATGTTTAAACAAAATCTAGCCCTAGAAGTTATCAATGCCACACTTCCTACATCTAACAATGCAGAATTACTCATCACCAAACTGAATATCAACAAGAACAAAACACTTATCATAGTGGCTATCTATGTCTCTCCAGGAGATAACACTAGCACAGTTGAAGACATACTTTACTGGCTGTCCACAAACTTCCACCAAGAAACAATAATTATGGGTGACCTCAACACTGACTGGTCCACCTATAATTCCAATAATCCATCCAATTTCATAAACCTATATTGTTTCTCCCAGCTCATACAAAACCCCACAAGAATAGACAAAACCTCCAACAGGCAATCCATCCTGGATTGGACTCTCACAAATAAAAATAACAACCCCTTCTAGCAGGATGCCTCCCTAGTACCATAAGTGACCACCTACCCACATACCTAATTAGAAACAATCTTAGTCCACTAAGACAAGTAGTCTATAGGCTAATCCACAACAAGAAAAAATTGAATACCCACATTTTCAACTCTCTCTTCCAACAAATTAACTGGTCCCCCCTCAAAACACTACCACTAGATGACGCTGTTGAAAACTTTAACACCACCTTCCTTAACATCCTAAACACCCTGGCTCCCTGCAGAATCACTAGAATAAAACATCACCACACACCCTGGCTTAGAAACAACACCAAAGACCTATTAAAAGAAAAGGACAAGGCATGGGAACACTGGCTAACTAACAAAAGCAATGACAACCTTCTACTTTTCAAACAACTTAGGAATAAAGCCAAATCCCAGATAAAAGCTGACAATAAAGCCTACTACATCACTGCACAGCAGAGAAACAAAAACAACCCCTAAAAATTCTGGGCCACTATAAACAAACTCCTGCAACTTGGTAGTACATCCACTTCCAGTCCTACCACACCCCCATCAAATGATAACATTGCAACACAATTCAGTTCCTTTTTCATAAACACAATTCACTCACTTATTGACTATGACCAAAACATCACTACTACAATCCCCATAGCCAACGAGTGTGTAAACTCCTTCTCCTTTAACCCTGTCCCAACCCATACCATAAAAAACTACTCAATAAGCTCAAGCCCACCAGCCTAGCTGCTGACAACCTCCCATCAGAATTCCTCAAAGCTGCCTCTGAAGTCATAGCCTACCCCATTTCTATCCTTATCAACTGCTCTATCTCTGAGAACTATGTCCCACTAATCTGGAAAGTCTCCTATATCACCCCACTGCATAAAGATGGCAACTCTACCGAGCTTACTAATTATAGGTCCATTGCCATTCTTTCACCTCTCTCCAAACTACTAGAAAAATGTATTCACTCCCAGCTTCTACACTACCTTCTCTCCAATAACCTCCTATCAAACACACACAACATGGTTTTCGCCCACACCACAGCACCACAACCACCCTCCTCAGGTTTACTCACACAATAAATGAACACAGAAATCAGAATAAATATGTCTAATCCATCTTTCTAGATCTCTCAAAGGCAATTCGACACAGTTTCACACCAAAAACTGCTGTCAGAACTGGCCACATTACATCTCAGTCTTTCTTCCCTAGCTTGGTTCCACAGCTATCTAACCAAATGCCAGCAGGTTATGAGATGGCAACAGGAGCTATCATCTTTGCTCCCTGTTAACATAGGAGTTCCACAAGGCTCCATATTAGGCCCCCTACTTTTTACCATCTTCACAAATCAACTCCATAAATCCACATCTCTTGCCTCTGTTATCCAATATGCAGATGACTCTACCCTGATATGCTCTGCCCCCTCTCTGACACAACTACAGGTTATAACACAACAATCCTTCCTAGAAGTAGAATCCTGGCTAACACTAACCTCATACTGAACTCAAACAAGACCAAACTCATGCTCTTTCTCCCCACCAAAACACCCAATCCCTCAGTCATTTTTCAAATCTACTCCTCCAACAACACAATCATAAACACCAGTCATATACCAAATTTATAGGTGTCACAATTTGATAGCAAATTAAAATTCGACCTAACTCTCCAGATTTTTGCAGAATAAGTAGATTTTTGTTTCTTGTTTTAGGTTTGTTCCTCATAAAATTTGCGGTTTTCTGACAAATCATTTAGGAATGAAGTCAGTCAATAATGAGAGACATTGAGTTTCAGACTTCATACTCTTCAGAAAAATGCATGCTAAAGCAAGACCTGTTGTTCTGTCAACTGACTAAGTTTATACAAGAGCAATTTTTTTGTACTGTTTGTATGTTCCCCCAATATATTGGGCCTTATCCAGATTTTCTGCATTAAGACAATAAGAGGTATGTGCAAATAAATCACTTTATAGAATGAGGTATATCCAAACCTCTCAACTGTCCCTGATTCTGGCTCAAAATGTTGCTCTCCCCCTAATAATCCCTCTGCAATATGGCAAATTTGGAATAAAATGTGGAGGGTTTGCAATTAATAAATAATTGCAATGATCAGAGTTATAGATTACTTTTAATTTCAGAAATGCATGTAGATTCTTTTATTTTTTCAGCTGCTGAAGTTAACAGTTCTTGTATTAAAAAGTGTCCCTTCTTTGACAACTTCCCAGCTGTATTGTGTGTCTATTTTATATTTTTGCATCACATTTTTGGTCCGTTTTTCATAAAATTGTATTTTTTTGGCAAATTAGTGGCAAATCATCAAAAATTGAAGTTATAAAATAATGACAGACATTTGAGTTTCAGATTTCATACCCTTTAAAAAATTCATACTAATGCAAGACCTAATATTCTGTTATCTTTCTATCTAAGTTTATAAGAGCAATATTTAAAAATCGTCCTTATTTTTGGGCCTTTGTCCCACTTCTGTTTATGGCTTTGTCCAGATTTCTTGCTCTGAGGCTGAGAGGTATGACACATGTTTCAGGGCCATCACTGTCAGCCAGAGACATTTCAAATTGTGACATACTTGTTGCACCACACTCCCCCACGTAGTGACTCTGGATGTGTCCAAGCAAGGCAAGGAGCAGTTATGCAGTGTAAGTGTGCAGAGTATTCCCCATCCAAAGTAGACACAAGTACTACAGTGGCTTTTCTTCTGTCCTTGATTTTGCAGAATGTTCTGGTTTTCTTTCATATTTTTATACTGTTGATTTATGCTTCTTATTCAGAAAATGCGTGTTGTTTCAGTGCCTCTTACTATTTGTTTAAGTAGCAATGCTTTAATGACCATCAGGTAAGCTTCTCTGAGACTGTAGGATGCAAGTAAGCTTCAATAAGCATACTATTAAAGAATTACCAACATTGAAAGCCTTTTTGTTGTTGCCATGCAGAGAATATTCACATAACTAGATAGAGTATAAGCCTTAGGTATTGAAATGCATATGACAGTATTTGTAAGAAGCTCATTACATTTGTTGGAGACTTGCAGTCATCTTTGCAGGCTTTACCCGTGAACTAAACAGAATGCCAATCTATCACGTGTGGTCCATAACATGTGCAGTAATCCTTTAAGCAATTTATTTTGAGCTTGTTTCTTGTTTGCTGTCCATTTTTTACCTTAAACATGTTTTCCCCATGAAACAAGTAGATAGTTGTTGTCAGCAGGTCTTTTTTGGATAAGAAACGTTTTTACAAGTGGGGGTATTGCTACTTTCAGTATGTTACTTGGTACTTTTATAAAGCTGAATAGAAATTATAATTAGAGCTGCAGTGCAAGGAGAAGTGGTTTGAGTTGAGTGCTGCTTATTTTTTTATACTTGATTTTGACAGGCATTCCAGTAATGTATTTAGAAAGTAATGTATTTTTTTCATGCCTCACCACCTTTTTGTTTCCGGCTAGATATTAAATAAGCTGTCATGTAGTCAATGCATTGAAATTTTTTTTTTTCTTCTACAATTCATTTTGTCTTGATTGGACTCTCATAATGATGGTTTGGCAGTGGCACCCAGGGAAAGGTATTTAATTAAAGACCAAGTTTTTGTGGTTGTTAGCATAGCTCCACCCCTTTCTAGTTGGCCGCACCCCTTCCTGTTGTCCCCACCCATTCAGCTGTCTCCTGCAGCCCACCTTTAATTTGAAGTCACCATCCACCACTGTGCATACAATCATAGGAGCTTACTAGGTTATCAACCCAGATATCATTTCAAGCCTAGCTGAGTCATCCCAATGTAATACTATAGATATTCTAGTTAATACCCAGAATTACATTTAGTAATGACTGCCCATGTCAAGGAGGGTTGCTGGTGCTATCCCCAGTAAGAATTTATGGTGCCACATTCACTCGTCCAGGTTCTCCTTGAGCAGTGCCATAGAGGTAATCTGCTTCACATGAATTGGCAGGCAATTCTACAAATGCAGCAGACACTGGTGTTGTAGGCCATATTTAGGTCCTTGGAATGGTTAGCTCTAGTCCCATTTGATTTATGGATATGCAGCAAGTTCATTAGGTTTGGGCCTGGTATTGCTCTATAAGCCAGGCATAAGTCTCCCCTTAGAAGTCTATACAATATAGACCATAGTGATAGGGACTTTAGTTGTCTGCGTACAGCACTTGCTGAAGTCCTTTGATCTTCTTTGATAGAAACATCTGAGGTTTCTCCAATTACTGCAAGTGCATTGTACGGTACTTGCAGAATGGGGCGTTTTACTCAATTATGGGCCAGATTAGTGCCAAGTATAGAGGGGTTATAACCTCCTTTGCTCTCGAGGCAGTGCCTTTACTAATAAAGTTTGCTATATGGAATATCTTCCTTACTACAGTAAAGACAGGGTGATCGAAGTTAAGGTTGCAGTCTACTTGTGATCCCAGATCCCTTACCACTTCATGGTTACTTAGATATTTTTGATTTGATAGTGTGAAGGGACATTGTTTTTGCCAAAGGGAATGTTGATGCATTTCTTTGCACTCAGTTTGAGACTGTGACTAAGACACCAGTCACTGGTTTGTATAAGACCCTTCTGGAGTATAAAGGCATCATTTGGGGATTCAATAATTGCCCCCATTTTGCACACATCTGCAAACTCGGTCACCCACAACCCCTAAGTTTTGTCCTGAACTGCTAAGAAGTATATACAAAACAGTAGGGGGCCCAGCACTGACACCTGTAGCACCCCACTGGTGACAGGTCTGCTTGTTGATGTGGAGTCACCTACTTTGATAGTGTGTGTGTAAAGTTTGAGAGCCAGTTGGCAATCCAACTTGCAACAAAGTAGTTTACATTCAGTTTGCTAAATTTATCAGTGATGCCTGAGTGTGGGATTGTGTGAAAAGCCTTTGTCAAGTTGAGGTATGTGATGTGCACAGATTTGCCCTAATTAATGGTCCTGGTCCACCAGATTTAACAGGCAGGATCTGCCCTTGACAAAGCTGAATTGGGTTGCATCCAGGGTTTGGAAGTCACCTATGTCTTTATTTAGGAAGTCCATAATGATAGAAGGAAGTTTCTTTGCTCACCAGTGGGAGTGGGGAGCCTTGAGCAGCCTACCTGTCCCTGTAGGAAGTGACCTCAGCACAAGAAGCTGTAGTAATTGGTTGTTTTGGACCATTTCTAGCTCTTTTGTAGTTCACTGTTTAAAATCCGCCTCTGGGCGTTTTTTTTCTGGCTATACTACTCAGACAAGCTCCTTGTGGGTCTGCAGAGTGGTCCTAGCAGCAGGGAACTCAGAAAAGCGACTACTTTCTGGATTTAGGTATCTTTGCTTTTTTTTCCCTTGAAATAGCTTCTGTAGCTTACTCTGAACTAGCTTGAACTGTTTTTAACTGTTTGCTGCATTATTTTAAAATCTGCACTTAAAGTTACATTTTAGTCGAATTTGATCGAAAGTTTGTTGTTTGTTTGTTTAATCTAACTGTGGAGGCTGCCCACTAAAGTGTGCTAGCCTGTGTAACTAATTTATCACTGTCTCTGCATTTTCTGTGTGTTTCTACCAAAAAAACAAAAAAAACAAAAAAATAATCCTTGTTTTCCCACCTTCCTCGACTAGTTTAGACCAGTTTACAGGCATTGCTGTATTCTGGGCTGTGGTGTAGTTCCTGTGTTGTCCATTACCTTACTTGGATAGAAGGAAGTTTCTTTGCTCACCAGTGGGAGTGGGGAGCCTTGAGCAGCCTACCTGTCCCTGTAGGAAGTGACCTCAGCACAAGAAGCTGTAGTAATTGGTTGTTTTGGACCATTTCTAGCTCTTTTGTAGTTCACTGTTTAAAATCCATGTTTGCACGGCTTTGCACAGTTGTGCGCATAGCGCAGCACCGGTTAAACAAGGTTAAACTTTTTCTGGCTCCGCCAAGTCTGCTCTTCAAATTTTCCCTTAAGGAAGCTCTACTCTTAGTATAACCAGACTACTTACTATATTATAAGCCTAGCACTTGTTCTCAATACTTCTCTACTAAGTAAGCACTCTCGTACTAAGTAAAGCACTACATCTACTTACCACCCCTGTGAATATCCACTTCCCTTAAAGGTACAGCACTCCCTTATACAGTTCTAGCATGTCGAGTGGTAGATTACTGACGTCGTCTCCAGTTCTGCTGGTCAATCTGGATATCTTGAGACAATGCTACAATTGTCTCATGTACACAGACAACCCTCTCCTCCTCCCAATAAACACAAATACATGTGAGAGATGCAACTATATAGCCAAACTGGAGGCTGAACTCTCTCAACTCAGGGCTGGCATGACCAGACAGGAGGAGATGGCAACCACACACACAACAATCCCAGTCCCACATAGACCTACCACAACTGCAAACCAAACACATAAAAACACAAAGACATACTCGGAGGCTCTAAGAAAAAACTTACCAAAACAACAGAGGCTCCCAAAGCAGACACCCAAAAATCCACCACCTCAAAACAAAACACATGCAACACATACTTCAATAAATCAGTGTGGCAACCAATCACAGCCCTTAAGGCCAAACACCTTGCCTGATACACTAGTAATAGGTGACCCTATAGTCAGACACACTGATGTCCCGCTGACCAGGCTGAACAAGGAGAAGGTGACTGTGAGCTGTCTATCGGGAGCTAGGATCCGCCACATAACACACACACTCAAGTCACTCCAACGCAAGTGCAAATATGACTCCGTCATTGTCCATGCTGGTGTGAATGACCTGAGACGTACCTCCCTGGACTACATGAAAAGAGACATAGAGGAGCTCTCCGATTATGTAGCCAAGGCTGGTATGACCCTGACCCTGAGCAGCATCTTGCCCTCACCAAGAATGATACCACAATACAAAGACAAGATGATCAGCTTTAACAATTGGCTCAAGTACTGGTGTCATTCTAAGGGGATCCAATGTCTGTCTGCCTGGGAAGACATGTTGGACAAGCCACGCTGCTTTGCAAGGGATGGCTTACACCTGTCACCACTGGGCTTCCGGATACTGGCTAAGGCTCTTGCCACCCCATAGTGCCTTTTTTAGGCAAGGCTCAAAAGACAAACCCACCTCCTTAGAAAACAATAATGGAAAAAAAATAAGGGTAATGCTGCTCAACGCCAGAAGTCTAAATCTCAAGATGCAGGCACTTGATGCACTCCTCAGCATGGAGAACATCGACGTCTGTGCAGTAACTGAAACCTGGTTCAAGGCTCCTGAGAGCACCCCAGCACTACCAGGCTATACCTCGTATCATGCTTTTCGGCCCCAAAACCCGGGCCGAACCACAAAGGGAGGGGGAGTGTCCATATTCATCAAGGACACCCACACCTCCAGGTTAGTAGCAACTAACCATAGGCAAAATTGCTATACAACTGGTAGCATGTTACAGACCACCCTCCCAATCTCATGAACTCCACTCAGCCTTCCTGAAGACATTGGAGGATATGAATGTATCACAAAATACCATCATACTGGGAGACTTCAACTACCCAAACATAGATTGGGTACATTATTCTAGCCCTAATACCCTAGCCCAAAGGTTTCTGGAATTCATAAATTCAAATGCACTGGAACAATTAGTCACCTCTCCCACTAGGGGAGATAATATACTAGACCTGGTCATCACAAACATGGGGACAAAATGCTTCACACCGGAAGTATACCCCTCACTAGTGAGATCTGACCACAAACTAATCACCCTGGATATACATATCCCACCTCCACCCCCAGCACAAACGACCACAGTGAAAAACTTCGCAAAAGCAGACTTCACTCTTCTTAAGACCGAGATGGTATCCTTTAAGCCCACTGTGCCAGTGGATACCACATCCCACGATGCCGAATCCTTCACAAATGCTTTCTATGGACATCTCCAAGAATGCATGGATCATGCAATCCCAAACAAATCCAAGTCCCTCTCCACCAAAGGTAAGCGTCCTGTCTGGTGGACCTCAGCCATAAACAAATTGTATAACAAAAGAAGGAAGATACTGCACGTCAGAGCAAAATCCCATGAAGGGAAGACATCTCTGATCAACATTAGCAGAAAACTACGTTCTCTCATAAAAACATCCAAGGCCAACTTTGAGAGAAAAATCGCTAAGGACACTAAAGATAACCACAAAGCCTTCTTCAGCTATGTTAGAAACCTGGGCGGAAACCCTCAGATATGCTCAGAGTTGGTTCACAACAATAAAAAATACACTGAACCCACAGATATTACCAACATTCTGGCTGACAGGTTCAGTGCAAATTTCTCCCCTCCTTCACCCCCAAAAGAAGAAATACTTATCCCAGCTGAATGTAATCTCCCTGTCATCTCAGATGTCCAAGTGAGAACCGCCCTAAACAAAGCAAAAAACACAGCATCAATGGGACCTGACGGTATCCCGGGTTGCGTGTTACGTGAACTCCAAGAGGAGCTAAACCCGCACATAAAAATGCTATTTAACCTTAGCCTTACTTCGGGATATGTACCTGAACACTGGCGTACAGCAACAGTGGTCCCACTCCACAAGGGGGGTGCCTCTACAGACCCTGGAAACTACCGCCCCATAAGCTTAACCAGCATGGTCTGCAAAGCTATGGAAAGAATCATTATGGAACTCATAAACAGAGACATAGGGGACCTACAGACACCTGACCCCACCCAGTTCGGCTTTGTAAAGGGCAGATCCTGCCTTTTAAACCTGGTTGACTTTTTCAAAACAGTCACTAGAGCCATTGATGAGGGCAAAGCAGTCCATACAGCATACCTGGACTTGGCTAAGGCCTTCGACACAATACCCCACTCAGGCATCATAGATAAGCTCAACAGCTTAAATGTAAACCCTTATGTCACTAGATGCGTTGCAAACTGGCTAAAGGACAGAACCCATAAAGTTAAAATCGCTGGAGCAATGTCAGACTCAAAGCCAGTCACAAGTGGTGTCCCACAGGGATCTGTCCTGGGACCCCTCTTGTTCGGCATTTATTTCTCAGATGTTAAAGCAAACACGGGAGGGCTGTGGCTGACAAAGTTCACAGATGACTGCAAACTAGGTGCCATAGTCAATACACCAGCAGACACACACATCCTACAAAAAGGCCTCACAGAAACGGACAACTGGTGCCAGAGTCACGGCCTTAAACTAAATGCCAAAAATGTATAGTCATCCCCTTTGGAAAAAACAAAGTACCCACAAATTACCACATAGACAGCAACCCACTGAGTACTGAAAAAGTAATCAGAGACCTAGGGACCCAAGTCTACAGCGACCTCTCATTTGATACCCACGTTGCCAAAGTGGTTAGAAAAACATTCTACCTTGCACACCTCATCATGAAGGGATTCACATCCAGATCCAAGGATGTCATTGTACCCCTATATTCCTCCCTCATCAGACCCATGATTGAGTACAATGCCCCATTTGGTATGTACCTCACCCGGCATTTGCAAAAGCTGGAGAGACCACAAAAGTACCTCACCAAGAGGATCAAGGGTCTCCAACATATGTCTTATTCTGCCAGACTAAAGAAACTTCAGCTCTATTCAGTATCATACCGCCTGCTCAGAGGTGATCTCTGCCTGACGTACAAGGCCATGTCAAATCAGGATCTGATGGACATGCTCCACCTCAAAAAATCCAAGTCCATCAGGACCACGAGAGCTAAAGACTTAAACCTCGGCACAAGTATGAATAGGACATGCTGGAGGGATAGATTCATAACCCAGAGGCTTCCCATGCTTTGGAACAAGATCCCAGTTCATATTAGGCAGAACCCCTCACTGACTCTCTTCAAGAGAAATCTTGATGAGTGGATGGGAGATCGTAAGTTTACCCCAGGGGTCACATCTGTGTCACTGCTAGACAGGGGCACAGTAAACTAATTCTATTATATAAGGGGACCTTCATTGTGTCACTACTAGACACAGTATTCTAAATTTATTCTGTACATTTTTGTACCATTTCATGGGGTGGCAAATACCACATCACTATGGCTAGGCTTACAAATGCCCCAGGGCAGATAGCCTAGTACTATACTATGAAACTATGAAACTATATGTTCCATGGCCTTACAGATGAGACTGGTCAGGCTTATGTGTCTGTAGTTCCCTGGGTCTGTATCTAGGCCATCATTGTGGAGGGGAAAAACTGTTGCTGTTCTCTATTCTGCAGGAACAAAGCTTGTGGTTAGGCTATGATTGAAAATAGTTCATGTTTTAGCCTGTTTAGAAGACAGTCTGGAATGCTGCCTGATCTGGTCCATTACAGGCTGTGTTTTTTGCCAAAGAAAAGGCTTTACTGACCTACTCTTTAGATATGTAGGGTGGGGGCAGTTTGGGGGAAGGTTTGTGATAGGTTTGGAGGGGATAAGGGAGTGATATCTTCACCAAATATATCCTCTAACATGTTTTCTATCTCTGTGGGATCAGTGTGTGTGTGTGATGCAGTTAGTCATTATTTCTGCACATGCTTGGCTCCTACCTTTAAGGCTACATATGTAGCTGTAAAATGCCTTATGGTTATCCTTGGCTGTGCTTGCTAAGTTTTTTCAAAGAATTCCTTCGAGATTTTGACATGTCTTATTTCCCTTTTGAAGCTGGGGAGGGTGCTCTTCCATTTTTGGTGCCTCACCTTTGTTTTCTTGGACAGCAACTTTCTGCATTTATTGTAACATTTTTTGTTGCTGGATGTCCACCATAGTGGCTTGCTTTTACTTGGGGCTCTAGTGTTGATTCTTATTAGTACAGCTGTGTCTGTATACTTATGCAAGTGATTGCAAAGGTCTTTAGTGTAAGCTTCAGTGTAGTTATCACTTCCAGCTGGGGGTGGGGCTTGGAATGATTTATACCTTCACCTAGGAGGAGATAGTTTGCCTTGGTGAAGATTTTTAGCCTGATTTCACCTTTTATGAGTTTTGATGTTATTGCCAGCTCGAAGGTGACCGATTTGTGGTGAGAGTTAACTAATGAGGGTCTGACAGTTGTGGCACTACATTTGTTTGATATGTTAGTGAAAACCAGATCTATTATGTTTATTCCTCTTGTTGGGGTATGAACAATTTGTCCAAGGGCATTTGAGTTAACAAAAAGGAACTTTTCTGCTAGCAAGTTAGGGCTAGTGTAGGTTTCCCAGTTGATGGTGGGATAATTGAAATCCCCCATAACCAAAGTGTTTGGGAAAATTTGGATTGACTCTAGCTTGGCCAAGTAGGCTTCATGCACATCATGAATCATGGAGGGGGGTCTATAACTGGCTATGACTTGAATGGGTGTCTTACCCACAATAACCTGAACATGGAATAACTCCATAGAGTTGTCCAGTCTAACTAGATGGGAGATGAATTTATCTCTAATATAAATAGAAATACCTCCTTCTTTTGGTTTAGATGAGAGGTGCATTTATCTCTAATATAGACAGAAACACCTCCTCCTTTGGTTCTCATATGTTTGCTTTGCAGTCTGAAGGTGAGGAAGGCATTGTAGACTTGCCAGGTCAGGGAACTCTCTGAGACTTTAAACCGGGTTTTTGTGACTGCACAGACATCTACATCTTTCAGTGATAGAAGTGCTTCCAGGGTGTAAACTTTTTGGTTTAAGCTCCTAGCATGACCCTTATTTTGTTATGGCTGTCAAGTTTCACATTGGTAAGTTTGTTTTCAAGGCCTTGCCTAAAAAAAGCACTTTGGGGGAGGCAAGATCACTTCTCAGCAGCCAAAAGCCTATTGGTGCCAGGAGCAAACCATCTCCGGCAAAGTAGGGAGGTTTGTTGACCATGGCTTCTCAGGCTGACAGAAACTGGATTCCCTTTAAATGACACCAAAAACTAAGCCAATTATTGAAATCAAATTTTTTTGTTTATACTGTGGTATCATTCTAGGTGAGGGTAGGATGCTGTTCAAGGCTAGGGACATACCTGCCTGGGACACATACTCAGAGCTCAATCATGTCACTCTTCATATAGTCCAGTGAGGTACTCCTTATGTTGTTCACTCCAACATGAACTATGGCAGAGTTATAATGGCACTTATTGCAGAGAGACCTGACTGCATTTGTGATCTGACAAATAGGTGCTTGACAACATTAATGACATGGATATTATTCGTGACACACACACACACACACACACACACACACACACACACACACACATATATATATATATATATATATATATATATATATATATATATATATATATATATATATATATATGGGTCTACCTGACATTGCCGACACTCCAGAATGCCGACAACCATATGGCCGACACCATATGACCGACATTTGGAATGCCGACAATGCGGAACCAGCATCTTGCTATAGTGCGGAATGGAAAGATTTCCATTCCTGCACTGTAGTGCAATCTCAGAGTTGGTATATTAAAGTTACAAGGGGTGTGGGGGGTGTAGCCCCCCATGGGGGGGGTGCAAGGGGGGCATAGCCCCCTACTAGCAGTTGAAAGGAAATTTTATTTTCCTTTTACATGGTCTACTTACAATGTCGAGATTTCAGTTGTGGGTCATAGCAGTGTCCATCCTAACACCACCAGCAGATGTTACAGTGCCAGAACATTGTACATGGCTACCCTCATAGAGTGTGGATGTATCATTATAGTTGTTCAAGTGTGTTTGTGCAGACTCATTTCTTATCACACTAAATCACATATGTTATGTCAGAAGCATGGAATTATGGTGGTATTATTCTGATATTATCCATGATTGTGGTTGGTTCTTGTAATGTTTTCCATAAGCCATTACCTGTGCCTCACATGCTGGAGACCTCTACTGAGATTACACTCAGATTCAGGCATATCAGTTTATGCAGCTTCACAATATGCACTCTTCCTCAGTTGTATGTCAGATCCCTGATACACAGCCTCTGCATTATTCATGTAAACAGACATCTTCCCTATTGTTATGTCACCTTGTGTGGCAGTCACATTAAACACATTTTCACTGTACAGTCTCTACTGTACCATATAGATATGTAATTGGTGTTGCTTCTACAACCATCTTCCACTGACATGCCTTCATCTGCTGTACATTAGGTTGTTTCATCTGTTTTCTTTCCCTGTGTTCATTCCTGCAGTTCATCTGAGTATACCTATTTAATACACAGACTTCCCATGAGTGATCATTTTACATGGCAGCCCATGTCCTGTTACAGATAATTTACACAGCTTCAGTACAGAATGCCAGGAATGGGATATCACAGTACTCTGCACTGTAATTATACTGTCCTGTACTGTGTTTGGACAGTATACTCGTATTCATACCTCTCAACAGTCCAGATATTCCCAGGATGTCCGAATGCATCCCTTATCAAATTTGTGGCTTTCTGCCATACCACTAGGATGATCTCAGGACTGATGTGACTCAGTATTACATACATCTCAGTTCATACCTCTCAGCTGTCCTAATTTTTGCAGATTATCCAGCTTTTGTTTCGTATTTTTGATCTTTTCCTCATAAAATATTAGTTATCCAGCAAATCATTGGCATGTCATTGTAGATTGAAGTAAAAAAATAATGACAGACATGTGAGTTTCAAATTTCATGCTCTTTACAAAATTCATGCTACTGTAAAACCTATTATTCTATCAGCTTTCTAAGTTTGTAAGAGCAATATTAAAATCTGTCCTTATTTTTTGTCCTTTGTCTCCACATTATTTATGGCTTTGTCCAGATTTCTTGCTCTAACAGGTTGAGAGGTAAGTTTGAGTTTCATTCTACCACATTTCTATGAGACAGTTTGCTTACACCATTTCCTGGTCAGCAACGCTGTTTCCCACCATGAAACCTTGCTTAGACGTGGTGCTAGGCATGAATATGTTCACCATGCACCACCACACATACATATAAACTCTGTGTAAGCTTCGCACAGAGCCTACACAGAGTTTATTGAATCCCGGGGTTAATTTAAAGCAAAATAGTAGACATTAATTTAGGTTTGAGCATAACATTAACATAATTCAGTAAATATTCTAGTCTATATTGTCTATAGAGTCAGTTCTACGGATGTTAAAAACAATAAAAGAAGACAATAGTGATTCCGGCTCCTAGTTAAGGTATTGATTTGAAGTAAAATAATACTTGTCTAAAAAAGTAAGTTCCAGCAATAACACAAAATAGTAGCAACCATGACCTTAATCCAAAGCTCAGATCCATGAACAATAGCAAAATATAAAGTTCCACAAATACAAGCAAACCCAAGAATGGCAGACAGCTCCAGTTCATAAAACTTTTATTAAACAAATAGGAATGAACACTTTAGCAGGTTCAACTTCTTCATCAGATAAAATCTAAGTGTAACGCACATCTTTAAATAAACTAACTAGTCACATGCTACTCACTAATTTAACCTAAAAGCAATATGCACACATCAGCAAGAAAAATTATTGACTACTAAAAGACTATAAGACATGGGAATATCACAACTTCATTGAATTCCACAAATATAAATGCATAAAAAGCATAAATACAATAATAAAAAAATGTGAAAAATACCACTATAAAAATTTTGCTGAAAAGTACATCTATTTTATCTACAAAGAGGTCTACTTTTTAACTTGGGTTTAATAAACACCCTGTCATTCAACCCATGTCCATAGTCGCTTCTAAGCCATATTATCCATTTTGCCTCTAGTTGTTCAGTACTATTTCTAAAATCACCACATCTACTGTTCTCAAAGATTCTACCTATTGCTAAAAATAAAAATGTATGTGTACTGTCAGAATCTAAAACATGCTTAGTTAAAGCACTAGCCTCACTGCCTCTATTAATGTGATAAATATGTTCCTTTATACAGTCTCGTAGAGGTCTATCTGTTTTACCTACATAAAACCTTACACATCTTGCGCAGTAGGTTAGATACACTATATGTTCTGAACTGCATGTGTCATATATATTAAAAGTATATTTTCTCTTCTGATCAGGGTGCACAAACTTATTGGTAGTACTTATATGTTTGCATGCTGTACATCTACCACAGGGAAATGTTTTCTTATTATTGCTTACAATATTTGTAATTTTATATGTCTTAGGGTAACACAGGCATCTATTAACTGACTTCATGTTCTTTAAACAAACTGAGGTATAGAATCTAAATTTTTTTCAAGATCAACACCTGTTATTAAAATATTCCAATGTTTTTGAATGACATTTCTGTTTCTTATTCTCACTAGAATAGAACATAGGTACCCTTAAATTCTCTTTTCTTATTCCTTGGCGTGATTTCTTATCTTTAGCCTCAGTTACTGGTTCAGAAACATAAGGTTTTGCAGTAGTATCTCTTTAACTTAACCATTTCAGTATTTTCATCTGTCTCAGTACTATGGTAGCCTCTATCAACAAAGGCTTTCTTTACTTTATTCTTTTGATAATCATAATTACTACTATGCACGCTCAGTCTCAACATCCTAAATACTTGGCCACGAACTACATTTTGAAAATTGATGGGGATCAGGGGTGAGGCTTCTTACAGAACACCAGAGAAAATAAAAATGATATTTATTTATTTATTTCCAGTTTGATTACCAGGGAAGTCCACTGGGCCCAGAGAGCCCGTTTTCAGTAGAGGGCAGGGCGAAAAGCTCCATGAAACAGATTATATTAAAGATAGCAGTCCAATAAAAATAAAAGTACAAGTACAAATACATATCAAATAATACAAAGCGTGAGCAATATTGCCCATAGTGGAAGAATATTGTGCAGATACATTTTAACAAATTCACACAGTTAAAGTCAAAAGTCAAAAGCTATCTACAGAGTGTGAGAGATTGTATAGGAATTAGCTATAGAAGGTTATATCCAGCTATAAATTGCTTAGGAACTCAAGAGGATACCCTCCCAGGGACATCTGTTAAAGAGTTCTATGTAGGGAGGATGCAGTTACATTTCCATTTGAAGGAGAGGTAGGTGTAAAGCTGAGTTTTGAAGTTGTTTGTGTTTGACATTGTCCTTAGTGTGAAAGGGACAGAGTTCCATTTCTTACCTAAGGAGAAGGAGAGGATAAGTTGTCCAGCTGGACGTTTAGGTTTGTGGACAGTAATTAAGTTTTGGTGTTCAGATCTGAGAGTTCTTTTTGGGGTGTGTGGGGGAAGGATGTTAGAGCGGGTCATTTGGTTGGATTAAATATTAGTCTATGTGCTGTAGTGAGCTGGAGGAAGTCCAGGTAATTTGCGAATTCTAACCACCTGAGGAATTGAAAGGTAAATACAGTGATGAGTGGAATGTTTTGCTCTGGTGACAAATTTAGAAAGTTTGTTATAACAGCTTTCAAGTTTGGAAGTGATGGAAGAGGATAGGTTAGTTAGTAGCAGAGCACTGTACAGAAAGGATGGAAGGAGGTAAGAGGAGGCCAGAGGCTGCCTGGTAGAAGTAGAGAGGAAGTGGTTGTTCCTGTATAGCATACCTAGTTTTTGGTGGGTTTTCATTATATTTTGCTGAATATAGATGTCAAAGTTGAGGTGTTCATCTATAGTTACACTGAGTAGTTTGGCAAAGAGAACAACTTCAGTTGGAGAGTTGCTTTAGCTAAGGACCTGGAAGGAATTTTTATCAAAAGAGAAAGATTTTGAGGGTGTGAATAGTAGTATTTTAGATTTGTTAGCATTGAGAGAAAGGTGATTTTTGTGCATCCAGATCTCAGTAGTTGAGAAGGCAGTCTGAGTTTTAGATAGGAGTTCAGGGAGGTTAGAGGCAGAGCAGGCAAGTGTAGTATCTGCATATTGTATGACTTTGGCATTAGGAATAGCAGAATGAAAGTTATTGATAAAGATATTAAACAGCATTGGTCCGAGGATGGACCCCTGTGGTACTCTGGTAGGGATTGGTAATAAAGATGAGGTGCCTTTTTTCTATTTCACAGCCTGAGATCTAGCTGACAGATAGCTTGAGAACCAGGAAAGAGTGTTTTGGGAGAGGTTTAGGTTTGAGAGATGACTTAGAAGGTGCTTATGGGAAACAGTATCAACTACTTTAGAGCGAGATCTAGGAGCACTAAGTTCCCAGAATATCAGGCTTGATTGACAGTTTCTAAGAATGAGAGTAGAGCTGTTATGGTGCTATGTCCTGGTTGGAAGCCATGTTGGGTAGGGGTAAGAAGTTGTTTTTTAGTTAGAAAAGGCATAAGTTGGAGGTGGATGCATTTGCCTAGGATTTTGGAGATTGGAGAGAGAAGAGCTATAGGGAGGAAGTTTGAAATATTAGTGTTTTTGCCTCCCTTGTGGAGAGGAAGAATAAAGGTGGAATGCCAGAGTTTAGGGACCTAGGATTCCTTTATGGATCTATTAATTAGGATACTAATTGGGAGAGCTGTACCATCGACAGCAGACTTGAGAAAGGAAGAGGGGATGTTGTCAGGTACATTGGAGCAGGGTTTAAGTTTGGATAGAAGATTTTTTATGTAGTTAGCGGAGACAGGTTTAAGCTCAAACATAGGGGGGAAATTATTTGGGGACTTAGATGAGGTGGAATGTAGGAGAGACGGTTTGTTGTTGGGAAAGGTTTTTATTAGGTCGGATATTGACTCTGTAAAGAAAGAATTGAATAGTGAGGCTAATTTAAGGTCAGATTTACTTGGGTCTGGACAGGGGTTATTTTTGGAGCCTGGGTTGAGGAGTGAGTTTATGGAGTTCCAAAAAAGCCTAGGGTTTTGGGGATGGTTGGACTGGAGCTCAGTATAGTAGGATTTTTTGTCTTTGAAGATTTGTTTTTTTGCAAAGTTTCGGAGCTGTGTATATTGGAGAAGGGTTTCGGGAAGTTTATTCTTTTAGTAAAGCTTCCAGGATTTGTCTCTTTGATGCATAACTTGCTTTGTTTCTTTTGTTAGCCAAGGGGCAGTTATAGTTTTTATTCTTTTTTTCCTTGGTGGAGCTACGGAATTTAGAGCATCTAGGAAAGTAGAATTAAAGTGGTCTATGGCTTTATCAAGTGGAAGTGTTTTTTGAATGTTCCAATTCATTTGTTTGAGATAGTTAGAGAAGGTTTTGGGGTCAAATTTACTAAGGTTGTGGGTCTGAATATATTGATGTTGGTGTGGATGGAAGGTGGTTGCATGATAAATCAAAGCTGGGAGGTGGTCACTAATAGAGTCAGGGATGGTGCCAGAGATGGTAATTTTATTTGGATGGAGTGACTAAGATCCAGTCAAGAGTGAATCCTGGGGGATTTGTTTTATTTGGTCTGGTGATAGAGTGGGTTACATGAGTAAAGTTAAAGAGGTTAATGGACATGGAGGGTGTAGGACTGTTGATTTTATTCCAGTGGATGTTTACATCTCCTAGTATGTAAGTTTCAAGGTTAATTTTAGCTGAGGCCCATTAGAGTATGTTTTTAAGGGTTGAGATGTTATTTCTGGGTGGGATATAAAGGGTGATGATACAGAGGCTTTTGTGATTATTCATTTTTAATAGACCAACTGTTAGTTCTGCACTGGCAAATTTAGGAATGGGGTTTGGTAGGGGAATTAAGATAAGTAAATTGGAATAGATTAATGCAACACCTCCACCTTTTTTCTTAGGGCAGTCACATCTAAGAGGGTGAAATCCAGATGGTAGGATTTCAGAGTCAGAGATGTGGGGTTTGAGCCAAGTTTCAGAGATGGCTACAATGTCAGGTTGGTTATGACTTAGCCATGGTTGAAACTGTTGTGCTTTGTTGTTGAGACTCTGGGAATTGAGCGTGAAAATTTTAAGAGTATTGTAGTGGGATGAAAGGTTAGAGGAAATGGGAGGGTAATTGTTATTTGTGGGCGGGTTAGGTCCGGGGTTGGGGTGAATGTCTCTAGCTAAGATGAAGTTATTGAAGGAAGTTATTTTAGTGCGTTTTGGTTTGGATTTAGGGTATTCTGGATGGTCTAGTATTTGCTTAAGAGTAAGTGTCTTAGCAGTACTGGCAATAACTTTAGGATTAAAAAGGGTCAGAGGGTTGAGCTGAAACAGAGAGGAGAGATGGAAAAGAAATGATTATTTGTGTGAGGGAGGAGATAGTTTTTGTGTGGGAGTATGGTAAGGAAAAGAGAGTGGAAGCTGATTGGAGATATAGGAGCTTGCATAGTATAAAGTTGTTAGGAGTAGTAGGAGGTAGATGGGGTTCGGACTGTTAGGAACAGTAAGGAAAGCATGGTTAGAAAATGGTAGTTTAATAAAGGAGGATTTGTAGTTGGAGAGAAGAGCTGTGTGATGAAAGGGGTAGTGAAAGAGTGATGTATTTAATTAGTGATGTTTTCAATTACTGTGGGTGAAAGGAGGAGGGGTAAAGAGCGGAAGGCTTTGATTGGATGGTTGACTGTGGGTGAAAGGAGGAGGGGTAAAGAGGGGAAGGCTTTGACTGGATGGTTGTCTTGAATGGGCGGGAAGTGGTTGAAATAAAAGTAGGAGTAGTGGGAGCGGGTGGGAATTGGGGGCAGGGTAGGGGAGCGGAATGAGCCAGTAGGGCGAGTGGAGCGGGTAGAGCCATGGAGAAGGAAGAAAGACAGCAAAAAGTTATCAGTGAATCTGAAAACTATCTCAGAGGTAAGGAGGCACTGGCATAAGGCACTGTGTGTGAAAATTAGAAGGATGCAGAGGGTTGACATGGGATAGGAGCTGAAAACAGGGCAGTAGCAGTTTAGTAGAATATACTAAGAATAATAGGGCTAAAACAGGGCAGTGGTAAATTCATAGAACAGTTACAGTACTTTTGGCTTGTATTAAAAGATAGGTAGTGGTTGAACAATACCACCTGGTGGCCTAACTGTGTTAGTACAATGGTAAGCTACAAGCACTCAGAGGATGGAAAAAGAATGGAAATTAAAATCTAAACCAACTGTATTTGAAGTATTAAATATTGTAAAAAAGATATAATAATTGGAAATAAGATCTTTAGAAAAGGGAAAGAGCAAATTTTATAGAAATAAATGGAATTTGTGGGAAGAATGCATGTAAAATAATGATCAGGAGGAGGAGTAAGCAGGAATTGAGCAATTTATGTAATGTTGGACTACATGAGAATTGTAATAAAATTATATATATATATATATATATATATATATATATATATATATATATATATACATATATATATATATATATATATATATATATATATATATATATATATACACACACACACACACACACACACACACACACACACACATATATATATGTATGAAAATGAAAAACTGTTATTATGTTTTTCTTTTCTGTTAATGTATGTGTGCCTGCCTTAAGTGATAATTTAATAAGGGTGTTAAAAAAGTGCTATATCAACACCACCAATTACTACAGGGACCAGATGTGGGGGTGAGGTGATACACACTCTACAGGGCCTTATCAGTACCAATGTTACTATAGGAGCAGTGGGTGGGTTGAGGAGAGGCATGCTGTACAGTACCCTACCAGCACCAATGTTAATATGGGTACAGGGGGTGGGGTGGAGAGATACACACTGTACAGTGCCATACCAGCACCAACATTACCATGGGAATGGGGGAGGGACATACCAGACTCCATGGAATGGTACCATAAGGCACAGGATAACATGACCGTGATGGAAGGAAATGACAGACACAACTCTTAAGTGCTGTAATGGCACAGACCACAGAACAGGGACCAGGGTGTGGAGAACAGTAAACAACCAGGAAATACATTGTCACAAAGGCACCAATGTTAGTAAGGGGATTGGGGTGTGAAACGCTGGACTACAGGGTTAAGTTTCTGATGGGCTGTAATGGCAACAACATTACTACAGGGATGAGGGGTGGAGGCACTCACTAGACACCAGGGAAAACCCTTTAAGTGCCCTAAGGCACATACAGCATGCCAAAAACTGGGTAGGGGTAACCAACTGGTTACCAGTGTTTGCACTCTCAAGTATCATAATGTTACCAGTGGTAGTACAGGGATGGGAGGAACAACTTGTCCACCAGGGTTGACTCCTTAAATTACCATAATGACACTGACATCATAACAGGGACTGAAGGCTGGGGATACAGTAGGCCACCAGAACCTATGTCACAACTGCCATAATGACACTAAAGTATTACGGGGGTGGAAGGACAACAGGAGGGTAGGAACAGGTAAAGGGAATGTAGTGTGTGTTTTGTGTGTGTGTGTGTGTGTGTGTGTGTGTATCTACATATGAGATTTTGATGTGTTTGAAACAGTGACTGGAGGGGCATTAAACTGCCTACAAGAGCAGCAGTGTACTATCATGATGTCTTGTTCAACCATGATGTGCATTTTGTGATAGTGCATGTGATTCAAGAAACATGGAAATTAGCTGATAATGAGGTTTGACCTTGTCACCGCTAACATATTTCTGAATTGCAACTAGTCATATCTCCCTGGAAGGGCTTTTCTAACTTGAGATGCACAACTCGTGTGAGGGCATTTAATGAATTCCCAATATAGTTTAATTAGAGGAGGTGTAATTTGATACAGTAGTAGTGGAGTGAAGTCACCAGCTTTAGACAAAGAAACAGTAAAAATGCTGCAAAAATTGATAAACTAAAGCTACAAAATAGCAAAAATACTAAAATGACAATAATTGCAAAGTAAAATAAGTACTTTACTGTTTAATATAAGAAATGTGACCTTGGAAAAAGCCAGCAAAACTCTTCTGAGAACAAATACTTCCAGCATGGCTTTCCTGAAGTATTTGGCAGTAACGCCTCGCAAATGGCTACAAGAACTGAGAAGATAAAGTGAAAGAGCCAACAAAAGTGCTGGAACTCCAGTTAATAACATTCACCCCTCAGAAACAGCAGCAAATTATTCCCTGTCACAGAATAACCACTACTGCACTCAGTAAGTTCATACATTGCAAAGGAAAACAACTGAAACTGAAATTTAATATAAAATTAAATGTAAAAGTGGGAAAAAGTAGAATGTCTTAGGGAGTTGGCTGATATTCACTGTCATTTGTGCAGATGCGGTAGGGGTATCTATGATGTTTGTGAGTGAGTGAAGCTAAGGCATGCTTCATATAGGTCACTGCCTTAAGTATAGAAATATAAATGAGAAATTGTGTAAAGCAGCGTATGCTAATAAACCCCAGGATTCAATAAGGTTCCATGCAGGAATTGCTTATTCCTGCATGGAAACAACCATTTAAGAGCAGCATGGCAGCATGCCATGCATAGTTATGAAGGTGCGCTGCCTTTGCTCCTAAAGGGACACTGAACATGGACGAGTGCAGGGGGTGTGTCTGAGAGCAGAGCTCTCACAATATGCATGCCCCTGCACTCAAGAATTGCCATTCAGCAATTACAATGAGCGAGAATGCTCATGGGGGGTTGCATACCTCTCAACTTTACAGATCTTCGCAGAATGTTCAGATTTTTCAATCATACTTTTGGCCTGTACCTCATTTGTCCTGGCAAATCACTGGGATGATCTCAGGATTTAAGTTGTTAAATAATGGCATACATTTGAGTTTCAGACTCCAAATCCTATAGAAAGGTTATATTAAAACAAATCCTGTTACTCCAGCAACTTTCTTAAGTTTATAAGAGCAATATTTAAAATATGTCCCTAGTTGTACCTCATTTTTTCAAGCTCTGTCCAGATATTTTGCATGAAGAGGTTGAGATGTATGGGGGGGGGGGGGGTGTTGCTAGTATGTCTACCAAATGTGCAGATGCACTCAGAAATCCACAGCAATAAGTGAAACATGTCCCTTCCTAGAGCAAATAACACTAGATTTTTTTTTATCAAAGAGATTAAATTTAACCATAGCTACACAGGTTTGCCCATTTCTTGGCTATGCATATTGTAGCTTAAATAGCACAAGAAGATAAATAGCAAGATACATTCAGTTGCAGCTGTACTCAAATAGTGTAGTCGTCAGAGCATTTGCTTTGCGAGCAGTCATTTCCGATTCGATCCTCACTGTAATAAATTCTATTTTCCATGTGAAAGCAATTTATGAACATTTTTTTTGCTGTATAACCTACTAAATAACATATATTTGTGAACTGGAGTACTGCATTAAGTGCAGATGTGAGGTGTCATTGTAATAATGTGGTAAAATCCACAAATAAACACAAGTTCCCCATACAGTATACGTACACATGAATCAGGGATACTAAACAAAGTTATAATGTGTAATTAATGCTAAATCCTTACCATACAGCAAATAGTGTAAAATATGTATAAAGTGTCCAAATCAACCCCTTTCCCAAGACACATATTTCATTCTTTCTAAATTAGTAAGAGGTAAGTGGGAGTAAGCACTTTTAAGCAGTAGTAAGTGGGTTTAAGCCTGTTTGCGCAGGGGTAAGCAATGCACACACAGAATAAGCAATTTTGAAGCTAACTCTCTGTAAGCATATTTAACCATTGTACAAACCCATGGAAACCTGCTTACAACTGCTTATAGTGCCTTAATCACTCTGTATCCAACAGCCCCTGTTCTGCCCGGCAACAAAAGAAACAGGCCTTGCAAGGCTTGAACCCAGGACCCTGTACATTATAGTCTCAGCAATTAACCAGTAAGCCATCACAGCTAGACATAAAACTGAGGTATGCCCAAACAGATCCACACTATAGCAAAATCACATTTTACACGTGAAAAGACTCTATAAACCGTTTTATGTTGTATAACCTACTAAACAACATACATTTGTGAACTGGAGTACTGCATTAAGTCCAGATGTGAGCTGTCATTGTAATAAAGTGGTGAAATCCCCCAATAAACACAAGTACCCCCTACAGTGTACATACACATGAATCACATATACTAAACAAATATATAACATGTAATGAATGATAAATCAATGCCAAACAGCAAATAGTGTACAAATTAAAAAATAAGCATCGCTAAGCATTGCGCATCTCTGCTTACTAGGTGTAAGCAATGCGTAGCGCAGCTAAATCGATTTGCTCATTGGTATGCCCCTTTAAGCAATGCCAACCTTAGGTAAGCAGGTTTGCCTATAGCTTAGCATTTTCAAAATCATCCACTCACAGCAAAGTGTGGGAAAATGGCCCTATTTAAACCCTACAGGTGGGAATACATCTCATAACTGGTTTTAGCTTCCTCCTGTAGGCACAATGGCTGGTGTAGGAGAAGGATTGCGCTTCTGAATGCAGCGCTGGGGCATCCAGGAGTCCAACATCATGGCAGGACTCCTGGTAAAAGACCATGAAGAGACACTGCTGCAGGGCCAGTACCAGGGTTCCCAATATAAAGCAAAAGCCTGGGACCGTCTCACCCATGACTTCACCAGTGCCACTGGCATCCATCGGACTGGTGAGCAGGTCAGGCATCACTATGCCAACCTGAAACAGAGAAAAATGGAGCTCTTGAATCAGTGGATCCAAGAAGCTAGGCAGGGTGATGTCCCAGTAGTGTACAAGTACCCATTTTACTACCTGTTTAATAATTGCCAGGTCATGTATATTATGGATAAGTATGGCTAAATATTCCTCTTATGTCTTTCATAGTGGCAGCGGAGTGGGCTGTGAATCAGGAAGCCCATGCATGTAGGCTGCAGAGGCTGCATTGCGAGGCAGGTTAGTAATAATCTTGCATGTACTGTCATAAGAAATAAATGTAAAAGTAGTAGAAACTTAATTGCCAGTATAAAACCTGTTCTATGTATGGGATGTACTGAATAAACCAGACAATATGTCAAGAAGATTCTCATATAGGTTGTATGTCAATAAAAGGGTGACAGCCTGGCAATAAAGGTCTAACTCCTGGACTGTTTTTGTTTACTCTGGTATCATATGGTAATGGAGTGCTGCATTTTCTTAATAGTACTGCTGTATTAAGCACTGTTACCCACACTGTGCTACATAAATAAAATGTGTAGGAATGTCTGTATATGACTGTTGTAATCACAAGGTCATATTGTACAACTGAGGGAGACTTAGACAGAAAACAGTGAAAAGATACATAACAAAATCCAAATAGCACCCTCAACTGAGACGTTAACTGTTATATTTTTAGCACACACAGCCATGGTTCGAATCCTGGGAGTGGTAGTAAGCTGTATGCAGAATCATACCCCTCAACTGTACAGATTTTGTCAGAAAGTTCAGATAATTGTCTTATATTTCCTGCCTGTCACCCTGGCAAATCAGTGGGATGACTCCAGAAGTTTAGGCAGCAAATAATGACATACAACTGATTGTCAGACATCATAACCATCAGAAATATATCTATAAGAACAAACCTGTCACTCCAGAAACTCACCAAAATGTTATGAGATTAATATGCAAAGTATGTCCCATCTCTACCCCCATGTTTTAAAGCTATGACCAGAGTGTGTGCAGCAACAAAGTGAGAAGTATGTGCATAATAATAACATGGAATCTGGTAATATGTGTGGCAACATCCAGGTAGTGTTAACAAACATTCCCTCCACAGGTCTGTTAGATTAGAAAACTGTGCCTGGAAATAAAAGACTGAAATCCTGGACTGGTACGTTTAGTCTGGTATTATATGGCATTGTTAGTGTTGCAGTTTCTCTGAATAATAATGTATTACTCATCACTGTCACCCACACTGTGCTACATAATAAAACTGTCTATATAAGACTGTTGTAATTACAAGGTCAGATTGTAAAACCATCGGAGACTTATAGAAAGAAATCAGTAATAAGATACACAGCAATGTCTAAATAGCACACTCAACTGTGATGTACACTGTTTTATTTTTAGCAGACTCAGCCATGGTTCAAATCCTGGGAGTGGTAGTAAGCTGTAGGCAGAATCATACCCCTCAACTGTACATATTTGTTCAGAATGTCCAGATAATTGGCACATATCTGCTGCCTGTCACCCTGTCCCCCAGGCAAATCAGTGTGATGATCTATGACATTTAAGCAGCATTTAATGACATATAACTGACTGTCAGACCTGTAAATATTCAGAAAATGTATATGAAAATAAACCTGTCATTGTAGCAACTCACCAAAGGTTTATGAGGGCAAGTGTCAAAATATGTCCCACTTTCACCTGCATGTTGTCAAGCCTTGACCAGAGTGTGTGCAATAAGAGATTGAGAGGCATGTGCATAACATCAACCTGGAATCTGGGAATATGTGTAGAAACAGTCAGGTAGTGTTAACAAACAATACCTCCATAGGTATACCAGGTAAGAGGTGTATACTGCAGGTAAAACACAGTTCACATATATAGTTGTCTACTAAAATACCACTGTCCAAACTAAGGCCAGGGGAAGTGTAATAATACCTATAAGGTACTGATTAAAGCAGTGACTAAGAAAGTATGGAGAACTACAGGGATAGACAAGTTGTTTCATAGTTTCATAGTTTAGTACTAGGCTATCTGCCCTGGGACATTTGTAAGCCTAGCCATAGTGATGTGGCTTTCGCCACCCCATGAAATGGTACAAAATGCATAGAATAGATTTAGAATACTGTGCCTCTGTCTAGTAGTGACACAGTGAAGGTCCCCTTATATAATAAAATTAGTTTACTGTGCCCCTGTCTAGTAGTGACACAGATGTGACCCCTGGGGTAAACTTACGATCTCCCATCCACTCATCAAGATTTCTCTTGAAGAGAGTCAGTGAGGGGCTCTGCCTAACATGAACTGGGATCTTGCTCCAGAGCATGGGAAGCCTCTGGGTTATGAATCTATCCCTCCAGCATGTCCTATTCATACTTGTGCCGAGGTTTAAGTCTTTAGCTCTCATGGTTCTGATGGATTTGGATTTTTTGAGGTGGAGCATGTCCATCAGTTCCTGATTGGACATGGCCTTGTACGTCAGGCAGAGATCACCTCTGAGCAAGCGGTATGCTACTGAATAGAGCTGGAGTTTCTTTAGTCTGGCAGAATAAGACATATGTTGGAGACCCTTGATCCGCTTGGTGAGGTACTTTTGTGGTCTCTCTAGCTGTTGCAAATGCCGGGTGAGGTACATACCAAATGGGGCATTGTACTCAATCATGGGTCTGATGAGGGAGGAGTATAGGGTACAATGACATCCTTGGATCTGGATGTGAATCCCTTCATGATAAGGTGTGCAAGGTAGAATGTTTTTCTAACCACTTTGGCAACGTGGGTGTCAAATGAGAGGTCGCTGTCGACTTGGGTCCCTAGGTCTCTGATTACTTTTTCCGTACTCAGTGGGTTGCTGTCTATGTGATAATTTGTGGGTACTTTGTTTTCCCAAAGGGGATGACTATACATTTTTTGGCATTTAGTTTAAGGCCATGACTCCGGCACCAGTTTACCATTGCTGTGAGGCCAGTTTGTAGGATGTATGTGTCCGCTGGTGTATCGACTATGGCACCTAGTTTGCAGTCATCTGCAAACTTTGTCAGCCACAACCCTCCCATGTTTGCTTTAACATCTGAGAAATAAATGCCGAACAAGAGGGGTCCCAGGACAGATCCCTGTGGGACGCCACTTGTGACTGGCTTTGAGTCTGACATTGCTCCAGCGATTTTAACTTTATGGGTTCTGTCCTTTAGCCAGTTTGCAACCCATCTAGTGACATAAGGGTTTACGTTTAAGCTGTTGAGCTTATCTATGATGCCTGAGTGGGGTATTGTGTCGAAGGCCTTAGCCAAGTCCAGGTAGGCTGTATGGACTGCTTTGCCCTCATCAATGGCTCTAGTGACTGTTTTGAAAAAGTCAACCAGGTTCAAAAGGCAGGATCTGCCCTTTACAAAGCCAAACTAGGTGGGGTCAAGTGTCTGTAGGTCCCCAATGTCTCTGTTTATGAGTTCCATAAAGATTCTTTCCATAGCTTTGCAGACCAGGCTGGTTAAGCTTATGGGGCAGTAGTTCCCAGGGTCTGTAGAGGTACCCCCTTTGTGGAGTGGGACCACTGTTGCTGTACGCCAGTGTTCAGGTACATATCCTGTAGTAAGGCTAAGGTTAAATAGCATTTTTATGTGCGGGTTTAGCTCCTCTTGGAGTTCACGTAGCACGCAACCCGGGATACCATCAGGTCCCATTGATGCTGTGTTTTTAGCTTTGCTGAGGGCGGCTCTCACTTGGACATCTGAGATAACAGGGAGATTACATTCAGCTGGGATAAGTATTTCTTCTTTTGGGGGTGAGGGAGGGGAGAAATTTGCACTGAACCTGTCAGCCAGAATGTTGGCAATATCTGTGGGTTCAGTGTATTTTTTGTTGTTGTGAACTAACTCTGAGCATATCTGAGGGTTTCTGCCCAGGTTTCTAACATAGTTGAAGAAGGCTTTGTGGTTATCTTTAGTGTCCTTAGAGATTTTTCTCTCAAAGTTGGCCTTGGATGTTTTTATGAGAGAACGTAGTTTTCTGCTAGTATTGATCAGAGATGTCTTCCCTTTATGGGATTTTGCTCTGTCGTGCAGTAGCTTCCTTCTTTTGTTATACAATTTGTTAATGGCTGAGGTCCACCAGACAGGATGCTTGCCTTTGGTGGAGAGGGAGTTGGATTTATTTGGGATTGCATGATCCATGCATTCTTGGAGATGTCCATAGAAAGCATTTGTGAAGGATTCAGCATTGTGGGATGTGGTATCCACTGGCCCAGTGGGCTTAAAGGATACCATCTCAGTCTTAAGAAGAGTGAAGTCTGCTTTTGAAAAGTTTTTCACTGTGGTCTTTTGTGCTGGGGGTGGAGGTGGGATATGTATATCCAGGGTGATTAGTATGTGGTCAGATCTCACTAGTGAGGGGTATACCTCCGGTGTGAAGCATTTTGTCCCCATGTTTGTGATGATCAGGTCTAGTATATTATCTCCCCTAGTGGGAGAGGTGACTAGTTGTTCCAGTGCATTTGAATTTATGAATTCCAGGAACCTTTGGGCTAGGGTGTTAGGGCTAGAATAATGTACCCAATCTATGTTATGGTAGTTGAAGTCTCCCAGTATGATGGTATTTTGTGATACATTCATATCCTCCAATGTCTTCAGGAAGGCTGAGTGGGGTTCCTGAGATTGGGAGGGTGGTCTGTAACATGCTACCAGTTGTATGGCAGTTTTGCCTATGGTTAGTTGCTCCTGTATGGTCTCCGATGCTTCATGTGTTGCTACTAACCTGGAGGTGTGGGTGTCCTTGATGTATATGGACACTCCCCCTCCCTTTGTGGTTCGGCCCAGGTTTTGGGGCCAAAAAGCATGATACGAGGTATTGCCTGGTAGCGCTGGGTAGTTAATTGACATCTCTCTCCCCCTCAACATATCTGCAACAATAATCTAAATACACAACTCAATGGATATGTGTACAATTAAATCTGCTGTTGGGACATATGTCCTATTGTTTGATAAATATTGAAATTTGTTTCTATGCATGTGCCATGTTGAAATACTTCCACATTGGTGGCATGCTGCCATCAATGTAACCTGCATGCTATTGTAATGACCACTGTGGTTCCATATATGCATGTGTTCTGTTTGCTATGCAACTGTTCCATATCTGTTGTTTTGGGTGAATGGGAATATCTATACATGCTGTTATACCTAATCCTGGAATGTGCTGACTATTACTAACCCACTTATATTTTAAAATTGAAACACCATAGAACGTTTGGGAAGGCTGGTCCCAGCGGACCCACATCTCCTACCTCATCTGGCCATGACACGGGGCACCAGCACATCTGGGGCTGACCTCGGGACCTCCTCATCCACTGGTCCTGCACCACCTTCAGGTGGAACCGCCTCAGCAGATGGGGCTCACCCCCCTTGGGAGCGGGCATGGACAGGAAACTATCACCTGTCATCAGGTCCAGGGTCTGCTGTGTAGCAAGTTCCGCAGGGAGTTCTGAGATCAGCTACACCAGCTTGAGGGCCACGTGGCACATTTAGAGGGTCAGCCTGCCCCTCCTACCAGCCCTCAGCACAGTCACCTTTGGGGCCGTGAAGGTATAGTGGTGAATGCCCATGGGTGGGGACCTCAGTCCCACTGTTTCCATTTGGGGGTTCATGGGTTTCTGAATTCCAAACACCCCTCCCCCCACAGGTGTCATATACCGCACCTGTATGCTGTCTTGTCTGTGATCCTACTCAACCTACCTCCCCAAATATACATACTATCCTTCCCCAACACACCACTCTCACCTTAAAAAAAATCTCGCTCATACATAGCTGTCCATTTTGCACACATGTCCACTGGACACATGCAATCAGGTCTAATTGGCTTCACAACATATTATTGTTGTCCTCGCCCCTCTCTCAGGGGTTTGATTGTCCAAATCTACCTCCAAATCAGTGTATATGCACAGCTGTTGTTGTAGAAGAAATGGACAGCTATGGACCTTCCCTACACCCATACTGCACATCCCTAGCTATTTTCCCTACTGTCTTTCCCTCTTTGTACCTCTTTTTTACCACTTTCTTATCACCCCTTTTTCTTTTCTTTTAAAGAAATTAGCATGAGGGTAAGCAGAAGAAAGCACTTTTAAGGACTAGCAAGTGGGTTTAAGCCTGTTTGTGCGGGAGTAAGCAATGCACACACAGAATAAGCAATTTTAAAGCTAGCTCTCTGTAAGCATATTTAACAGGAAGTTAGCATTGCTTACTGTTGTTCAAACCCACACAAACCCGCTTACAACTGCTTAAAAGTGCCTTAATCACTCTGTGTCCAACAGACCTTGTTCTGCCCAGCAACAAAGCCTTTGCCAGTCTCGAACCCAAGCCCCATGCACCCCACAGCCAAAATGCTTTACTACTAAGCCATGTCAGATATTATGAACTCTGATGTTTTCTCAAACATATCATCCAGCACAGTCATTCAACAGTAGAGGAAATGTATTTATATATGTAGATGTATATATATATATATATATATATATATATATATATATATATGTATATTTATATATATAAAACTATATGTATACATACATACATATATATATATATATATATATATATATATATATATATATATATATATATATACACACACGTGTGTGTGTCTGCATATATAGCAATATATAGATGTAAACAGATATATATATATATATATATATAGTATATACATCTAAATATATATATATATATATATATATATATATATTTATAGAGAGAGAGAGAGAGATAAGAGAACATAACAAATACATATATGACCAAAGGCACCATTAATGGGGGTCAGGGGGTCAAATTTAAGTACCTCTTGTAAATATTGATATCATCCCCTCCTCCACAGCTAAAAAGATCTGTCTTGCAACACAATACCAACACTTGCAAGTCTGATACCCAGCACCCTACCCAACATAGCCACAAGAAGTTAACAGTAATCTATCCCACCTGTATTATGTCAGGATGGTATCAATAATATATTATGTAGAACAGTCTGTCTACCATAGGTAATGTACAATGTGGAAGCAGTAAACATTCCAACGATGCATATACACATACACATATATGCAGATACATATATGTATATATATATATATATATATATATATATATATATATATATATATATATATATATATATATATATATATATATATATATGTATATACACATACACACATACACACACATATACATATATTACTACGTATAGATATGTAGAAGAAGATACATATTTAGAGGGTGCACACATATTGAATAGCCAGTATTCCTACAGTTGCCACCTTTTAAAATGGGCAGTGTTTGATTCTCTCATACAAACGACAATTATTGCATGAAACATATACCCACAGAGAAGTCAAAGGATAGGACACCACACACAGGTTTGCATACATAAGAAATGTTTGTGTACTATTTCCGTTGAATATGCCATATCATATAACTGTTAGGTGTTTGGAAATACATACTGAGTAATACAACTCTTAAGCAAAACATTTTATACAGTAATCCGAAAGCATAGCATATGTTGCTGTCCAGGCCAAGGCCTTCAAGTAAAGAAACGCTGGACCAGAAGATAAGAATCAATCAACAGTAAGTAATGCAGATGTAGGTCAGCAGCCTCCAATTACACTCTATACTCAAACCCTAGGGGGAAAAGAATTTCGTTGTCACAATGAATATGTATCTGTTACATAACAATGCTTAACTTAAAACATCACTATCACACTGACAAACAGAGCAGTCTGTAAGACATTAAGCACTAGAAGACCATTGTTCTCAAGGTGGAATGTATGATAATTTACAGGCATATACCCTAAGGTGTCTTACTACTGATATCCCTCACATGTTGTGACAGCCTAGTTCATATATGGTGCATACCCCTCCCTCATAGAATGACTTGTAGGCATATATAACAGTGTTGCATACACTGACCTCTGGACTGTACAAGGACACGCACATTTTGTCCAGCTATAGCCCACATATATATGGACCCTACCCCACTTTATGTGTGGGGACCACAATATTACTGGAATGATGGCAGGACTGGCAGCATTACATAATCATAGGCCACTACTTAACAACCTCTTACTGCATGACATATGGAAAAAGCCTGGTATATAGGTGGAGGACAGAGGCTGGAACACAGTGCCATATTTGCAATACTGTTGTTATACACCGAGATGTAATTGCTGGTGTTACAGGAATATGAAGTCAGAAACATAAATGGATGTAGCCATGTACTGATAGCACTCAACTGACAGAATGCCAGTGATATATCTGAGACAAGACCTGTGTGGTGGCCAGACAAAACATAACAACCAATCCTCTGGCCATCATGTGGATAGGCCAACAGTTGAGAGCTATGCAGACCGGCTGAATTCCATGCTAAACTAATGTGTACACACAAACCCTGTAACAGTAGCAGTATACAATGCATAAAACAACACTTTACACATTGTCTGTAGATCTGGAACCTTATATAAATATGTAGTTGGCCTGTGTCTGCAAGTTCACTTGTAAGAGGTATTGCTACCTGCTGTCTGTAACACTGCTGCCAACACACAGGAAGTATGTCTTCCATAAAGGAAAGGTAAAGGGATCACGCCCAAATGATTTAGTAATATATAGTAGTGGGCTGCCATGACAGTGGTAATTGGAAGTACTACACAGCAGGCTGCATGCAGGTAGCAAGTGGTGGACCCTGATTGGTGTAGAGGGTATCACTTGATCATGTTCATCATCTACAAAATCCATGCTGCAATCTATTCAAAGCAGCTCAATCCATTTAATGGAGAGAGTGCGAGAGATAGAAAACAAAAATAAAACAAACATCCAGTAAATAAAAAGTTGTTCAACAACTGAACCTACAGACATCCCAAGTTAACCAAGGGGAAACAGCAAACTGTATCCAGAGGAGACATTAATCCCACAACAGGTACATGAAGCATATATGCATGTAATTGAATGTAGTACTTGGTTTATAATAATGGGATAGATGATGTGGAATGATTTATATGTGCCATCAGGAGTTGTTGAAATGATATCCTGCTGAACAACTCCTATGGGCAATAGTGTCTGTCCCTGTGGGCAGTGGGCCATACCTGTCAACTGTGCAAATCAGCACTGAATGACAAGATGTAAGCCATCATAGTGTGTGTTGTGTAATGCAAGACATGTATATTAGTGTGGCCAATAGCTGGTGGTGGAAGTAATGCCGTTATGATAGACACATGAGTTTCAGAGCCCACCACTTACAGGACAGTCATGTTAATGTGTAATGTAGCATGCACAAATGCCATAGGTGTGTAATAGGCTTACCTGAAATCTATCCCTATATATCCTACTAATGTTAAGCTGTGTCTACATATGACACCTGTCTGTGTTGTAGCAAGGCAGAACAGTGCAGCTGTGCAGGAAGGTGAGTCAGAGAGTGTGGACTTGATGTTTGAATGTACCCCACATATATATATAGATATATATATATATATATATATATATATATATATATATATATATATATATATATATATATATATATATATATATATATATATATATATATATATATATATGTCTACAGATATACAGACACATTTATATATATATATATATATATACCACTCATAATATATCTGCATATATATATATATATATATATATGTATATAAATATATATATATATATATATATATATGCATATATATATATATATATATATATATATATATATATATATATATATATACATACAGACGTGTATGTCTAACACACACACATATTTATATAAATACGTGTCCCCTACTGTTGAATGACAGTGCTGCAAGATATGTGTGAAAGAACATCACACATATCCATACACACATATATGTACAGCAGTAAGTGAGTGCAAACTGGACAGTTATGTCTGGTGTGAATTCCATGTTGGGAACACATTGCCCTTGTTTGTGAAGGTGGGATTGGTATTTTGGATAAGGATAGTAGGTATATTTGGGGAGGTAGGCTGGGTTGCAAGACAGACAAGACAGAATACAGGGGTGGTCTATAACTCATGTGGTGGGTAAACACCTTGGATGGGGAGTGTTGTTTGGAAATTGGAAGCCCATGAGCCCCTATATGGAAACAATGGAACCAAGATACCCACCCATGGGCAGTCACAACAGCATCTTCACGGTCCTGAATGTGCCTGGGCTGGGGGCTGAGCAGGAGGAGCATACGGACCCTGTGATTGTGTACTGAGGGGCTCAAGGTGCTGTAGCACATCCCCCACATCTCTGTGGAGCTCCCTGTGCACCAGACCCTGGACCTGACTTCAGGTGACAGGATCCTGTTTGTGTGTGCTCCTGAGGGAGGGGTGAACATCATCCCCTGAAGTGGTTCCACCTGAAGGTAGTGCAGGACCAGTAGATGATGATGAGGTCTCAGGGTGGGTCCCAGATGTGATGTGGCCTGGTAACATGGCCAGGTGAGGTGGGACAGGTAGTTCTGCTGGCAACCGTCTTCCCAAACATGCTATTGTGTCACTGTTATAGAACACATGTGGGTAGTAATAGTCCACACATTCCAGAATTATGTCTAACAGCATGCATAGATATCGCCATTAGCACAAAATAACAGAAGTGCAGCAGTCACATAACAAACAGAACACATGCATATATGGAACCATAGTGGCCCTTACAATGGCATGCAGGTGACATTGTTCACAACAGGCCACCAATGATAGTGTTTAAACATGGAACATGACTACAAACACATTGCACAAATTGTTGTACAATACGATATATGTCCCAATGGCAGGTCTTCTGTAGACATACCCATTGAGTTGTGTGATCAGATTGTTGTTGCAGATATGGTGTGGGGAGACAGAGATGTGCATTAACAACTATTATGCCCTTGCAGTATGAGGTCCTCAGACTTGTTTCCCTCTTTATGTCTTTCAGGCAAAATGTCCAGGGAGAGACTTCCGATGTACACAGCCACGGAGAATGATGTCATCATCACATACCTGGTGCAGCACTATCACATCCTGTTTGGGCGTACAACCCATGATCTGCAGGAGAGGACCACCCTGTGAAACGATCTTGTCCACGGGGTAAACAATGTAAGCCTGCATAAATGCAGTCATGAGCAGATCTGACATCAATGTACTGATCTACTCCGCCATGCAGTGGCGGCTGGTGACTTCAAATCAAAGGGGGGCTGCAGGAGACAGCTGAATGGGTGTGGTCAAGGGGAAGGGGTGTGGTCAACTAGAAAGGGGAGGAGCTAAAACCACAAAAACTAACTTTAATTAAATACGCTGCCCTGGGTGGCAAACCATCATTATGAGAGTCCAATCAAGCTAAAAATAAGTGTAGAAGAATAAAAATATTTCAATGCATTGGCTGCATAACAGCTTACTTAATATCTAGATGGAAACAAAAGGTTGTGAGGCATGAAAAAATAAATTACTTTTTAAATACATTACTGGAATGCCAGTCAAAATCAAGTATAAGAAAAACCAGAAGGACTCAACTCAAACCAGTTCTCCTTGCACTGCAGTTCTAATTATAATTTATATTCAGCTTTATTAAAGTACCAAGTAACATGTAGAAAGTAGAAATCTCTGTGATGCCCCCACTTGTAAAAATGTTTCTTATCCAAAATAGACCTGCTGCCTGACAACTATCTAATTGTTTCATGGGGAAAACATGATCAAAAGTAAAAAATGAAAAGCAAACAAGAAACAAGCTCAAGATACGTTGCTTAAAGGATTACTGTACAGGTTATGGACCACACATGATTGGCATTCTGTTTAGTTTACGGGTAAAGTCTGTAGAGATGACTGGAAGTCTCCAACAAGTGTAATGAGCTTTTTAAAATAATGGAATCCTGTCCTTTAATACCCAAGGCTTATACATTATCTAGTCAAGTATTCTCTGCATGGCAACAACAGAAAGGCTTTCAATGTTAGCAATTCTTTAACAGTATGTTTATTAAAGCTTACTTGCATCTTACGATCTCAGACAAGCTTACCTTATGGTCATTAAAGCATTGCTACTTAAACACAGAGCAACAGGCACTTTCTGAGTAATAAGCATAAATCTGAGTAATAAGCATAAATCAACAGTACAAAAATATGACAGAAACCAGACAGTTCTGCAAAATCAAGGACAGATGAAAAGCCACTGTAGTACTTGTGTCTACCTTGGATGGGGGGACACACTGCACATTTACACTGCATAACTACTCCTTGCCTTGCTTGGACACATCCAGAGTCACTACATGGGGGAGTGGGGTGCAACAAGTATGTCACAATTTGAAATGTCTCTGGCTGACTGTGATGGCCCTGACACATTTGTCATACCTCTCAACCTCAGAGCAAGAAATCTGGACAAAGCCATACACAGAAGTGGGACAAAGGCCCAAAAATAAGGACAATTTTAAATATTGCTCTAATAAACTTAGAAAGATAACAGAATAGGTCTTGCATTAGTATGAATTTTCTGAAGGGTATACAATCTGAGACTCAAATGTCTGTCATTATTTTCTAACTTTAGTCTTTAGTGATTTGTCACTAATTTGCCAAAAAACACAATTTTATGAAAAATGGACCAAAAATGTGATGCAAAAATATAAAATAGCCACACAATACAGCTGGGAACCTGTCAAAGAAGGGGCACTTTAATATTAGTACTGCTAACTTGAGCAGCTGACAAAATAAAAGAATCTACATGCATTTCAAGTAATCTATAACTTTGATTATTACAGTTATTTCTTAATTGTAAACCCTCCATGTTTTCTTCCAAAATTGCTATTTTGCGGAGGGATTATTAGGGGGAAGAGCAACATTTTAAGCCAAAATCGGGGACAGTTGAGAGGTTGGCTATGCCTAATTCTATAAAGCAATTTATTTGCATGTACCTCTCAACCTGTTAATGCAGTAAATCTGAACAAGGCCAAATATATTGGGGAACATATAAACAGTACTAAAAATTGCTCTTGTATAAATTGAGACAGTTGATAGAATAACAGTTCTTACTTTAGCATGCATTTTTCTTAAGGTTATGAAGTCTGAAACTCAGTGTATCATTATTTAGTGACTTAATTCCTAAATGATTTGCCAGAAAACTACAAATTTTATGAAGAACAAACCAAAAATAAGAAGCAAAAATCTATTCATTCTTTGAAAATCTGGACAGTTGGGAGGTATAGTTCAGCTGGGCCTGTCTGAGTTTGCTGCCCTTCCCCCCTGACAAAATCATGGTTGAATGGGGCCTCTGCAGCCATTCCAATGAACCATTACTTGGCTATTTCACTCCATTTACCATAAACACTAATGTGCATACTGCTTTACTTCTATGATGAGTTGGACTTCATTTGAAAGTTTTATTTTGTATTTTACAGCACAAACACTAAGTAATCTGCTAAACAAAGCAATGCAGTCTCACAATGAAAATTTAGCATTAAAACTTCTCTGCCCCTGAAACTCACATTCATTGAAACAGCATTGAAACCCACATTCAAAGAAAATACATTTTGCCAGTGGCAGATAAAGATTAATTTTGGGCTGTTTTCAAATCATAGGCCCCTTGCATATGAAACATACATGTGCTCTTTGATACACCTTCCTCATTGTACTAAATTATATTCCTTGTACAATACAGTACCGTTGTTAGAGGACGTTTTAAATTTGTTTTGAACATTTTTCCAATAAGCAATGAAACAAAACGCATGCACCCATAATGGCAAAACTGCCCAGTTCAGAACATTCATCATAAAAGTCTACTCAGGCTTCCACAGTCCATCATTATCAGAAAATATGCACAATTCTACAGTCCGCCATTATCAGTAAATATGCACAATTCTACAGTCCATTATCAGTAAATATGCACATTTCTACAGTCCATTATCAGTAAATATGCACAATCTCTGAAGAAGTAAAAGTCATCTAAATAATTCCACATTAAAGAAATCTGTAACTAATGAAGAGGTTGCTGCTAGCAAACACCTTTATATTTCATGGTTTCATCGAAAAATAAAGTGTCTGCTGCCCCTCAGGAATAAATTGCCTATATTACATTAAAAAATGATAAGCTAGTAATATTGCAAGAGGAAATGGATGGCAAACTGATAACAGACTCATAGTTAGTATCTTCACCAAGGAGAACATTCTCAGTATGGCAGCATCCACCCCTTGTGGGAGTAGAACCCACAGCCTTCTGCATCAAAAGCAAGTACACAACCTGTTGTGCTATTAACAAGGCAAGCCAACTTCATTTAAGCAACACTAAACTTCTGTTCCCCTGCAGCTCTCAGCTCCTTGTAAAATCTACTCAATACTCAACTGCATCTCAACTTCAAGAGCACAAGAAAACTGGAAAAAGCCAAAATGTATTGGGGGTCAAAAGCCCAAAACCAGGGACACATTAAACATTGCTTGTATAATCTTGGAAAGTTGCTAGAATAAAATGCTGTGTTACCACCATACATTTTACTGCCAAGGTCCCTGTGCAAAACAGTCAGAGCAACATACCACTACGCCAAATCAGCTGCTTTGTAAAAGAGAGGAAGGCTGAAACTTAAATGGCCATCATTTAGTGAATTCAGTTCTCACCATAGCTGTCAACCTCTTAGTACAAAACACCTGGACAAACCCAGTAATGAGGGAATACAGCCCTCAGACATATTCAGCGAATTCAGTTCTTGCCATAGCTGTCAACCTTAGCACAAAAAACCTGGACGAAGCCAATAATGGGGGAATACAGTCCCAAAAATAAAGACAAATTTCAAATATTCATCTTATAAACTTAGAAAATTGCTAGAATAAAAGGTTGTGTTACTATGTATTTTCTGAAGAACATGAAGTCTGAAATTCAAATGCCTGTCAATTTTACTGCTGACAGAACAAAAACAATTTTCAGCAGAGACCCAGGGAGAAATACTGCAGACACATCTTTCTAAAATGACAGGGCACCAGAGAAAATCCACACAAACACAGGGAGAAGATGCAGACTCCACACAGAAGGCACCCCAGCCAAGAATCAAACCAGAAAATCTATAGTTGTGAGGCAACAATACTACCACTGCACCATCAAATATGCAAAGAATTAAACATTCAGAAACCTGAAGTCTGAAATTCAAATGCCTGTCAATTTTATTTAACATTTGTTAATCAGGACAGTCTGACTTGGAACAAAAAAAAATTTCAGCAGAGGCCCAGGAAGAAATAATGCAGACATGTCTTTGTAACATGGGAGGATACAAAAGCAAACCCACACAAACACAGGGAGAAGATACAGACCCCACAAAGAAGGCACCCCAGCCAAGAATCAAACCTGAGGACCTGCAGCTGTGAGGCAACAATGCTACCACTGCACCATCAAATATCATGCATTACAATATTTACAAACCACAGATATTATGAGGAACAGATCAGATCAAATATGAGGCAAAAATCTGCAATTTTTTTTACAAATGGTGGTGGGTAGGGAATTCAGGTCTTTAACACCTGCATACAAGGTACAGGTTTCAAGCCTGAGGTATTCCCTACCACACACACACACCTGTAGTAGCAAACCACAAAAACTAAATATACTGCCCTGGGTGCCAAACCGTCATTATGAGAGTCCAATCAAGACAAAATGAAGTGTAGAACAATAAAAATATCTCAATGCATTGGCTGCATGACAGCTTAATATCTAGATGGAAACAAAAAAGGTTGTGAGGCATGAAAAAATAACTTACTTTTTTAAATACATTAATGGAATGCCAGTCAAAATCAAGTATAAGAAAAACAAGCAGCACTCAACTCAAACCACTTCTTGCACTGCAGTTCTAATTATAAAATATAAATTATAATTAGAACTGCAGTGCAAGAAGTGGGTTTATTCAGCAACTATATTGTGTAGTCATTTTATTTGTTTTCATCTTAATAGCAGACATTTCTTTATGACATACAGCTTTGACAGTATTTCTATAAAGGAAGCTGTAGTCTCTTTTTTCAAATTCTTTGTAGTAATTTTCCTGGCTGTTAGTAAGTTACATAGAAGTCTGATTTGGAACATTAAACAATGCAAACGGTTTACTTTATACAAATTTATAAAACCACACTGCTTGAAGGAAATATTTGTAGGTACTGCACAAGTATGTCCTCAGTAATTAATGTTAAGGTTTCAGCTACAGAGCACTGCACTCTTGCACTCTGGTGTGAAATATGATGCATGAACATAAAAAAACAGCGTTTGTATCCATTATCATTCCCCTCACAAAAAGAAAGCAGCTCTGTAAGTCAATGAGTCAGCCATACACCCATCAGGGAGCCAAAGAGTATACTTACTTTAGTTCTTCACTCTGTTCTTCTAACTTCTTGTCTGTCTTCCTTCTTCTTTCTTCAGTTCTTCTTGACTTCTGTTCTGTTCTTCTTTCTTATCTTCACTGTCTTCAGCACAGGGTGCACAGCAAGTCAGCAACAGCACAGCTGACAAAATAGTATAACGGCGCCCAAATAAAAAAAATAAATAAATAAAATGCAATCGCAAATTAAAAGAAAATTATTAATAAAATAAATCCCGTGTGACTGTGACAGTCACGATCGATCCAAGGCAAGCCCACAATTGAGTATCTGATTGATTCTCGCTTTTTCCAGCCCAACGATAAAGCCCGGAAGAGAGCGACAACCAATCAGCATCATTTAACCCAGCAAGCATGTCATGACGCGGCTCGCGGGCCGCCAGTCCGAGCCTCTTCCAATTCTATGCAGTTTGGAACCGCATAGACTTCTGGGCATCACAATGATGCCTTAATTACTCCCCAGGCTGCAATAAAAAAAAAATCTATTTAAAACCGCCGCAACCTAAAGGCGGTTAAAAGTCATCTTGATTACTTCGAAGTCATGGACTCGGAGAGACCAACAATTTTCATTTAAAACAAAAAAATACATCTCTGCTGCAAAAAAGGTACTTTATTTACATTTTCTTTTTCAAAGCTGAGGGGGCTGCAGTCCGGCAGTCCGATGCCATGAGCCGCCCCTGCCGCCATGCCTGTTGGCATTCTGCTGCAGTTAGGGGGGGACCAGCTTGCAACAGGGGGGCATGCCATCCAGCCCCCCCTGACACATGTTGAGGAGCTCCTTGCCAGCCTCGGGGCACCTGCCCACCCGCAAACACAAGACCCGGCAGAGATCATAGTGGAGGTGGGTGCTACCCACACAATGGCTGAGGAGCATGCAGGTAAGGCCACAGGGCACATCAGTAGATCACTGTTATGTATCCATCTGCATCTGTAGAGTTTAATCATGCATATGTGAGATGAAATATATATAGTCTGTTGCTGTGTTGCAGTAATAAACAGCTGTGCAGAATCTGTAGTATTGTGGGTTTGTACTGTTGATGCACTGTAATGCTGCTCCTACTCTGTATCAATGCCACAGGTGTGGCTACTGATTTCACATCTCCCATGCAATTATGTAGTTCCCTCTGGTACACCTCTGGGGCAGCAGCCTGTAGCTAGTGAGTATGGTGTTTGTTCAGGTTTGCCAATACACTGGTCATGTTATGGCCATGGTATATTCCATGCACACATTTAACACACCTACCCATAATGCATGCTGTACATGTTCACTTATTGTTGCTGTCAACTGCACTACATCACAGTGGTCACCATCATGGTGTATGTGAAGGGTATGTAAGAGTCCTGCAATATAGCTAACAACTTGTCATTGCAAGATGTGTGCACAGAGGTGAACATAATGGTGGGATAAATGGCCTACAGTAGGGACATGTCTGAAACATCACCCTTATACAGTGCTACAACAGTGTATATACCACAATTACAATGGCAACTTTTACAGATCTACACTATAGCATATCACAATACTGCATTCCACAACCCTTACAACCTGCAATGTGGTCCTAACATGAGTAATGAAGGTGTAATATGGAATCCAGTGTTAGGACAGAAAATATGGGGAATACATACCTTCACAAACACTGGAAGCATATGTGTCCATACACTCCAGATAAAATATAGTGGAAGCAGCTTTTGAGGTACTGACAGCATGCATTCTTCATGAGTATGGACCTTCACGCAAGTACAGGTCCTCAATGTTACACAAAAAAATGGTCTGCTGCTCAAGACGTTTGGCCATCAAATGTGCCCACTTACCTGAAATAGAGGGAGCCATGGCTTACACACATCTCACAAGCCATGGATTGGATCCCATCCCCAACAGGTAACACTCAGGAGATGGACAAGTAGCCTTACCTCACCATTGTATATACCATGGCAAACAGTGCAGACAGCCATGTATGTGGTGTGGATGTATGGGACAGGATTAATGTAGAAAATAAACAGATGGCCATCCAAAACAGATGATGACACATGTTGCAAACTGGTCATGCAGGCTGACTAGTAACATGCCACAACACTGAGGGAGTTGCAGACATGTCTAGCAAGTACTGGCTGGGCAGTACCTGTGTCAGCAATTGCCTGGACTCTGCATAAGTGTGGCCCATGGGTCAGGGTAATCAGATGGGACAGTTGTACCACAGGAAACATCCGCCAGGGCTCTCTACAGGTAGCATATGGATAACAGCAAACGTCCCCCAAAGGCATGCGCTGCAATGTGTAGTGGTGTACCAAGACCACATTGGAAGCCTACAGACAGTGTAAATTAAGATACATGTGCTGCACAACCAACACCTCACCCCACCTCAGGCCCACAATCCCCATCTGTACCTTGATGGTGCCAGTGTACACCTGTATGTTTGCCATTCATTAGCAGGGACTAGGCCGGTACAAATGGTGTTCAGAGTTTGAGACACTACAAAATGACACACGTGTGTAGGCCATAGTTGTCAAGTATATGCAAAAAGGCAGAGGATGGGTAGGGTGTGTCATCCTGAAACACAACAGTGCACTGAAGAAGAGATCAACAGCTTGCTAAGAATGGTTGTATCTGCACATAGTTAAGGTCATGAATTGTGGCAGACATAACCCTGACTCCACAGCAATAGTGACGGCACTGTGTAACCTCCAAGGGCTGTGCACATGAGTTGACCTTGCAATCATGCAGAGTTGGGGTACATTTGTAGGGCAGAGTGACCAAATACTGGCAAAAGCAGATGGCCCATGATACTATACCCTTCCAGGAATAGTGACTGCTCTAGTAAAAATAACAGTTGGTGCAATAAACCATCATGATAAGGTTGTGCACACATATGAACCCACAAATTGTATGCATCTCAATCAGAATCTGCACAACTAACACATTTGTTTGATACTGCATTTGATTGCACATGTCATATGTCACATATCAGGTTCATGTAATATTAACATATGCAGTAATGTGGCCTCATGGCATATCAGGGAAGAGGGTGCCATATCAATAAGGGTGTGTACACTCCCCATAGCCATGGTAAGTTTAGAAGGTTGTCAGTGTAATTGTATTTTATTGGCCATACATGCACGGCTGATGATGAGATCTTTAAATCAGACATCAGGCATTCACAAATGACATCTGTCCACATATCATCCCACGTATGTGTCAGTCAAATACATAGGGGCTGTGAGAAGCAGAGCAAACATAACTGACACACATATACACATTCAGCAATTGTGTGTACACAGTACATGCCAGGGTACCAAATAGGTCACAGCAATACTGTGTATATGGGTGCAGTGTGTTCCAGGGGAAGGGGCATCACCTACTAACACAACCCATGCATCACAGAGATGTATAATGTTGGTAACAGGGATTGACTATAGCTGCACTGCATGCTGTTGCGTGCCATATGTCATGCATGTTGACAGATGGGTAATGAGAGGTCTGTGTGTAATATATTTGTGCAAACTCACCTGTAAGTGTGTGTGTGTGTGTGTGTGTAGATATCTATAAATATATGTGCACACACACACATATATATATATATATACATATATATATATATATATATATATATATATATATGTGTGTGTTTACATATATACTTATATATATATATATATATATATATATATATATATATATATATATATATATATATATATATATATATATATATATATATATATATATAATATATATGTGTGTGTGTGTGTTTACTGATGTACTATGTTTTCATCTGTAAATATATGTTGTAGTAAGTTCTATGTTAAATTGTTAATAAAGCTATGTAATCAATGTAACTACTGTCTGTTTTTTTTTTTGAGCCTTTCTCCCGAGCCTCCCCACTGATATATATATATATATATATATATATATATATATATATATATATATATATATATATATGTGTGTGTGTGTGTGTCTATGTGTGTGTGTGTGTGTCTATATGTTTTTATATATGTGTATGTATATGTATATATATGCATATATATCCATACATGTATATATATATATATATATATATATATATATATGTATATATATATATATATATATATATATATATATATATATATATATATATATATATATATATATATATATATATATATATATAGTTTAACATATGTCCATATGTCCGGAACATGCAGTGGTATCATACCTCAGCACCAATAGTCACAACCTCTTAGTGCAAAGGAATGTCATGTAAGTATTTCAGGTATAAATGTAGACTGTTGCTACTGTAACAGGGGTTGTCTTAACAGAAATGTTATGTGTGGGAAGTCACATCTGATATTGACATGTACGCCATCAGTTACTGACAGACATTCTAAGATCATCATAGTACAGTACCACAGATATCACAGTAATGGTCCTGTGGAATTCAGCAGAGATATGACCAATAAATGTGGACAGTCTGACACACTCTGGTCAGTTCAGAAGTATACACAGAACCCCTTTGTGCAAGACGTGTGGACCAAGCTTGACAAAGTGGATGTTAACAGCCATGTAAATGGGAATATCATGTAAATGCTGAAATAGATATGCTCACACAGTTTATGCATTCACACACTTCTGTCTGTCCTGACACATAATAACCGATGGAGCAGAGGTCACAAGCCCACATACTACCCACTAGTTAGTGACATGCATATGTACAGCATCCTACTGCTTTGTCAGAAATACACAACATTTATGGTGGCCTGGCAGCAGTACAACTGACAAATATCTGGACATAACATCACACTGGTAAGTACACTCAGCTGCTAGGCATGTCACAAAGCACTGTGCAAACTACAGGCAGACTGCCACAACACTGGCCTACATTTCCTATGGGGGAATACACATGTACCTGCAAATATAGCAGGATCTACAGGCATGTAACAGCACGGAGTAACAGACACCTGTGTGATAGCGCATACCCACAACCATTCTGAACACAGCCACAGCCACATATGGTAAGCGTGCTTAATATTACAGTATATGGACTGTCTTATCAACACCATCCTCATATGTGCCATTCACACACTAACCATACATATACTGGGTCAATACACAGTGTATTTCGATGCCTGAGTGTGGTATGAGACATGTGTGGGTTTGGCCCTACAAACATCTAAGCCGATAGGGTATCATACATTGGAGCAGCATGCAACATCAGACAGAACAGGACCAAGAATAATGTCATCTACCACAGTCTGTACACAGGCCAAGGTACTTATTCTCAATACACACTCTGTCAACAATCACCATAAGTACACAGACCTCACTACTGTACACACTACAACAGAATGTCCAGGTGTTTTCCTCAAATATAAGCTCTACTATACATAACACATCTAGCAGTCTGATATCTCACTGGCTTGTTATCAGGTATGATATCAATAAATAATGGTGTACTGAACATATGCACCTCTTACTGCATGACATATATACAAAGATTGACAGAGTTGTTGCTGGAGGCACAAACCCAGGGCCAATATTGACATGATGCTGTGATAAACTCATACATTTATTGTCGTAACAGGGTTTGTTGTGACATATGTCTTCTGAGGGATATGAAGTCAGTAACTCTCATGGCTGTCACCATGTACTGACTGCAATACTCAGACTATGCTATTGCATTTCTAAAGATAGGTCATCTGTGAGTAACACAACACATGTAAGACTCCAAACACTAGCCAGTCTGCAGATAGCCCTAGAGGTGAGAGTTTCCTCAACCACATAACACTGTCATGACAGGTATTAAATCATGTAGACCAGCCATATCCACACAAACCCTGTTAAACCAACAATACTTCAAATGTAGAAGAGCAAGAGTTACATTCTGTCCTCATGTCTGGAACATCCCCCTCCTGTTTGTTGGCCTGTCTCCACAGTGTATGGTGTAAGAAGTATATCCCACTACCCTCTGTGATGCTGTTTGCCAAACACCAACATGAAGTCCTGCACACAGTTAATGAAAAGGGCCAACATCCACATGATGTTCCTAGTTATAGGAGTGTGTTTCCATGCAATGGACTATGGGAATGTTACCCCAGCTTTTCCACATGCAGTCAGCTAGTGAGGGACTGCAATTCGTGCACAGGCCATCAGCTGATCATGAGCATCACTTACAAAACACACGCTGATGCCTAAGCAAAGCAGGTGTACTTTTCCACATCCACCAGAGAGGGAGTGAGATAGACAGATAGAGACAAAGTAAGAAAATAAGAGCTAAGCATATTTGTGTCACACACTTACCAGTACAGGGTTTCAAACCCCTGCCTGACTATGTATTGCTATTACATTTTTATGCAGTTATTGCACACGCCACAGAGCTTACATGTTGGAAAGCTGTCCAAAGGTATATTTGAAGGTGAGTAACATCAGCAAAAGTGATAAAGGAGGGATGAAGGAGTACATGTGCCTGTCCACAAAAGCAGGGGTCAAGGATGACACAACCATGCTCTCTCAGGGACTCACACACATTGTCACAGTCAGCATGGTCAGGATTAGAATTCCTAACTACTGCAGTATTACGCAGATATCACATGCACCACAGAGGTTATCAGGCTGATATATGGGCAGAAGGCATGTCAAGGTGACTGACATCAGAAGGCATGCTTTAGTAGGGCAATGGGAGATGTAGTGAGTGTGAATGGCTTCCAAATCATTAATCTCCACACATGCACAGACACAGATTTGCCAGTACCGACATGCATGGGATACTTTTTTCATAGGTATGTAGTGGTTGACTGTGCCAGAAGGCTGTACAAGGCTAGCAAAGGGTATACCTTGGCATCAGGCCACATGACAATAGTCTGCAGTGTGGCTCAGGGGTGTAGTCCCTGGATTGTCCCACACAGGTGGGTATTGTATTCACCATCCACTCATCTGGGTCACTATTGTGAGTGGCCAGTGATGTGCAATGCTTGCCATGTATGTGTTTTATATTCCATAACATGGACAGTGTCTGGGATGTGCACATGTCCCACATGCAGGTTCTGTGACATGTGGAAGTGTACCTGGGGTGTCTGTGGCATGTTGTGTGGACAGATTATTATCTGATGTGGCATTCCTGACCTCATGTGGTGAGCACTGGCTATGGAACTGAGATTGATCCTGAACCTACATTGACAGCATGATACAGGTATTCACTGGTGTTAGTGGCATCTGTCCATACAGGACCTGTGTATAAGGCATGGTATTTCCTTTGTGGGTTTCATTTGCTGACTCTACAGTTGTTGCAGGCATCCAGTGGAGAACATAGCAAAGGACCACTGTAAGAAATGATTTGCCTATTGTAGGGATGGAACAGGGTGCCAGGTCCTCTGTAGTCCACTGCAATCATACCATGGTTACTATCTGTGGGTAATATGCAGAGAACTACCAACATAGTGGTTGTTGCCTAGCCAAGTGTGTGTGTGTGTGTGTGTGTGTGTGTGTGTGTGTGTGTGTGTGTGTGTGTGTGTGAGACATGGGTGGAGAGTGTTCTCTGGGTAATATAAGGGTTGCCTATATTGTTCCCCAATCCATAATGTCACATGTAGGGGTATGGATTGTCTACACCAGCCTCTCTGCTGTTTGACATCTGTTGTCCTTGTAAGGTGGACATTGTGACATATAATAGGTCCTCCATATAAAAAAATTGTAAAACCCGCTCCACAATGAATCCTGTTATTACGCAATCACAGCTACCTCCACACAGGATACTGATGACAAACACACACACTTGACAGTGTGGAGATTCAACCCCCTACCTAGCTATGTATTGCTACTACAGTGCACTGCATTTATCGCATGCACCCCAGAGCTTACAGGGCAAGTCATTCTCCAAAGGTGTATTTCAAAGTGAATGACATCAGCAGGCTTGGCAAAGTAGGGCAATGGAAAGAGTAGTGACTGTGAATGGCCTCAAAAGCATTGATCTCTACACAGACAAAATAAAACACACACACACACACACACACACACACACACACACACACACACACACACACACACACACACAGAGTTTCACAGTTGCCATGTCTGGGATTAGAATTCCTGCCTAACTAGTACATCCCACTACAGCATTACGCAGTTATAGCATGTGCCATGGAGCTTATAGGGCTACTTTTTCCCAAATGTGTATTTCAAGGTGAATGACATCAGCAGGCTTGCCAAAGTAGGGCAATGGAAAGTGTAGTGACTGTGAATGGCCTCAAAAGCATTGATCCATACACTTCCACACACACACACACACACACACACACACACACACACACACACACACACACACACACACACACACACACACACACACACACACACACACACAGAGGAAAGTGTAGTAACTATGAATGTCCTCAAAAGCATTGATCCCTACACTTCCACACACGCACACAAGCAAACATACCCACACATGCCATGTCAGGGATTAGAACTCCTACCTAACTAGTACATCACACTATAGCATTATGCAGTTATTGCACACACCATGGAGCTTATAGGGCTACTCCTTCCCCAAAGGTGTATTTCAAAGTGAATGACATCAGCAGGCTTGCCAAAGTAGGGCAATGGGGAGTGCAGTGTATATGAATGGGCCATAAACCATTCATCTGGAAGCACACACACAAGACTTAGTCACACACAGGTTTACATTTAACAGGAACATGTATGAAACTTCTAGATGAATAATGACTTATACAGTCATGTTACATAGTTATCACAAGCACCACAGACACTATAGTGCTGAGGGATACCAGAAGCAAATGTCTACAGTGATTGACATTTTCCCATCATGTGGTATTGGCCAATTGGATGTTTGCTGGGTGGGACAGGCCTCATGATGGGAAGCTCTTTGTCACTGTCTGTCACTCTCTTCCACACATCTATGTATGTGTAAGCTTGGCCTGTTATAGTGTTTTGTTCTTGGATGTATGTGTGTATTCCTATTCGATGTGTGTGCAAAGCATGACTGGTGTGCAATGAGGAGTGTGTGCACAAACATCTGCGACTGACAAATAAGTTTAGTCCACTATTGTTGCCAGACATGGGCTTCATTTCTTTTTGAGCTTCATTTCTTTAAGTGTGGGAGCATGCCCAGTATGACCTTCTGTATTAAATGTGTGAATCCATCCCAGGAAGGTTGTACTCCAGTGTAGGGTTTTGTGCTCTACACCTACAGCTAGCAACCTGTTTCTGCAGGATATCTATAAATCAGTTGACCATATGGGGTCACAATGGGCAAAGGATAGTGGGATACTGTAACTAATTGTGTCTGTGCTGCTTCTGCTACATGGTGTTGGTGTTAGCAGAGATATTCAGACATATGTACTGTTTTACACTGTGATGTTTTATGTCATCAACTACTGACAGATATACATATTTGCTTGCAGTAATTTCCTAGAAAACACAAGATGAAAGAAGCTGTGTCCAGTATTGTGGTCTGCAGCCTACATATTCTTGCACAATCATGCCATTTTGGAGGGGAAGCTGCAGACACTTGCTAATGGGTCTGTGTAAATAGTTCAGCACCTTGGTACTGTGGTGGCTGAGGATCCCATGCCTGTACATCCATCGACGTGACAGTGTGGCCATACCTCACAACTGTACAGATTCACACGGGTTACCCAGAGGCAGGGCTCATATTTCTGGTCATTACCCCTTCACATTGTGGTTTGCAAGCAGGTTTGTAGCCACCCATTCCTGTGTTTGCAGGCAGGGATAGTATGTGCACACATCTGAGTTTCAGACTTCACACACTCCATGGCTGCTATGCTCCTACCCTCCCCTCTGTTATTCTATCCTCTTCCGAACATTATACAAATGTTATCTGATAAATATCCCTATAGTTATGCCTTCATCCCAGCAGTATTTAGGGGTTGGTCACAGTTCATGCAGTAGGACATGGTGGACATGCTGCTGGGATTTGTCAACATGGCCTTGCATTTGTGTTCTGTGGACTGTGTTATATTGTTACTTTGGAGTCCATGAGATAACATACATTGGCAGTATGGGTGAGACAGAGACCTTTAACAGAGGACTGTAGGGCATTTGGTAGTGATGCAGGCCATCTGTAGCAGACTGGTGCATTGTGTCACTCCTACAGTCCCAGGCTGCAAGCCATTATATTTCCCTGCGGTGACAGGGTAGGTGTGCAAGGTGTTAATGTCAATAGTTTCTGTCCTTATTGATCCATTGGTGTGGATGTTGACAGGGTGCTGCTTACAGCTAGGGACACACCTGCATGGGACACCTCTTCAGCATGCTGCATTCTGTTGCTATTCCCATACAGAGGTGGGGGTCATATTGTACTCATTCCCAACAGCAGGGATAAGACCTGTGAGGTACCTGTGGCTGATGGTGGGGTGAGCTGGGTGCATGTGTGCTACGGAAGCTACTTGCAGCTGATTTACACATATACGTGGGGCTATCCACTTATGCTGGCTTGTGCAGGGACATCAGCAGTTTCTCAGTACTTCATACCTGTGCCTTTTGTGGTCTGCCAGTGTTTGGCCAGACGACATCAGTATTCCGTACTAGACAGCCAACTAATGTGCTGCTAACCTGAATGTACAATTCCAAAGGTTTGTCCATTTGACAGCAACATTTTATATACTCTCTGTCTAGGGTACTTCCTCCTGTGTACTGTTTGTATGTCTGGGCCCACATTCATGACATATCCATCTTTCAGATGGTGACAGATATTACATCCAAACAATTAGTATGGATTACTGCTGGATTGTGTCTTGCTGGAATGCATTGTGTTTGGCACTGCAGTTGTGAGAACTTGGCCCTGTCATCAACAGTACTGGCCACTGACCACCGAGGCACAACTCTCCATGGCTAGATGCTGACCACTTTCACACAATATACAACACACAACAACCTAGCACACAGAACCCTGCATATTGCACATGTGCTACAATCTATCCTGCTACGTTGGCCTGCTCAGGTAATCTGTGCTCCACTGTTATTATACCTACACATACATGGTACTAAATTTCTACATAGGATTTTGGGGGGCACACCTGACAACTGTAAACATTTGCTATGACTGTACTGGTATTTCAGGTACTACATTTCATTCTGTATTCTGACCTATCATGCAGACTAGAAGCATATCAGTGTACTACAGTTCTTAGGTTTTATTGACCTACATTTCAGTTTCAGACTTCTTATCCTTCAGAACTAACATCCCACTGCCTGACCAGTTGTAGTCTGTCTGTGTAAGTCTTGAGGGGAGGCTGTTTTCCATAGCCATCAATCAGTGGCCTTAGCAGAGCCTTTCTTTGTGTTTGTCTACACCTGTCCTGCTGGCTGAGACTGTTGTTGGGTATGTGAGCCTCACTGGCATGCATGTGTGTGTCCTATGGACACACATTTGGCCCACCACATGTCCTGCATTGGGTTTGTCACCTTGTCTAGTACTGCCTACTATGCTGACACCAGTATTTGTTAAGGATTTCATGCTGCTGATATAGGTGTCTACTATCTGCTGGCATCCCATTCAGTCACCCCATTCCCTAACATGCTCACATCCATACGATAGATACAGGTAGCAGAACATACTACTACATTCAGCAATTGATAGTGAGCATGACTTACCTTGTGGCTGTGCCAGTATTGAGGATGGTGTTGGAGGGCTAACTATTGGATGCACATAGTACACTCCCTATACATGGTTAAGCACAGGTAGTGTCATGTTTGGCATCCCTTTTACTGTATGTGCGAGTCAGAGTGAGGTGTCATTCCATGGGTTTCTATCATGTCAGTGTATGTGCTATGCGTTGCCTCTTTGCCAAGGCCTGGGCATACTGGGCACACCTCCTTCTGCCTACTGGGGCAGTCTCAGGTTGTTCCTCCTCCTCTGAGTCACTCTGTGCCTGTGCAGGCTTTGGCAATGGGGTGGGGCTGTGTGGCCCTGCCCCATGCTGTTCCTGTTGCAGCTGTTTCCGCAGGATCATATTGTGTAGCATGGCACATACAATGACAGTTTGGGTACATGTAGCTTGTGAGTACTGCAAGGCTCCACTGGATATGTCCAGGCACCAGAACCATGACTTGAGCATCCCAAACACATGCTCAATTATGATTCTGTTCTGTGCATGTGCCTCATTATGGAGTTCTTGTTCAGAAGTGTGTGCATTTCTGATGGGTGTCATCAACCATGGCTCCAGTGCGTAACTAGCATCCCCCACTAGGTGGCCATATGGGATGTCTCCATTGGTAAATCTCTGGTACAGCTGCATCATATGCCAGATGTGGGAGTCGTGATAGCTTCCATGGCTGCCAGCGCACACATTCAATATAATGCCCTGGGCATCGCACATGACCTGGCAGTTGATGGAGGGGAAGCCCTTGCGGTTTATGTAGACCCTACCCCGCTCACTCGGTGGTGCTTTGATGTGTAGGTGCATGCAGTCTCTAGCATCCACTACCTCAGGATATTCTGCTATTTGGTGGAAGATATGCATATTGCTGGTCAACGCCTCATGGATGTTGAGGACATATATGTGCTCACCGGCATGTGCTGACATGGCATCCAGGAACTGATGAAGTACCCTGGATGCTGATGCCTGTGAGATCCCCATGATATCCCCAGTTGCCTTTGGAAGGTACCTGTGGCTAGTATTCTTAAGCCTACACATACCTTGGTATCCACTGGGATGGGTTCCCCTATGTTGGTTCGGTGTGTGAAGCGTGGCCGGCACAGCTCAACAATTTGCTGTAGGAAGTCCCTGTCCACCATACAGCACTCCACTATCTCCAGGTCATGTAGCCCCTGGTAGGTTACTCTGGGTCTGCACACTCTTATTCTTCTCCTTATTGTGGATTGGTCATCAGCATTCTCATCCTCGCCAACCTCAGCCTCTTCCACATGTTGATTTATGAGAGCGAATGCAGCCACTATCATTTTATTGCTTTTCTTAGGTAAAATTTCCCCGTTTGTGTACACCAGGGGTGTAGAGTTTGTGGGAAAAAACATAGGGAAAGGTGTTTGCATAGTTCATAGTAGTGTGCTGGGCTGGGCTGCTGCCTGTGTAATTGGCTGATTCTGATACATTTCACCTGCCAGCTATGCTAGTTCTCCTTGATTACGTTTCTACTGCTGTTTTCCCTTCCCATTGTCTTCCTATTTAAGCCCCTAGAAGTGCCAGGCAAACCCAGTGCTCAGATATGAATGGAGCTGCTGTTTCCTGGTTTAATTTTTTTGTTTTGTTTAAAACCTGGTGAGCGGCACGCACACCCATTTAGGCAATATAAAGACTGCTAGGCAGCTTCAGACACACCCCCTTCCTTAGCTCTGCTAAGCTAAGACCAAACCCAAGACACAGAGCTCCATTAAGCTTACAGTATGCCTGACACACCCCTGTATGATGTCAGCTAACTCTTAGGCTTGCACCATGGTTTTCCTGCACCTACACAGTTGGGTACAGGCTAGCCATGAGGGGAAATATGTGATTCAGTATCATTCCCCTCATTTGCATAGAATTGCCTGCTAATGCATAGTTACAAGTCTGACACTGAGCCTTCCCCTTAGCAACCACTATTCACTGGCCTTGTTGTCTTCTGCCTGCCATTGACTATAATGGCAAAATTGTGATTTTGCATATAAAGCATTTTTCAAGGTTTTGGTTTTATTTTTGGGCCGATCCCATTTGTGTACTGCTGCCCTATGCTTAAACAGCCGAAATCGGCCAAAAAAAATAAATAAAAGTTATTTTTTTTATTTTGAAACTGGTTTCCATGCCATTGGCATGCCTTTCACATTATGCACACCCTTTATTTGGAGCTGTCATGGCTCCGTTTTGTAGTTTGCAGAAATGTACTCATTTACTAACTGAGTACATTTCTGCAGGTTACACTAATCCTGCACAAACAGCTGCCAGCTTGCTAGATTGCTAATTTACCTCATTTGCATGGTTTTCACCTGCAAATGGGGTAACTAGCATACAAGAGCTGTGTCCATACAGGAGTAGTGCAGGAGTGCTCGTGCACGTCTGAGGAGCTTGTTCCTGAATCTCTTGGTGGCCATATTGCCTCCAGCATCTCTTGCACTATTCCTGCATGCCGTGCAGAGCTTGCTGAATGCTGGGGAAAGTGTTCTTGCAATTTAGTGTCTAATATCTGTGCTGTACACATATGCATAGTTAAAAGCATTGCTGCACCTCGGATATGTGTTTTGCAGTACATAAACTTGCACACAATGTTACAATTTGTAGTTTGTCCATGTATGCACAAGCACTTTACTGACACACAAATACATGATTTCCTTTACTGACTCCTATAGTAATTTGTCCAACTATGTACAAGCACTAAAATCACACAAAATAAATTAATTTCCAAGTGATCACTTCAGCAGTCTCTCCACATATGCACAAGCACTTCATTGACCCATAAATTAATTATTTTACCTAGCAACCCCTTGAGTAGATTTTCTAAGTATGCACAAGTACTAAAATAACAAAAAATAAATTATTTTCCACAGAGTACACTTCAGCAGTATGACCATCTCTACATAATCACACCACTGACACAAAAATTAATGATTTCCCCCAGTGACCCTTTCTGTAGTTTGTCCATGTAGGCACAAACACTTCAGTGACAACAAATGAAGCATTTCCCTCATCGACCCCTTCAGCAGTTAGCCATGTATGCAGAAGCATTAAATTGCAATAAAACAAACATTTCTTGAAGTGACGTCAATAATCATGTCTCCTTTTAAAAAGTATGTTAGTAAATATTCATTTTTTCCCTATCAGTCTTCTAATTAATTTCTCATTTAACTCTCGTATTCCACAGGTAAATTACTGTTAAGTGGTGGAAGTACAGGGTCCTTTATGCAACTGTATGCAAATGAGGCTCTTTTGCATTTATCTCTATGAATCATAGTAATACACAAATGTGTAATATCCTTTACCATGTAATAGCTCTCATCCTAACACTTAAACCTTAAGCATATTATGCTTTTGTCTTAAGGAGGGTTTTTTTACCAAAACTCCATATTTCTGTAGTCAACCTACATGACCTTATCTGCATAAGAACATAGTGTCACTCTTTGTGGATTACTACTATGACCTTTTGAAAGGCAGGATTATGAATACCACCCTTTGTTTAACAATATGGAGATGCTATCTAACAGAATGAGAGAATAGAACACTTAGTGTGACAAAACGGAGGAGCTATTTATCACAAAAGTAGCTAGGGGACTGTAAAACACACAATATAAGTAATTTTAGTCAAAGAGACAGAAACCACAATTTATTGTAAAATCTTGGTAAAAATATGTAAAACTGATAGGAACACACTTAGTTTAATAAGAGAGAAGTGCAATCTGATACAATAACAGTGCCAGGTGATGGTTTAAAACTCAGTCAGATACATTAAGACAAACAAATTGTAAAAAATGTAAAATTAGATAAAATAAGCTACACAGTACTGAAAACACTAAAATGACAATAACTACAAACTGAAACAACTACTTTCTTGTTTTTTATAAGATATTTGAGTGCGGAAATGCCAGGAAAAGCTCTTCTTACACATGTGCTGTTAGCATAGTTTTCCTGAATTCTTTGAAAAACTGATTATAAATGTGCATAATTTATATGCTGTACTGAAAGTCTTTTCTGAATTATGCATTTAGAAGCAGATTTTCCTGCAGTTCCAGAGATTAGCTGATATACTGTCTGCAGTACTGAGTCCAACAATTACTGTTTCACTTTTAGACTGCATCCAGGCATTCTGTTCGATGAGTAATGATTTAACTACATAAGTAGCAATAAAAGAATATTTCAGTGACTTTGCCTGGTAATTTAGCTAAAGCAGTCTTTCCTTTTGATCTTTTTGAAAGGTAAATGGAGATTACAATTTGAACAGCAAACTGTTTCTATTGAACTGAACTTCTGATTTCACAAAATGTAAATGTTAGCTTTTGATGCCATGCAGATTTTCTGTTTAAGGCATTATATTTAGCAATCCAAAGAATTAAAACTCAGGTGCAGTTCTCATAAGAGGTTTTTATAAACATGTGTCTACACCTCCCATTTTTTTTAAGGTGGCAGCAAAGCTACCTTTTTTATAAGTTCATAGGATCATAAGTAAGTACTAGACTAGCTGTCCTTGTGGGTCATTTTAAGTCTAGCCAATTTCACTTTTTACGCTCAAAATAACCTATCCCATTTGGTTATAGACTGGCCTTACCCATCCCATGGTCAATAATTATATATTATTCCTCATGATAATAACTGGGACCATATCATAAATAATTTGAGGGATCCATTATGGGATAAAGCATTTAGGAGAGGCCGCAATCCATTAGTAGTACAACGAGCAGTCCTGGGATAAGTTTTTGTTTCCCAACCATACATCTAATTTTCATTTTAAAATGGGCACAAATGAATTTTGTTTTATGTGGAAGGGGAATCTAATTCACAGCAGCAGTATCCTCTTTGAAATATACCTGTCCCTCCAAACCATTATGTTGATAATACAGAAGAGGTTTAGATCCCTAGACTAAGTATTTCTGATGCCATTTGACTTGATGATGTGCAGTAAATCCATCAGTAATCGGTCACAGGATGCCTTCTATGCCACACACAGGTCACTTCTTAAAAGTCTGCAGGACACCATGTACAGTGACAGGGCTTTGAGGCAGTCCATGTAGGACATGTTGTTTAGGCCTTGTTTCTACTTAGTATGGTATTTTTGTGGGGATTCCAGTTGTTGCACATGTCTAGACAGATACATGCCAAATGAGGCATTATATTCAATGACTGGCATAATGACGGCTGAGTAAAAGGGGGAAATTACATCCCTAGATCTAGACACAATCCCTTTGTTTATCAACAGTGCAATAAAGAAATACTTCCTTATAGCAATAGGCACACATTGGCCAAAAACTAGGTCACTGTCCACATAGGTTCCCAAGTTCTGAACAACTGGCTCAACTTTTAGGGGGCATAATGTCAATGTGGTAGTCCCTGGGGTAGAAAACTTCCCAAAGATGTAATAATGTATTTTAGTTTCAGTCCATGATTTTGACACCAGTTATTTATTTAAAAAATGTTCTGCAGGATGGCTAAGTCATTTGGGGATTCAGTGACTACTCCTAGTTTGCAGTCATCTGCAGACTTAGTTAGCTAGAGGCATATGTTATTGGCTTTTACTTCAGAAAAGTAGATTTCACACAGGACAGGTCCCAGCACAGAACCCTGGGAGACTCTACTGGTCACTGGCCTCTTTGTGGAGGTAACTTCCCCTATTTCAATTATTTTGTCTTATCTATGAGCCAGTTGGTTCACTTAGTTCATTTAGTTTTTATAAGGTTTCTATTTAAAAAAATAAAAAAGTAAATCTTCATTAATAGATGTCTAATTAAAACATGTCAAGGCTGCTTATCCAAATAATATACTTGGAGATTCCAGACAGCTCCAGCAGAAATAAAACTCTGACACTTAAGTATGGTAAAATGGGATTTCATTATGTGCTCAAAGACCATACTCAGAACTGTGGTAGTTTGAGTGATACTGGGAAAATGGATACTAACTCTGAAATGGCTGTATCTTGAACTAATTTCCTGTTTATCAAGGTGCTGAAGTCTAAGAGTTTGTATGTACAAGGTGAAGGGGTACATTGGGTGTAGCTCCCAACATCAGGAGGTACTGGGTGCTTGCCCCTTGCAAAAATGCTTTAAACATGCAAGAGTGAATTTTAAAGTCCATTGTCGCTTTTGTTAAATTGCACTCAACTCAACAAGAAAGAGACATTATTTTTGAAGTAGTGGTCTATGAAACATTTGAATAAATTTGGTACAGCTTTAGTAATGAGCAGAGGATAAGACAGGCTTCTCTTATAGCTGTCTAAGTGAAATCTTAGTTCACCATATTTGGATATTTGCCTGCAGTTACTTCACTGAAATGGTATTTTTAACGCATTTCAGCTTACATCTGCAACGATATAACCTACACAGTGTGCACACATTAATTCATCAAATGAAGCCTGGTGCTGCATCTAGGTCTTAATTGATAGCGGCTATTAATCTGTATTAGTTTGAGTGTATTTTACTGAAACTACAATCTGCAGACCACATCATTTTAATATATAATGAAAATGCTGACTGTTGTGGCCTAGATTTCCTAACAGTATCTATCTTACCAACATTCAGTTTGGACAGAATGGCAAAACTCTTACAACCTTCTACAATCATTCCCTTGTGATTAAGACTGCTGCCACTATCATAGTCATTTTATTTTTATAAAAGAATAGTTTACTGAATTTAATTCTGTGAAAGTGTGAAAGTAGTGCATATGTATACATGATATGTAATACATGTTGAAGAGGGTTCTGAAATTATAATGATTCATGTATGCATTGCTAAGAGATATGGTTAATTTTTGTTAACACCATAATTATGATGCATTTTTTCAAATACTTAGTATCATGCAGAAGGGTCTATATCACATCAGTGAACGCTAAAAATAGTGAATGCTGATATATCTAACTTCAAAGTCCGAAAGCTGAAAACATCGAAGGAATGGATCAGCAATTTTTTTCCCAGGGAAAAAATTTGCTGGGCCGTTCTCCAGGCTTTGCTGCTTTCTCCACTGTGGGGGCATCTCAGAGTTGGTATATTTAAGTCGGGGGGTGTGGAGGGTGACTTAATTTTGACTGTATACTTTTTTTTTTTGATTAGTGAATTTTTTCCCAATTTTTAGCGTTCGTTGTTATGATGTAGACCCCATGCAGAATGGTACAATGTCAAGCATACTTTTTTTTTCAATCATTTTTATTTATCATTTACAATAGTATAAATCAACAGATAAACTATAACAAACATTCATGACCATAATACAGTGTTATGCATTAAGACTGATACAATAGGATATAGGTCAATCAACAATAATATCTACACTATATACATAGATTCTTTCCTCTTTCAGGCATATAGATATGACAATTATATAAGAACTACTATGAATAGATCACAAGGAAAAAGGGAGAGAAAACTTTTGATAGTTACTTATATGGGTTATTATGGATTCCCCTTCTGGTAAAATACTATGTGTCTCTGTAAAGGATTATACTAGTATAATGTTGTAGGCTTGTTCCCATATTTCTCTGATTTTAATATTTTTGTCTTTTTTATCAATTTTTTTATCAATTAGCATTTTGTGGGCCAATAAGTGTTTAATAGCCATCTTTCTAAATCCCACCCATGATATACTAGTTGGGTTAAGCCATTTAGACGCTATGTAGTTTCATTAAGAGAAAAATAGTAACCAGAGTAGTGGCTTGTTTCTTAGGAGTGTTGTGAGGAACGATATGTAATATAGTAAATTCCCATGTTAGTGTAGATGTTTAAGGGAATTCCAAAGTTTATAGACACATTTACAGCTCCAGAATAGATGAAGTAAGTCAGCAGTTTGATCTTTACAATGTGGGCAGAGTGGTGATTTTGAAGGGTTAAGTTTATGTAGGATTGCAAGTATAAAATATGTGTTATTGTTAATCATGAGTTGGGTAAAAGCTATTTTTTGAAAGGTATGGATTTTAATGTTAGGTTGATTGCTTGAATTATTTGGTGGTACCCAATGGATGGATTTATCTTCCTCCAATAGTCGGAAAAAAGTATATCCTTCTGAAATTTAATGTCATTAATTAATTTGTAAGCATTAGTGGTGGCTTTCTTAGTTGAGAGGATAGTTTTCAGAATAGATTACAGACGTCTATGTCATTGTGGGAATTGTTAGTGTCTTGGAGATAACTGGAACACGGCTCTTTAATTTGACTCAGGATCACCAAGTGTGTTTTGGGGAGGTTTAAGTAGTTCCTCGTTTCCTGTAATGTGCAGTTCAGATATGGGTATATATCTTGGATAGTTTTATTTAATAATCAAGGGTAGGAGTCCAGATTTAAGGTTTGATTGTTTATTTTAAAACTGGGGGTTTTATGAAGGGGTTGTAGTATTTGAAAGCTTGTATAAGGTTTAGGGACTTGAAGAGTTTTTGCTTTAGTAAGGTGGAGTGTTTTAATGGCTCTAATATGTTATAAGATTGCAATCGTTTAGAGTTTAGGAATGGTAGTCCTTTAGGATTGATACCCAGACTCTTGATGTGTCTGTAGTATATTATTACCCAGGGAGGACCCCAGATATTAGCTGTCGGGTTATATTATGCTATTCTCAACACTCTATTAGTGTTAATAATTAAGTAATATGTTTCAAAATCTGGAAGGGCTAGTCCTCCTTTACTTTTGGGAATTGTAAGTTTAGGATAAGAAATTCTGTTTTTTATGGGTTCCCAGATAAATTTAGCAAGCAGGGTATGCATCTGTTTAAAAAATGTGTTGGATATGATTATCTGGGATGTCATAAATATATAAAGTAGTCTAGGCAGTACATTTATTTTAATTACAGATACTTTGGCCAAAAATGGTAATTTTAGATTGTTCCATCTTTTAAGGTCTAATATAATGTCTTGCCATTTCTGGGTTATATTATTTTCGTAAAGATTTTTGTTATTTTGAGAAAATGTAATACCCAGATATTTAATTTCTTCTTTGGTTTTAATTGTGCATAATAGTGGTAGGAGTGAAAACAGCTTGGGAAGTTTTAAGGGGAAAATGTTAGTTTGGTTGAGGTTTAGTTTGCAATTCGACATTGTCGAGAATTGTTCAATAGCAGCTAATGTTTTATTTATATCTGAGATTGATGTAGTACAGTATATATTCAAATCATCCGCAAAAGCAGAGAGGACGATTTTGAAGTTGTAAATTATTGGGGGGTTATGGTACGTATTTTGTTTGATGTTTAGGAAGAGTGGTTCTAAGTATAGATTAAAGAGTAGGGGAGATAAGGGGCATCCTTGTCTGGTACCATTTTTTATTGGAATTCTATTGGACCAAGTTTTATTAATGTATAGGGATGTATAACGGTTACTATAGAGTATTTATATAATCTGAATAAAGTTATTTGGTATATTAAAGTATGGTAGTGTTTGAAGTAAAAATTCTATATTGACCATATTGAAGGCTTTGTGAGCATCAATAACTAATGCGTATATATTTAGGACATTTTGGCCTGCATAAAAAATTAATGTATTTAGTATTAGTGTATTGTCGCTTGTCTGTCTGAATGGTGTGAAACCAGATTGTTCAGCGGAAATGATTTTACTTAACAGATTTTTCAATCTATTTGCTAGGCTAGATGTTAAGATTTTTGTATCTATATTTAGAAGGGAAATAGGTCTATAACTATCTGGGCTTTTCAGGTCATCTTGATCTTTAAGTATAAAAATAGTTTTAGATGCATTAAAGTGTATGTCAATAATTTTGTTATTTATTATATAGTTTTTTATTTTGTTATTTTGTTATATTGTTATTTTTTTGTATTTTGTTATTTATTATATAGTTCAAAATATAAAATAGGATTTGGGCTAGCAAGGGGGTAAAAGTTTTATAGAATTCTACAGTGAGACCATCTGAGCCTGGGGTCTTGTGTGCTTTCAGTTGTTGAATTGTTGAGATTATTTCATTGGTTGATATAGGTTCACTTAATTTTTTTTGTTGGTCTGGGTCCAGCTTCGGAAAGGTCAGGTTTTAGAGAAAGATGGTTCTATCCTCTTTTGAGGCTAGTAGAGTTTATTCTCAATAAATCTGAGAGTATATTGATTTAAAAGTTTTGATAATGTCCTCATTTTTGGTGTAGTGTCTATTCCCATAACTTATTTCGGGTATTTGAGAGGGAGTTTTGATCTGGGCTATAATTCTGGCCAAAGCTCGGGATGGCAATTGAACTTCATTTGCATAGTTAGCTAATATTCTAGTTTCATGAAAAGATAATTTACTGGTATGCAAAAGGTATAGATCTCTTTGTAGTTTTAAGAGGTCTGTCTCTGAGCCTTGGGGTTAGTTAATAAGTCGTGTTCAAGAGATTCTATTTTACTTTCCAAATCCTGTTCAGCTTTGAGTTGGGTTTTTTTTATAGTAAGCTGCTTTTTTGATAAATATTTCCCTAATTTGTGTTTTAGTCATGGCCCATTCAATATCCAAAGGTGGCTGGGAGTTAGGAATATTAGATAGGGTTGCTTTTAGTACAGATTGTATGTCATTTATTATTTCCTTTTTGTTAAGCAAATTGGGGTTTAAGGACCTCTGTTCCTTGTATAATCCTTTTGGTCCCAGTTAATATTTTGGGTAATTTTAGAATGATCTGAAAGGTATCTAGTGTGTATACTTAGTGTTGGATCTAAGTTGATGAATATGTCAGAGATTAAAAAGAAATCTATTCTTGACCACATTTTGTGACACTGAGAGTAGAATGTGAATTTTCCAGTTTTATTTGCACTACCTACATATTTAAAAGGATCATATAGCTTGAAGTCTTGTTTGAGTTTGTTCAGAGCTAAGGATGCTTGTTTGTTGTATGTTTGGGTACTACTTGATTTACCTTGGTCTAGATTTTGATATGTGTTCCATTCACCCAAAAGCACCATATAGTAATCTTGCAATTGGTTTAGGATGGGATATAGTGATGTAAAAAAGATGTGTTGGTTGTTGCAAGAAGCATATATATTAAACCCCAGTATAAGTTTAGGAAGAGTAGGGATTGAAAAGACTACATAGCACCACCTTCCCTCCTTGTCCACTTTGGTTTCAAGTATTTTTCCCTGGAATTGGTTCTTAATTATTATAGCTACCCCTGCACTATTGGTTTTACCTTCTTAGGTTCATAGGTTCATAGGTTCATACTAGGCTATCTGCCCTGGGGCAATTATAAGCCTATCCCGATTCTGTATGGCTTACGCCACCCCTTGATTTGAGTATACTGTGCCCTTTTTAAGGTTTAGTTTACTGTGCCTCTGTTTAATAGTGACAGAGGAGTAATCCCTGGGACAAACCTATGATCCCCCATCCACTTATCGAGATTCTTCTTGAAGAGTTTCAGTGAGGTGCTCTGCCTCACATGAACTGGAATTCTATTCCAGAGCGAAGGGAGCCTCTGGGTTATGAACCTGTCCCTCCAGCAAGTTCTATTTATTTCTGTGCTGAGGTTCAGGTCCCTCGAGCATGTGGCTCTAAGGGATTTAGATTTACTGAGGTGGAGCATGTCCATTAATTCTGGATTTGACATAGCTTTGTATGTCAGGCATAGATCGCCTCGAGGTAGGCGGTATGCAACTGAGTAGAGCTGGAGTTTTTTTAACCAAGCAGCATATGGCATCTGTTTGAGACCCTTGATCCTCTTGGTGAGATACTTTTGGAGTCTTTCTAATTGCTGTAGGTGTCGGGTAAGGTACATCCCAAAATGGGCATTGTATTCTATGATGGGCCTGATGAGGGATGAATAAAGGGGCATGATTACCTCTCTTGATCTAGATGTGAAACCCTTTGTGATGAGGTGGGCTATGTAGAAGGTCTTTCTAACCACTTTGGCAATGTGGTTTTCAAAGGAAAGATTGCTATCAACTTGGGTCCCCAGGTCCCTAATAACTTTCTCTGTACTTAATGGGTTTCCGCCTATGTGGTAATTTGTGGGCACATTGATTTTGCCAAAGTGTATGACTATACATTTTTTGGCATTTAGCTTTAAACCATGGCACTGGCACCAGTTATCTGTCTCTGTGAGACCTTTTTGAAGGATGTTTATGTCAGCTGGAGAGTTGATTATGGTGCCCAGTTTGCAGTCGTCTGCGAACTTGGTAAGCCATAGTCCTCCCATGTTTGCCTGTACCTCGGAAAAGTATATACCGAACAAGAGTGGTCCCAGGACAGAACCCTGTGGGACACCACTTGTGACCGGTTTCGAGTCTGACTTGGCTCCAGCAACTCTCACTCTGTGGGTTCTGTCTTTGAGCCAGTTTGCGACCCATCTTGTGACATAGGGGTTTATATTTAAGCTGGATAGCTTATCTATGAATCCCGAGTGGGGTATTGTGTCAAATGCCTTTGCAAGGTCCAGATAGGCTGTGTGGACTACCTTCCCTTCATCTATGGCTTTGGTGACTGTTTCAAAGAAGTCAACCAGGCTCAAAAGGCAGGATCTGCCCTTGACAAAGCCGAACTGGGTAGGATCTAGTGTCTGTAGGTCCCCAATGTCTATGTTTATGAGCTCCATGATGATCCTCTCCATAGCCTTTCAGACTAAGCTAGTCAGGCTTATGGGGTGATAGTTTCCAGGGTCCATAGAGGCTCCACCTTTGTGGAGTGGGACCACTGTTGCTGTACGCCATTCTGTGGGTACATATCCTGTAGTGAGGCTGAGATTGTATAGCTGTTTTATTTGAGGGATTAGTTCCTCTTGTAGTTCATGTAGGACGCAACCTGGGATGCCATCTGGTCCCATGGAAGCAGTGTTTTTTGCTTTGGAGAGGGCAGCCTTCACCTGGGCATCTGAGATGTTTGAGAGGCAGCCCTCTGCTGGGATAGATACTTGCTCTTTTGGGGGGAGGGGGTGGAGAAGTTTGCACTGAACCTGTCTGCCAGGATATTGGCGATGTCTGTGGGTTCAGTGTATTTTTTGTCATTTAGAATCAACTCAGAACAAGTCTGGGGGTTGCATCCCAGGTTTCTAACATAACTGAAAAAAGCCTTATGATTGTCTTTGGTGTCCTGTGCAATTTTTCTCTCGAAGCTGGCCTTGGAGGATTTTATGAGGATCGTAATTTTTGCTAGTACTGATCAGAGATGCCTTCCCTATTAGGGATTTTGCTCTATCATGTAGTAGCTTCCTCCTTCTGTTGTACAGTTTATTTATGACAGGGGTCCACCAGACTGGACGCCTGCCTTTGGATGATTGGGTCTTGGTTTTGTTTGGGATAGCATGATCCATGCATTCCTGGAGATGTCCGTAGAATGCATTTATATAGTATTCTGCAGTTTGGGCTGTAGTTTCCACTGGCCCTGGGGTCTAGAAGGATTCCACTTCAGTTTTGAGAAGTGAGAAGTTCACTTTTGAGAAGTTTTTCACTGTGGTTTTCTGGGCTGGGGTTGGGGTCAGGATGTGGACATCCAGTGAAATTAATTTATGATCTGATCTTACCAATGAGGGAAATACTTCTGGTGTGGAGCATAGAGTCCCCATGTTGGTAATTATCAGGTCTAGTATGTTGTCCCCTCTTGTGGGAGTGGTAACTAGTTGTTCCATAGCATTTGAGTTTATAATTTCCAGGAATCTTTGGGCTAAGGTGCTGGGGCTTGAGTAGTGCTCCCAGTCAATGTTTGGGTAGTTGAAGTCACCCAATATAATGGTGTTCAGAGAGATCTTCATGTTCTCCAATGTTTTCAGGAAAGCCGAATGGGATTCCTGACTTTGAGAGGGTGGTCTGTAGGATGCTATAAACTGAAAAGCAGTCTTGCCCACTGTTAGTTGCACATGGATGTTCTCTGATACTTCGTGCAATGCCACTAACCTGGAGGTGTGGATATCCTTGATAAATATGGAAACTCCCCCTCCTTTTGTGGTTCGGTCTGGGTTTTGGGGCCGAAAAGCATGATATGAGGTATAGCCTGGTAGTGCTGGGGTGCTCTCTGGAGCCTTGAACCAGGTTTCTGTCACTGCACAGATATTGATGTTCTCCATACTGAGGAGAGCTTCGAGTGCGTGCATCTTGAGGTTAAGACTTCTGGCATTTAGCAGCATTACCCTTAGTTTCTTGTTCCTTGTGCTGTCTATGGGGGTGGGTTTGACTTTTGAGCCTTGCCTAAAAAAGGCACTATGGGGGTGGCAAGAGCCTTTGCCAATATCCGAAAACCCAGTGGTGACAGGTGCAAGCTGTCCCTAGCGAAGCAACGTGGCTTGTCGAGCATGTCATCCCAGGCTGACAGCCACTGGATCCCCTTTGAATGACACCAAAATTTTAGCCAATTGTTAAAATCGATCATTTTGTCTTTGTCTTCTAAAGCTATCATTTGTCTTATCCATTTTCTCTTGCTAATTTCTGTCCATTGTTCATGGGTAAGATGTGCTTATTGTATTAGTATAAGGTTGGCTTTGAGTTTCATTTTCTGTTTCCCTTTAATGTTCCATGAGTCGAATTCCCACATTTATGAGCTGGGGATATTGGTAAAATATGCCTTGTATGATGATTTGAGTTGATAGTTCTTGTTTGTATTGTTGTGTAAAAGATTAGGAAAGCATCCTATTATTCCCGTCCCAACTCTGTGCCTAACCACTACACCCTTGGACCAGGAATAATGCAGGGGACAAGTAGCTGGTTCAGTGTGGGGTATACTACTCAATAAGATATTTGTATACTGAGTCTTATTATGAGGATACGATATGAAGTTAACTCTCCCTGCATATATAATTACAACACAGACAAAGCTTAAGAGACTAGTTCCCTAAAAAGCACTACTAGTAAGGCCCTAGACTCCTCAAAGTAACCTTTGTATAATCATATTGAAACAATTAGAACTTATGTCCTTGATGGTTAATAATGAATGACTAAGTTTCTATTTGAAAAGCATTTCTAAGACAAGTAGTTAAGAACAATAACATTGTACCTGAAAAAGGTTATATATTCATTTTCTGTAAATGCAAAGCTGATAACTCAGGGTTCATTACTTTAGTAGTCTTCTTTCTTCCCATTAAATTATTAACTGTAAACCATTAAAGAAGCAGAAAGTGAAAAAATAGAAATTATAAACATATAACTTGAACATTTTTCTAGCTATTTTTCATGCAAACAATTAGGTTGCATTTAAAAAAAACTAGAGGTTATAAGCCTCTTCAGATCATTTGCATCAAAACCTATACTATTTAATCCTAAGAAATAGCTCTAGAATTGTTAACTGAACCCAGTATGTGTGTGGTTTGCTACATATGAAAAATAAGAGTTTAGTTCACAATGATCAGAAGTCGTGGAAAACCATGAAAAGCTTAATCACTTAAAATTTATCTTCCCAGATTTGAGCTGAAATGGTAATAAGTTGGACACTCCCAGTTAACAATTGCAGGACAGGGGGAAACAAACCTGTTAACCAAAGCAGTATTTATCTATTTTCTGGACAGAAGTAGTATGATTCTCCCTGTTATGCAGGTTAGGCTCATCAGCTTGTGTATCTTCATATTATTAATAAAGGAAAAAACAGTATCTTGAGAGAGCCATAAATTGACATAAGCCTGATAAGTTGCTATTATTTACACTTCAAGCTTGAGAGGTTTAGGAGATGCACGTATATGCATTGGTAGAAGAAAAAAAAATGATCCTTATGAAGATATTTCATCCACATTTGAAACATTCCCCTTAATTTAAACACGGTTACAGTTTTAATAAAGCAGTTATTTCAAAGAAGACCATCCAGTGAGGCATGGATCTTCTGAAGGGTATGAATTCCGAAACTCAAATGTCTGTCACCATTTCCTGACTTCAGCCCTCATTTTATGAGAAACAGACCAAAAACATGAGGCAAAAATCTGGATATTCTGCCAAAATCTGTGCAACTGGGATGTATAACTCAGGGACTTTTTAAACTCAGTTACTAGGTCTCACTTAAAAAGTTAATAGACCAACAGTCTAACAGCACAATGAATGTCGTGATCAAGAAGAAGAATCAAACTCCAATGTCAGGCTTTATCGAATGATTATGAGGATCTGTGATTAATGAGGGCAGGCAAGAAAATAGAGACATCAGGTATGTTCTGTCAACTCAGGGACAGGTAAGAGGTATGTTGATGTGTGTGTGTGTGTGTGTGTGTGTGTGTGTGTGTGTGTGTGTGTGTGTGTGTGTGTGTGTGTGTGTGTGTGTGTGTGTGTGATAGATTAAATGACTAGTGGCTGGGGATGTCTGTACTAATGCAATGTAAGGGCTACCGGTGGTAACTTATCTCAGGAAAATACTGATTTGCACATTTTTTAATTGCAAACAGCTCAGAGACATGTTGCCCAGCTGACAGTGATTGATTTTCTCATTATGACCAGCATGTCTCTGGAATGCATTTTTCTGCATTGTGGAAATAGTTTCTTTTGGCCATAGTTGTTACCACCAGTGGTGGGATTGTTACTGAATCCTTGTGAATTTGTCAATTCTGTGTATAGTCGCTATGTATTATTTTGTTCATGTATTCAAAAATGAGGCAACTGCAAAAGTAGTCTAAAGCTGTGCTTGTTTTAATACAACGTCTTCACAATGATCGTTTTAGCTATTTCCCAGAGATCTCAAGATCGTAGGGGGATGGAATTCAGGAACCAGATTCCCAGGAAGTAGCGCCATTTTAACATTCGCACCAGGAAACCGCAATCGATTTTTGGCTCCTAGCGTGGGAAAAAAACTTGTTTTAGAGCCTCGTGGATTGGAAACAGGTAGTAAAGCCAAAGACAGGCCTAGAAAGTTATTTTAGATTGAAGGCAAGCTCATGAGAGCTCGAGAGGGCTCACTTTAATAGTCGAGGGTCGTACCTCATTTGAACAAGCGTGATTATGTTTCTGATGGTGGAATCGTCTTAAAACAGTCAAAAAGTTCTCTTTAGCTTCCTTAGGACTAGCGACCATATATTTGACTCCCTCCATATAAAAAATCAATGAATTTGGGTACTTCATTTGAAATCTTATTTTCCTCTCCATTAGGAATTTGCAGCAAGGGGAAATAAGTTGTCTGGCTTGCCTTATCTGCAGAGGAAGATCCTGAGCCAAGAAAATTACATTATTTTTCCAAGTGAGTCTCCTAATAAGATTCTGTTTGCATCTTGGAAGTTTAATAATTTGACATAAACTGATAAGGGTTTGGATGGGACTTGTGTTTCTATTAATGCTCTATGAGCTCTTTTAATTATTATTTGCTGTGTTTTTTTCTGGTTCTTCAAGCAAAGCATTTATTATCTGTCTGATGGTTGGTATCAGGTTATTGTGAGTACAGTTTCAGGAATACCTCTTAGAATAATATTATTCCTTCTAGACCTTGCCTCCAGATCTATACTTTTAGCTTGCATGTTTTGGATTTCTTTGTCATGGGAATCAGTTTTTTGTTACAAAGTCTATTTTTTCTTAATTTTCAGTGATTCTGGATTCCGATTTTTCCAATCTATTTGTTATTTGATTGGAGGCATCACCAAATGATTGTAGTTGTAAGGATAGATCTTTTATTTCTTGTTGAATGGGTACTAGAGCTGATTTAATATCTTCCAAGTTTGCTGGCTGATCAGACTTATTTTTATTTCCAGCTTTGTTAATTGTCTGTTTGTTTGGTTATCTTCTGCCTCTTGGAAGTTAAGTCTTTTTCAGGAGATGTTAAATCAGAAAACCTAGTTTTGGTTGTGGTAGTTTCCATATTTTTATCTTCTTTTGACATCTTGTAGTTGAATGTATTTTCCAGGCTTAGCATTCAGTATTTGAGGCTTCAAAGGCACATGGCTTGCACTTGCTTCCCTGAATCAAGACTAATCCTTATGATTTAAAAAAAGAAACAGTCACTTTCTCTTAGGTTTTGGTAATCAGGTATTGTTCAGAGTTGGTATATCAAGTTATTTTGTTGAATTTAGTGCTGGTTTGTCTTCAGGGTTCATTTTAATCCCAGGTGGTTTAAGGAGCTAAGGACTTGCAGTGCTCACAGAACAGCGGCCATCTTTGAGTGAAAGCATACTTTTAAGTATGACATGTAGGACAGTTAGGTTGATACTGCAGGCAACATAAAATAGACATTTACCAGTCAGAATATAAAAGGTACCTTAAGTGAGACCTATGTGGTGTCAGTTTTATAACTCATTGATACTTTGCTTTCTTTCTTTATCTGCAAAATGTTCCCATCATGTATCAGCATGCAGTTTAATATTTGAAATATACATCACATGATACATTTTATACCACTCTATTGCTAGCTGAGAGATGATTAAATTAAAAATAAAATTAAAGAAATGACATATATTTTCTCCTTTTCAAGACATAGTTGCTGTTATAAATCCTCTTAATTTTTATCTGCTATCAGTCATATTTATCTGCTATCAGTCATATAATATCTCTTACCCTAACTCTAGCCTTAGCATGTAAATCCACAGAATTAGTGATAATCTGTGCAGTGAATGAAACCTGGTTCAAGGCTCCAGAGAGCACCTCTGCATTACCAGGCTATAACTCATACCACACTTTTCAGCTATCTAACCTGGACCGGAACACCAAAGGTGGAGGTGTGTCCATATTCTTTAAGGATATCCACACCTCCAGGCTAGTTGCACAGCATAATGCATCCGAGGTTATCCAAGTGCAACTAACTCTGGGAAAAACTGCAAGCCAAGTTGTAGCTTGCTACAGATCTCCCACCATGCCTCAGGATTTACACTCCTCTTTTCTTGATATACTGGAAAATATAAGGGTTCAACCAAACACCCTAATAATTGACGATTTCAACTACCCCACCATTAACTGGGAAAACTACTCATATACCAACTCCTTCGCTTAATGCTTTCTGGAATTCATAAATTCCAATGCCCTGAATCAAGTTATCCACACCCCCATCATGGGCAACAATATCCTAGACCTAGTCATTGCCAGCATGAGTGACCGGTGCTCCACACCTGAAGTCAATTCCTCATGGGTCAGATCTGATCATAAGCTAATCACCCTAGATATCCACATCCCACCTCCACACCCCATTAAGGAAACCATGGTAAACAATTTCTTCAAAGCCAACTTCATGCTTCTTAAGACAGAAGTGGTGAACTTCATGACACCCATGCAGATGGACAATACAGTTATGACTGCTGAATCCTACACAAATGCACTCTATAAGCACTTCCACAAGTGCATGGATCATGCTATCCCAAACAGAACCAAGATGCTATCCTCCAAAAAAAGGAAGCCATTCTGGTGGTCCCCTGCCATAAACAAACTCTACAACAGTAGGAAGAAACTGTTGCAAAAGAGAGTAAAATTCCGTGAGTGAAGGAGATCCCTGGTCAGTCTCAGTAAGAAGCTGAGATCCCTTATAAGATCTTCCAAAGCTAGCTATGAAAACAAAATTGCCACTGATTCGAGGGACAACCTACTGTCTAGGGACATCTGCAGCAGCTAGAAAGGCCACTGAAGTACCTCACAAAGAGGATTACTGGCCTCAAACAGATGCCCTACACTGACTGTCTCAAAAATCTCCAGCTTTACTCCGTAGCATATCGCCTACTCTGAGGTGATCTCTGCCTAGTATATAAAGCTATGTCAAACCCAGAGCTGTTGGACATGCTACACCTAAAGAAATCCTAATCCCTCCAAGCTACAAGCTCTAGGTACCTAAACCTTGTCACCACAATAAACAGGACATGCTAGAGGAATAGATTCCTGTCCCAGAGACTTCCCATACTCTGGAACAAGCTACCCATCTATGTCAAGCAAAGTTCCTCATTAGCACTCTTCAAGAAAAATCTTGATGAGTGGATGGAAAATACGAAATACACCCTGAGGATCACTTCTGTGGCTCTGCTCGACAGAGGCACAGGAAAATAACTTTATTGGGTGGTGTAAGCCAGGGAACTTTGTTGGCTAGGCTTACTTAGACCCTTGGGACGATAGCCTAGTACCTACCTATGAACCTATAATCTGGTATTTTTGACTCTACCCACGTAAATGTAAATACAACCCTCTCACAGAAAAAAATGTATATATATATATATATATATATATATATATATATATATAAAAACCATGATATAGCCCAGTCATCATCAGCCTGTTAAGGACACCACTGCTATTTGATCAAAGTAGTGTTGGTAAAGTTTCAATTATGATCATCATTTAAACTTCATTTGACAGTTCTGGGCAATGCAGACAGTACGACAATACAAATCATTAATAAAAAAGCTCTACATTATTTTTCAACTTGTTATTTTATAACGGTGCTGCAACATAAAAAAAAAATCCAGCAATCATTATGATTAGTATACAGTCACTGTTGTATGTTGCGTTGTACTTTAATCAGTTACTGTATGCACATGTCATAGGCCATTTTATATAATAAAGTGAATATTAAAGGAGGTTAGATAAATAACATTACAATTTTCTAGATTTGATATTTTTGCTTTTATATTAATCATTTGTGAAATATTGCTGAACTTGCATTAAAATTGTCTTTTCACTCATTAGACTACTGCATGCAATGTTTAAGGTCAGTGAATGGTGCTTGATTCATTGATTTTGCAACATATCTCCTTTTCATGCGTGGCTACTAACTGAAAAGCATTGATATTTATACTAGTGTGGTGGTGGTGCTGCGGTAGCATTGTCTCCTCACAGTAAGACGCTGTTCAGTACGATTCTCAGCTAGAGCGTCTTCTGCATGGAGACATGCGTGAATGGGCGTACCTTCGTTGAAGGTTATACGTTAGGGCTTGTAACTCAGCACTTAAAAATCAACTACCAATCATTAGCGGACCGGAGTTCCGCTGTGGTGACCCCTAACCGGGAAAAGCTGAAAGACACAACAACTAAAAGAGCTAAATGGTAAATATAATGAATGAAGAATCATGTCTGCATTTTACAAAAAAAAATCAGCCTGCTATCAAGGAATATACCTATGATTTATGCAATTGCATACAGTTTACCTGTGTGAGATTTTTACTTCAGTTCTATAAGCCTACATGTAAAGAATACTTACCTCCTTGTCAGTGCTACACAAAACAGTATTTAAAATATTGTAAATTGCAAATTGGTTTGGATTAATGTTTTATTTGGGAAGAGGATCCTAGATCATCATACCATGCATACTCCAGCAAATTATTATAATTACTTCAAAGATTGCCATTACACTATTTATTATTATTATTATTATTATTATTATTATTATTATTATTATTATTATTATTACTTTTTAAAGAAAACTCAAGGATTTGTGTTCATCCTTCCTTTGGCAAATTCAGAAAACTTAAGTAGCTTTTCAGAAATAAATTTCTTTGACTAGAGCTCTTTAGTTTCAGAAAAAATCGCATCCCATTTGCTTCAACTTTTGCTGACTTGCTAGGTATATTAGAATGTAAGTAGTTTGTCCTTGTAATACTGTCTGTTTATAAAAATGTGACAAATACTGAACACTTTGCTATGCACCATTAGTACAGGTTAAGTAAAAGTGCAAAAGCATTTTTAACAAGTGTACTTTAATTTGTCTGTTGCGACTAACAAAGTACTGGCTGATGACAAAACAAATAGTGTGTTTTACTTGCCTGCCATACAATCAGCTCAGTAAGTGACCATTGCAGTGTTCTATATTCTTTTGATAGTAATGCATAAACTTTTTTATGTTTAGACTAATTCAAAAATATAGAACGCATATGACCTTAATTGCTGTTTAGATAAATATTGCATTTGCACGTTGGACAGTGTATGGTACATAAAGCTTTTATCAAAAATGACTTGATGAAATGCATTTAAAAAGAACAAAAACATTTAAAAAAATAAGAGCTAATTCAGATGGACTTAGTCACTAGCTTGATGTTATCAACTTGGTAAATAATCTCAAAACTGCAGAAAGATTTAAACCTTTTTTATCCATTCTGAGTGCATTTATACATTAAAACAATATTATGTTTGTTTATATCATGCTATCATTCTACACTTATGTGTGTTTCTACCTAATTTTCTGACCTACAATGTCAGGTTTAATCTGCAATTTTATGAATATTGTAACATGTGGCCTCATTGGACAAGTAAAACTCCAGTGGCGTATATGACAAGCACAATAAACTAATGGGACTGTCCTCATAGATACATTCTCACATTTATTTTTGTTATTTATTGTGTTTATTAGCCAGTTGTGCTGAGTCCTAGGATCCTTTTCAGCAATGGGCCTGGTTGCCTCAGCACATGGGTATAAATAACAGTATAAGAACTGCAAAGTAACAATTGCAAGTTTGAGTAATAGTTCAACATGAAGCATAACAGCAATTCCTCTCAAAGAAATAGTGGCTGTTGGATACAATTAGATGTAATATCTGAATGACACTGCATAATGAACCAGTGTTGTGCCATAGAAGGATAAAGCCCAAACTATAGCCCAGGAAATCTAGATGGGCTTAGCAGCTTGGACATCTAATGTGCTAGCAGGAAGGGATAGGCATGCCTATGCCATAGAGGAAGCTGTTTGTACAAGTGCTCCCTAAAGGGAGGCATGGGCATTGAGGAGAATATCCATCAGATGGGGCAGACAAAATCAGGAGAGGGGGTAGAAAAAAATGAGGTAAGTCATTAAATAAAAATCTTTATGGAAAGGAGGCACTGGGATGATCAGAAAGTATGAAGCAAAAAGGGAAAAAAAGAATGACATAGAATGACAATTGAGCATTGAATGGTAAGACATGATTTTTTCAACTAATAGTCAGTTTTAGCACAGATTGCTATAATAATGATACAACAAGCAGCCATATTCTGTATGCATTGTTAATATGTTGTTTTCATTCATTTTCATTTGTTGTAGAAGAAGGAAAGGAGAGTAAGTGTTGAGAAAGGCAAAAAGGTGGAATTAGTAGGATTCTAAAAGTTAGCATGAAGTGAAAGGCTATGTCATAGGCCACAGGGCCAGCCAAGAACTGAATAATGTTAATGAGGCAAGAAAAAGAAGTGGTATGTTGTTAGACTGGAGGTGTAAGCATGATAAATGGAGCATAGTGAAGGACTGTGTAAATAAATGAAAATTAGGGTGTTTTGTATGTATTTCAGCAGAGCGTTTTACCTATGTGTTTTTAAAAGTAGGCATGGAGTCAGTGTTTCACTTATGGGGCTGATTCAAAAGGCAGTCAAATGAAGATTTTGAAGGCTTTGCTAGGCTAGCCAGTGTTGATTGTAGGATGATAGTCTAGAAGTTTTCAACTTTTCTTCTTATCTTAAGTTTTTACATTTTCTATATTGTGGCAATGCAGATGCTTATGAAGGCTTCCAATATGAAATAGAATCATGTTTCACTATGGCTGTTTTTATAGACTCATCAATATTCATACAGCCACCCTAGCTGAGGGAGTTGCAATCTGTGGTACTCAACAATCAAATAACCAAATGTTGCTGGATATGGAGTATCATCATTACAACAAACTTCAGTAGGTTGTCCTGAAAAGTTTAAAAGGGCACATCACAGAATCTTTTCCTCAGCAACTTAAAGCACTTGAAATACCTGAAGTACAAAAAAACAAACAAAAACCCGGACCAACCAAATGACAATCAAACACTTAATAAATTCAAAGTTTAAAATGACTGAGCACTTTCATCTTAGCATACATACAAAGATTCCCCCGCCCCCCCGGATTCAGTAATCTTCCGTGCAGGACTAGCTTAGTCCTGCATGGAAGTGATTGTTTAGAAGCAGCATGGCAGCGCGTTATGCATATTAATGAAGGCGCACTGCCTGAGATCCTAAATGGAAACGGAGCATGGACGAGTGCAGGGGGTGTGTCTGAGAGAAGAGCTCTCACAGTATACATGCCCCTGCAATCAAGAACTGCAATTTAGCAATAACAATGAGCGAGACCACTCATAGGAGGTTGCATACCCCCAGCAACAACCCCCAAGTTTATAAGAGCAATAGTTAAAATATAATTATATAAACAAGTTAATTTTTTTTATCCAACAGATAAAATTTAACCGTAGGTGCGCAGGGTTTGCCAATGCTTAGCTATGTATACTGCGCCTCAAATGGCACAAGAAGATAAATATCAAGATATATGCAAATGAAGCAGTATTGCAATAGTGTATTTGACAGAGCATTCATCTTACAAGCAGTCATTCGTGGTTTGAGTCTCACTCCAGTACATTCCATTTTCCATGTGAAATCACTTTATGAACAATATTTTTTGTTGCATAACCTACTAAAAAACATATATTTGTGAAGTGGAGTACTGCATTAAATTAGATGTGAGGTGTCATTGTAATAATGTTGTAAAATCCACAGATAAACACAAGTGCCCCATACAGTATATGTACACATGAATCAGGGATACAAATCAAAGGTATAATGTGTAATGAATGATAAATCCATACAGTGTCCAAATCCACCAACTTCCCAAGAACCATTTTGCATTTCTGTCTAAATTAGTGCAGGGGTAAGCGGGAGTAAGCACTATTAAGCAGTAGTAAGTGGGAGTAAGCGGGTTTAAGCCCATTTGCGTGGGGGTAAGCAATGTGCACACAGGTTAAGCAATATTGAAGCTAATTCTCTGTAAGCATATTTAACCGGAGGTTAGCATTGCTTACCTTCACGCAAACCCGCTTCCAATTGCTTAAAAGTGCCTTAACCACTCTGCGTGCAACAGCTGCTGTTCTGCCCAGAAACAAAATAAACAGTCCTTGCAGGTCTTACACCCAAGACCCTGTACACTATAGTCACAGTAGCTAACCAGTAAGCCATCACAGCAGTTCATAAGATTGAGGTATCACCAAACAGATCCTCACTATATGAATATTAAACTTAACATGTGAAAGGAATATATATACAGTTTTATGTTGTATAACCTACTGCATAACATAAATATGTGAACTGGAGTACTGCATTAAGTCCAGATGTGAGGTGTCATTGTAATAAAGTGTTGAAATCCCCTAATAAACACAAGGACCCCATACAGTGTATGTACACATGAATCATGGATAGCAAACACATATATAACATGTAATGGATAATAAATCAATGCCAAACAGAAAATAGTATGCAAATTAAAAATTAAGTAATGCTAAGCTTTGCACAGCCCTGCTTACTAGGTGTAAGCAATGTGTAGGCCAGCTAAATTAGTTTGCCCATTGGTATACCCCTTTAAGCAATGCCAGCCTTAGGTAAGCAGGTTTCCCCATAGCTTAGCATTTTCAAAACTGTCCAATCATGGCAAAGTGTGGGAAATTGGCCCTATTTAAACCCAACAGGTGTGAATACTGGTTGCAGCTTCCTCCTGTAGGCACTATAACTGGTGTGGGAGAGAGAGTGCACTTTTGGGCACAGCATTGGGGCATCCAGGAGTCCAAAGTCATGGCAGGACTCCTTATTAAAGACCATGGCCAGAGACTGCTGCAGAGCCAGTACCAGGTTTCCCAATGTAAAGCGGAAGCCTGGGACCATCCCACCCATGACCTCACCAGTGCCACTGACATACCTCAAACTGGTGAGCAGGTCAGTCTTCACTATGCTGACCTGAAGCAGAGAAAGAGGGACCTCTTGGATCAGTGGATCCAAAGGGCTAGGCGGACGGGAGATGTCCCAGCCGTGTGTAAGTATCAGTCCACTACCTGTTTAATAATTGCCAGCACATGTATATTATGGATAGGTATGGCTAAATATTCCTCTTATGTCTTTGACAGTGGCAGACAAGTGGGCTGTGAACCAGGAAGCCCATGCCTGTAGATTGCAGAGGTTGCGTCACGAGGCAGGTTAGTAATACTCTTGCATGTACTGTCATAAGAAATAAATCTAAAAGTAGTAGAAAGTCAATTGCCAGTATGAAACCTGTATTGTTTAAGGCATGTACTGAATACACCAGACAATATGGCAGGAAGAGTCTCATATAGGTTGCATGTAAATAAAAGGTTAACAGCCTGACAATAAAGGTCTAACTGCTGGACTGCCTGTGTTTACTCTGGTATCATATGGTAATGCAGTGTTACAATCTCTTAATAGTACTGTTGCATTAAGCACTCTTTCCCACACTGTGGTACATAAATAAAATGTGTAGGAATGTCTGTATATGACTGTTGTAATCACAAGAGATCATATTGTACAACTGAGAGAGACTTAGACAGAAAACAGTGAAAATATAGACAACATAATCCGAATAGCACACTCAAGTGAAATGTGAACTGTTGTTTTTTAGCACACACAGCCATGGTTCGAATCTTGGGAGTGGTAGTAAGCTGTATGCAGAATCATACCCCACAAGTGCACAGAGTTGTCCAGAATGTCCAGTTAAGTGGCCCATATCTGCTGGCTGTTACCCCATCCCCCTGGCATATCAGCGTGTTAATCTCTGACATGTAGGCAGCATTTAATGTCATATAACTGATTGTCAGGTCTGTACATATTTGGAAATTGTCTATGAAAACAAACCTGTCATTGTACAACTCACCAAAGGTTTATGAGGGCGATAGTCAAAATATGTCACGGTTTCACCAGCATGTTGTCAATACATGCCCAGAGTGTGTGCAGTAAGAGATGGATAGGTATGTGCATAACATCAACCTGGAATCTGGGACTATGTGAAGAAACAGTCAGGTAGTATTAACAAGCAATACCTCCACAGGTATACCAAATAAGAGATATATATACTGTAGGTAAAACACAGTTCATGTATATAGTTGTCGACATCCATACCACTGTCCAAACTAAGGCCAAAGGGTAGTGTAATAATACCTGTAAGGTATACATCACAGCACTGACTAGGAAAGTAATGAGAACTACAAGGATATACAAGTTATTAATTGACATCTTTCTCTCCCCCCACCATATCTGCAACAATAAATTGAATACACAACTCAATCAGCATGTGCTCTATTAAATCTACTGTTGGGACACATGTCTTATTGTTTGATAAATATTTAAATTTGTTTCTATGCATGTGCCATGTTGAAATACTTCCAAATTGGTGGCATGCTGTCATCAATGAACCTGCATGCTGTTCTAATGGCCACTGTGGTTCCATATATGCATGTGCTCTGTTTGCTATGCGACTGTTCCATATCTGTTTTTTGGGTTAATGGGAATATCTATGCATGCTGTTATATGTAATCGTGGAATGTGTTGACTATTACTAACCCACATATGTTGTAAAATTGAAACCCTATAGCACGTTTGGGAAGGCTGGTCCCAGCAGACCCACCTCTCCCACCTCATTTGGCCATGGCACCAGGCACCAGCACGATAAGGGCCCACCCTGGGACCTCCTCATCCGCTGCTTCTGTACCATCTTTGGGTGGAACTGCCTCAGGGGATGGAGCTCACCACCTCTCCAGGAGCGGGTGCAGACAGGACACTGTCACTCAACGCCAGGTCCGGGGTATGGTGTCTAGCAAGTTCTGCAGGGAGTTTGGAGATTGCTACACCAGCTTGAGGGCCACGTGGTGCAATTAGAGGGTCAGCCTGCCCCTCCTACTCAGCCCCCAGCACAGCCACCTTCGGGCCGTGAAGGTGCAATGGTGACTGCCCATGGGTGGGAATCTCAGTCCCACTGTTTCTACTAGGGGGCTCATGGGCTTCCAACTTCCAAACACCCCTCCCCATCCAAGGTGTTTACCCCCCCCACATGTGTCATACCTCCCCTGTAAGCTGTTTTGTTTGTCTTGTCTGTTATCCTACCCAACCTACCTCCCCCAAATATATCTACTATCCCTCCCCAACATCCCACTCTCACCTTAAAAAAAAAAGAGCAATCTGTTCCCAAAAAAATATCTCGCCCTATACATAGCTATACATTTCACACACATGTCCACTGGACATGTGTAATCTGGTCAAATTGGCTTCACAACATATTATTGTTGTCCTCACTCCTCTCTCAGGGGTATGAGTGTCCAAATCTACCTCCAAATCAGTGTATATGCACAGCTGTTGCTGTAGAAGAAATGGGCAGCTATGGACTTTCTCTACACCCGTCCTGCACATCCCTAACTATTTTCACTACTGTCTTTCCCTCTTTGTGCCCCTTTCTCACCACTTTCCTATCAAAGCACATGCACGAGTGCATAGATCGTGCTATCCCAAACAGAACCAAGAACCTGGTTCAAGGCTCCAGAGAGCACCCCTGCAATACCATGCTACAACTCTTACCACACTTTTCGGTCACCAAACCAGGACCGAAACTCTAAAGGTGGAGGAGTGTCAATATTCACCAAGGATATTCACACCACCAGGCTAGTTGCCCAACACAATGCATCTGAAATTCTCCAGGTGCAACTCACACTAGGTAAGACTGCAATCCAAATTGTAGCTTGTTACAGATCCTCCACCATACCCCATGATTCTCACTACACCTTTCTAAACATACTGGAAAATACTAAGATAAAACAAAACACCCTAATACTGAGTGATTTTAACTACCCTGCCATTAACTGGGAAAACTACTCATGTACCAACACCTTTGCCCAACAATTCTTGGAATTCATAAATTCCAATGCCCTGGATCAACTAATCCATAGTCCCACCAGAGGCTCCAATATCCTAGACCTGGTCATTACCAACATGGGAAATCAATGCTCCACACCTATGGTCACCCCCTCGTTAGTCAGGTCTGACCATAAGCTAATCACCCTTAACATCCACATCCCACCCCCCACCCCCCAGTAAGGAAACCTCCATAAAAAACTTCTCCAAAGCCAACTTCATTCTACTCAAGTCAGAAGTGACAAACGTCATGACACCCATGCAGATGGGAACTGAAAGTTCAACTTCTGAATCCTACACTAAGGCACTGTACGAGCACATTCACTCATGCATGAATCGTGCCATCCCAAATAGAACCAAGATGCTCTCATCCAAAAAAAAGTTAGCCAATCTGATGGTCCCCTGCCATAAACAAACTTTACAACAAAAAGAAGAAACTGTTGCAGAAAAGAGGAAAATCTCAGGATGCAAAAAACTCCCTTACCAGCCTCAGTAAGAAACAGAGATCCCTCATAAAATCCTCCAAAGCTAGTTACGAAAATAAAATTGTCAAAGATTCCAAAGACAACCACAAGGCATTCTATAACTATGTCAAGAATCTAAATGGCAATGCTCAGATCTGCTCTGAGCTAAAACAGAATGGCATTAAATATACTGATCCCAAGGATATTGCCAATATCCTGGCAGATCGATTCAGTACCAACTTCACCCCCCTCTCACCCCCTAAATGGCCCATCTCAATACCGGAAAATTGCCAAATTCCGGTAATAATGGCCACACAGGTAAAAAACACACTCTCCAAAGCTAAGAATACAGCATCCATGGGACCAGATGACATTTCAGGCTGTGTACTACATGAACTACAATATGAACTGGCACCTCACCTAAGTGTCATTTTTAATCATAGCCTCACCTCAGGTTTCATGCTCACTGAGTGGCGCAGAGCTGCAGTTATCCCACTCCACAAGGGGGGATCCACCAAGGATCCCAGAAACTACCATCCCATCAGTCTGACAAGCTTTATCTGCAAGGCCATGGAGCGTATTATCATGGAACTTATAAACAAAGACATTGGCAACCTTCGAACACTGGACCCCACCCAGTTTGGGTTCATGAAGGGCCGATCTTATCTCCTGAACCTAATTGACTTCTTCAAATCAGTCTCCAGAGCCATGGACAAGGGTAATGTGGTCCACACAGCCTATCTAGACCTTGCCGAGGCCTTTGACACCATCCCCCACTCTGGAATCATAGATAAACTTACTAAGCTGGGCATTAATCCCTACATCACCCAATGGGTTGCTAACTGGCTTAGTAATACAACCCACACTGTAAAAGTAGCCGACTCCAAATCAAGCTCCAGACAAGTGACAAGTGGAGTACCTCAGGGTTCAGTCCTGGGACCGCTCTTGTTTGGCATCTACTTCTCTGAAGTACAGGCCAACACTAAGGGACTCTGGCTAACAAAGTTCGCAGATGACTGCAAACTGGGAGCCATTATTGAATCCCCAAATGATATGCTACTCTACAAAAGGGCCTTACAGAAACAGATGCTTGGTGCCAGAGCCATGGGCTCAAGCTCAATGCCAAGAAATGTATAGTTATCCCATTTGGGAAAAAACATGCATCTGTGAATTAACATATAGGTGGCAGAACACTAAACACAGAAAGTGTGATAAGAGACTTAGGGACACAGGTGGACAGTGGTCTCACCTTCGATAACCACATTGCCACAACAGTCAGGAAATCCTTCTATGTGGCACACCACATCACTAAGGGCTTTTCATACAGAACAAAGGATGTCATTGTCCCACTGTACTCATCCCTCATTAGACCCATTATAGAATACAACGCCCCATTTGGAATGTACCTCTCAAGATATCTGCAACAACTGGAAAGGCCACAGAAGTATCCCACTAAAAGAATCACAGACCTAAAGCAGATGCCCTATGCTGACCACCTTAAAAAACTCCAGCTATACTCTGTCGCATATTGTCTACTCAGAGGCGATGTCTGCTTAACATACAAGGCCATGTCAAACCCAGAGCTGTTGGACACGCTACACTTTAAGAAATCCCAATCCCTCAGAGCCACATGCTCCAGGGATATAAACCTTGTCATCACAATAAACAAAACATGCTGGAGGGATAGGTTCCTAACCCAGAGACTCCCCAGACTCTGGAATAGATTGCCCACACATGTCGAGCAGAGTGCCTCTTTGGTCTTCTTCAAAAGGAACCTTGATGATTTGATGGGAGAAAGAAAATACACCATAGATCTCATCAGTCGCCCTGCTAGACAGGGGTTCAGGGAAGTAAATATTGTGGGAAGAAATAGCTAGGGAATTGTTATGGCTAGGCTTGTATAGGCCCTAGGGCTGATAGCCTAGTACCAACCAATGAACCTATGAACCTATCCTCCAAAAAAAGGGAGCCAATCTGGTAGTCCCCTGCCATAAATAAAATGTACAACAGAAGGAAGAAACTGTTGCAAAAGAGAGTAAAATCCCATGAGTGGTGGAGCTCCCTTGTCAGCCTCAGTAAGAAGCTGCGAATCTTGATAAAATCCTCCAAAGCTAGTTACAAAAACAAAATCGCCACTGATTCTAAAGACAACCACAAAGCATTCTATAGCTATGTCAAGAATCTCAATGGCAACACTCAGACCTGCTCTGAGTTACAGCACAATGGCATTAAATATACAGACCCAATTGATATTGCCAACATCCTGGCAGATAGGTTCAGTGCTAACTTTACCCCCCTCTCACCCCCTAAAGAGCCCATCTCTATACCGGAAGAATGCAAAGTTCCTGTAATCATGTCTGCACAGGTAAAAATCACACTCTCCAAAGCCAAGAGCACAACATCTATGGGACCAGACAACATCCCAGGCTGTGTTCTACATGAACTATAGAACGAACTGGCACCCCACCTAAGTACCATGTTCAATCATAGCCTCACCTCGGGCTTTGTGCCTGCAGAATGGTGCACAGTGACAGTTATCCCACTCCACAAGGGGGGAGCCACCATGGACCCCGGGAACTACTGCCCCATTAGCCTGATGAGCCTGGTCTGCAAGGCCATGGAACGTATCATCATGGAACATATAAACAAAGACATTGGTTATCTCCAAACTCTGGCCCCCACCCAGTTCAGGTTTTTAAAAGGCAGATCATGTCTCCTAGACGTGATAGACTTCTTTGAAGCAGTCTCCAAAGCTGTAGACAAGGGTAAGGTGGTTCACACAGCATATTTAGATCTTGCCAAGGTTTTTGACACCATCCCCCATTCTCGAATTATAGATAAACTCAATAAACTAAGTATAAATCCCTATGTCACAAGATGGGTTGCCAACTGGCTCACTGTCAGAACCCACACTGTGAAAGTAGCAGACTCCAAATCCGACTTCAGACCAGTGACAAGTGGAGTACCACAGAGTTCAGTCCTGGGTCCTCTCCTGTTTGGTATCTACTTCTCTGAAGTACAGGCTAACACAGAAGGTCTTTGGCTAATGAAGTTTGCAGATGACTGCAAACTAGGAGCCATAATCGAAACTCCTAACGATGTGGAAATCCTACAAAAGTGCCTCACTGTGACAGATGCCTGGTGTCAAAGCCATGGCCTCAAGCTCAATGCCAAAAAGTGCATTGCCATCCCCTTTGGTAGAAACTCTGTACCCATGTACTGCAACATAGGAGGTAGTACACTTAACACTGAAAGTGTGATAAGAGACCTTGGGACACAGGTGGACAGTAGTCTTTACTTTGATAATCACATTGCCACAGTAGTCAGGAAATCCTTCTACATGGCACACCTCATCACAAAAGGTTTCTCATCCAGAAAAAAAAGAGGTCATTGTTCCCCTCTACTCATCACTCATTAGACCCATTATAGAGTACAACATCCCTTTTGGTATGTACCTCACAAGACAGCTACAACAACTGGAAAGGCTGCAGAAATACCTCACAAAGAGGATTACCATCCTCAAACAGATTCCCTATGCAGACCCTCTCAAAAAACTCCAGCTTTACTCTGTTGCATATCACCTTCTCAGAGGTGATCTCTGCCTAACATATAAAGCTATGTCAAACCCAGAGCTGTTGGACATGCTCCACTTAAAGAAATCCCAATCCCTCCAAACTACATGCCTTAGGGACCTAAACCTTGTCACCACAATAAACAGAACATGCCAGAGGGATAGATTCCTGCCCCAGAGACTTCCCATACTCTGGAATAAACTACCTATCTATATCAAACAAAGCTCCTCAATAGCACTCTTCAAGAAAAATCTTGATGATTGGATGGGAAATAGGAAATTCACCTCGGGGATCACTTCCATGACTCTGCTTGACAGTGGCACAGGAAAATAATTTTCCTGGGTGGCAAAAACCAGGGTATCTTTTTGGCTGGGCTTGTATAGGCCCCAGGGTGGATAGCCTAGTACCTACCTATGAACCTATGAAGCTATCAAGCTATGAACCCTTTTTTATTTCTTTTAAAGAAATTACCATGGGGGCAAATGGGACGAAGTACTTTTAAGAAGCAGTAAGCGGGTTTAAGCTTGTTTGTGTGGGGGTAAGCAATGCCTACACAGGTTAAGCAACTGAGAAGATAAATCAGTATAAGAAACAGTAACTGGAAGTTAGCAGTGCTTACCTTTGCGCAAATCCACTTACAACTGCTTAAAAGTGCCTTAATCACTCTGTATCCAGTGACCCTTGTTCTGTCCAGCAACAAACTAAATAGCCATTGTAAGGCTCAAAACCAGGAGGCTGCACACCATAGCCAATGTGATTTACCACTAAGCCATTTTAAATATACATAACTCTCATGTTTTCACAAACATAACATCCAGCACAGTCATTCAACAGTACATGAAATGTATTTATACATGTAGATGTATGTGTGTGTGTGTATATATTTTTAAATATATATGCATATAAAAAAAAACATAGCCAAACAGATCTACACTGCAACACAATACCAACTGTTGCAAGTCCCATACTCAGAACCCTACACAACATAGCCACAAGATGTTAACAGTAATCCATCCCACCTGTATGATGTCAGGATGGCATCAATAACATATCATGCAGTACAATCTGGCTACCACAGGGAATGTACAATGTGGAAGCAATAAACATTACAAAGATACATATGCACAAACACACACACATATATGTAGATACATATCTACCTATGAATATATATATATATATATATATATATATATATATATATATATATATATATATATATAGAGAGAGAGAGATAGATGTAACTACACACACACACACACACACACACACACACACACACACACACACACACGTATAGGAAGATACGTATTTACAGGGTGCACAACATATTGACCAGACAGTATTCCTACAGTTGCCACCTTTAAAAATGACAGTTTATGAGTCACTCATACAAAAGACAATTGTTGCCTGAAACATATACCCACAGAGAAGTCAAAGGATATGACACCACACACAGGTTTGCATACATAAGAATGTTTTATTTGTCTACTATTACAGTTGTATATGCCATGTCATATAGCCGTTAAGACATTGAAATACCTACTAACTGATTAATGTTACTCTCAAACAGATCATTTTATACAGTAATCCAAAAGCATAACATATGTCGCTGTCCAGGCCAAGGTCTTCAAGTAGTACAACAGTAAAGACAGACTGGGCCAGAGGATAACAGTCAATCAACAGTAAGTAATGAAGATGTATAGTCCAGCAGCCACTAATTACACTCTGTACTCATTCCCTAGGGGGAAATGACTTAAGTTGACGCAATGGTTGTTAAATAACAATGCATAACTGGAAACATCACAATCACACTGACAAACAGAACAATCTGTATGGCAGTAAGCATTAGGCCACCAATGTTCGCAAGGTAAAATGTATGGTAATGTTCAGCCGTATACCTTAAGGCAGCTTACTACTGATATCCCTCACATGTTGTAACAGCCTAGGTTATATATGGTGCATATCCCTCCCCATAGACTGACTTACAGGGGCATATAACACTGTGACATACACTGACCTCTGGACTGCAGAAGGGCACACATATTTTGTGCAACTGAAGCCCACATATATATGGATCCTATCCCATAATATGTGTGGGGGGGCACAGCAGCACTAGGATGATGGCAGTAATGGCAGCATGACATAATCACAGGCCAGTATATAACAACCTCTTACTGCATGTCATATGGACAATGCCTGGTATGTAGGTGGAGGACAAAGGCTGGAACACATGCCAATATGTGAAATAGTGTTGTCATACACTGAGTAAGTTGCTGGTGTTACAGGATGGTCTGCAGCATACTCTTAATCAGAAATATGAAGTCATAAACACAAATGGATGTAGCTATGTACTGATAGCACTCAACACACACAATGCCAGTGATATATCTGACATAAGACCTGCGTGGTGGACAGGCAAAACATAACAGGCACACCTCTGGCCATCATGTAGATTGGACCACAGTTGATAGCTATACAGACAGACTGCATTCCATGTTAATCTAGTATGTACACACAAACCCTGTAACACTGGTGCTATACAATGCATATAACAACAGTACTCACACTCTGTCTGTAGTTGTGGAACCTTATACAAATATGTAACTGGCCTGAGTCTACAAGTCCTCTTGTAAGAGGAATTGCTACTTGCTGTCTGTAACACTGCTGCCCAAACACAGGAAGGATGTCCTCCAATAAGGAAAGGTAAAGGGACCATGACCACATGATATAGGGATTTATAGTAGTGGGTTGCCATGACAGTGGTAATTGGAAGTACTACACAACATGCTGCATGTAGGTAGCAAGTGGAGGACACTGATTGGTGCAGAGGCCATCACCTGATCATGTGCATCACCTACAAAATCCATGTTGCAGTCTATTCAAAACAGCTCAATCCATTTACTGGAGAGAGACCGAGATAGAGAGAAAGAGAGAGAGAGAGAGAAAGAGAAAGAAAGCCAAAACAAAAAAAAAACATCCGTCCAGCAAACTATCCAGAACAGACATCATTCCCACAACAGGCATGTGAAGTATATATGCATGTAATTGAATGTAGTACTTGGTCCATATAAATGGGATAGATGATGTGAAATGATTTATATGTGCCATCAGGTGTTGTTATTGTAATGATGTCCAGCTGAACAACTGCTATGGACAATAGTGTCTGTCATGGACAGTAGTGGGCCATACCTGTCAACTGTGCAGATCAGCACTGACTGACAAGATGTAGCCCATCACAGTGTGCATTGTGTAATGGAAAACATGTATATCAGTGTGGCCAATAGCTGGTAGTGGAAGTAATGCCATTATGATGGACATGTGGGTTCCAGAGCCCACCACTTGCAGGACACTCAAGTTAAAATGTAATGCAGCATGCAGAAATGCCATAGGTGTGAAATAGGCTTACCTGCAATCTACCCCTATATATACCCCCCTAATGTTAGGCTGTGTCTACATGTGGCACCTGTCTGTGTTGTAGCAAGGCAGAACAGTGCATCTGTGCAGGAAGGAGAGTTAGAGAGTGTGGACCTGATGTCTGAATGCACCCTACATATATATATATATATATATATATATATATATATATATATATATATATATAAAACATATACACATGTATTTCTACAGATATACAGGCATCTATATGCAATTATATGTATGTATGTATGTATGTATATAGTTATATATATATATATGTATATATATATATATATATATATATATATATATATATATATATATATATACAAAACACATAATATATAACTACACACACACACGCACACACTCACACACACACCCACATATATATATATATATATATATATATATATATTTATATATATATATAAATAAAATTAACCGCACTGAAAAAAATTGAACGAAGAGAAGAAACTTTAACTAAGAAATGAACTTCGTGACAATAAAAGCATTCAATAAATAAATAACACCAACAACTCTTGTAGAACTTTAAGCGCTTTCTTATTTATTATCAAGACTTCTTGGAAAGACATGTTTCATTCGGAAGTATGAGCAACCATTTTCACTTCCTTTATATACATTAGTTCTAGCAGGCCATTTAAATTAACAACAGTTCCTTTCCAAAAGAAAAGTGTGAACAAGCAGGTGCTGTGTGCATTTTCATTAACATTACAATTGCAGTTACATAAAGGCATGGTCAGAGTACAGTAATAGCCTTGTGGTGCGGTGTGCATACTAAAAGGGATAGTGTGCAAAAGGGATGTGTGCAAAAGGGATTGTGCAAAAAAAAAAAAAAAAAAAAAAAAAATGGGGAGTGGTAGGGGCAGAGAGAGAGAGAGAGAGAGTGGAAACACATTATATTCACTTGCACAGTTGTAAATCCATAAACACATTAAATCTACTTGCACAATTCTTCAAACCCTCTTGCACAGTTCTTCAAACCCTATCACATTTCAATCTCTATACCATTTAAGTGCACATTTAATGTCCACCCACTCTCTCTACTTTTGGGTGATACCACCCAAACCAGCCCACGGGTGGTACTATCTGCACTGACAGTCTTCTGGGAGACACTGTTATTCATAGGCTCCTTGTCATGGGCAGCCCCCTACAGCCCCCCCTAGTCCACACGCATTCCTTCCACTCCCCATCAGGTGGCATACCCACACATTTCTCTACACACACACCGATGCCAAAGCATAGTAGGACTCTCACCTGACTCCTCCTCCTTCCCTTCCTCCTTTTTTTACTTTTGAGGCAAACACTCATAAGTTATGTGTTTATATTAGAATCATCACAGCATGACTGTCATCTTTCCTGGTCCCCCCAACCTTTTTTTTTTTTTTTTTTTTTTTTTTTCCACACAATCACAGTGCACACACACCTGCACACGGCTATTACTGTCTGACCAATTTGCCTTATGTAACTGCAATTGTAATGTTAATGAAAATGCACACAGCACCTGCTTGTTCACACTTTTCTATTGGAAAGGAACTGTTGTTAATTTAAATGGCCTGCTAGAACTAATGTATATAAAGGAAGTGAAAATGGTTGTTCATACTTATGAAACATGTCTTTCCGAAGAAGTCTTGATAATAAATAAGATGAAAGCGCTAAAGTTCTACAAGAGTTGTTGGTGTTATTTACTATTTTATTGAATGCTTTTATTGTCACGAAGTTCATTTCTTAGTTTTATATATATATATATATATATATATATATATATATATGTACAGCAGTAAGTGTGTGCTACGTGGACGGTTATCACGTGTGAACCCTATGTTGGGACCACATTGCCCTTGTTTGTGAAGGTGGGATTCAGAATTTGGGGAAGGATAGCAGGTATATTTGTCGAGGTGAGTTGGGTGGAAGATAGAGGAGACAGCCTACAGGGGTGTTATATGACATATGTGGTGGGTAAACACCCTGGATGGGGATTGTTGTCTGCAATGTGGAAGCCCCATGAGCCCCCATATAGAAAAAAATGGGAACAAGGCCCCCACCCATTGCCAGTCACAACATCAGCTTCATGGCCCTGAAGGTGCCTGGGCTGGATGCTGAGCAGGAGGAGCATGTGGACCTTGTGAGTGTGCACTAAGGGCCTCAAGGTGCTGTAGTACATGTGGAGCTCCCTATGCACCAGAACCTGGACCTGACCTCAGGTGATAGGATCGTGTCTCTCTGTGCTCCCAGGGAGGGAAACATCCCCCGAGGTGGTTCCACCTGAAGGTAGTGCAGGACCAGTAGATGAGGTGGCCCCAGGGTTGGTCCCACATGTGATGTGGCCTGGTAACATTGCCAGATGTAGTGGGAGAGGTGGCAACTGTTCCATAAACATGCTATTGTGTCACTGTTATAGAACATATGTATGTAGTAATAGTTCACGCATTCCCGATCATGTCCAACAGCATGCATAAATATCCCCAATAACACAAAACAACAGATGTTTGGCAATCACACAGCAAACAGACCACATGAATATATGGAACCATAGTGACCCTTAGAATGGCATGCAAGTGACATTGTCTGTAACAGGCCAGCAATGATAGTGTCCCAAAAGGGAACATGGCTACAAACACCTAGCACAAAGTGTGGTACTATACGATATATGCCCCAATGGTAGGTATTATGTAGCCATATCTTTTGAGTTGTGTGACCAGATTATTGTTGCAGATATGGTGGGGGGGGCAGAGATGTGTTTTAAGAACTATGATAACCTTGCTGTATGAGTTGCTCAGACCTATTTCCATCTTTATGTTTTTCAGGCAAGATGTCACATGAGAGACTTCCAGCTTACACAGCAGACGAGAATGAGGTCATCATCACATACCTGGTGCAGCACTACCAGGTGTTGTTTGGCAGAACAGCCCTTGAGCAGCAGGAGCAGAACACCCTGTGGAATGATCTTGTCCACAGGGTAAATGATGTCAGCCTGCATATCTGCAGTTAGGAGCAGGTCTGGCATCACTGCACTGACCTACTTCACAATGCCCATCAGCATGCTGCTGCAGTCATGGGGTATCTCCTCACAACAGGGGGCTCATGCCATCCATCCAACCGACACATGTTGAGGAGCTCCTTGCCAGCCTCGGGGCACCTGCCCGCCTGCACACACAACAACTGGTGGAGAGTATAGTGGAGGTGGGTGCTACTCACACAGCAGCAGAGGAGCATGCAGGTAATGCCACAGGGCACATCAGTAGACCACTGTTACATATCCATCCACATCTGTACAGTTAGATCATGGATATGTGAGATGACATATAAATAGTCTGTTGCTGCATAGTAGCAATAAACAGATGTGCATTAGCTGTAGTATTGCGGGCTTGTACTGTTGATGTACTGTAATGCTGCACCCACCCTGTAGCAATGCCACAACTGTGGCTACTGACATCACATCTCTCACACATTTATGTAGGTCCCTCTGGTATACCTCCAAGGCAGCAGCCTGTAGCTGGTAAGTATGTTTTTTGTTCAGGTTTGCCAATACACAGGTCATGTTATGGCTATGGTATATTCTATGTACACATTTAACACACCTACCCATAATGCATGCTATACATGTTCACGTATTGTTGTTGTTAACTGCACCGCATCACAGTGGTCACCATCATGGTGTATGTGAAGGGTATGTCAGACTCCTGCAATATAACTAACATCCTGTCATTGCAAAATGTGTGCACAGAGATGAACATAATGGTGGGACAAATGGCCTACAGTAGGGACATGTGTGTAACATCACCCTTTCACAGTGCTACAACAGTGTATATACCAGTGTTACAATGGCAACTGTTACAGATCTACACTATGGCATATCATAATACTGTGGTCCACAACCCTTACAACCTGCAATGTGGTCCCAACATGAGCAAAGAGTACGTAATATGGAATCATAGGTTAGGGCAGCAAATATGGGGAATACATACCTTCACAAACACTAGAAGCATATTTGTTCACAGACTACAGATAAAATATAGTGGAAACACCTGTTGAGGTACTGACTGCATGCATTTATCATGGAAATGCACCTTCCAGCAAATAAATGTCCCCAATGTCACACAAAGTATTGGTCTGCTGTCCAAGACGTTTGGTCATCAAATGTGCACACTTACCTGCAACAGAGGCAGCCATGGCTTGCACACATCTTACATGAAATGGTGTGGGACCCATACTCAACAGGTAGCACCCATGAGCTGGATATGTAGCCATGTCTCACCATTGCATATACCATGGCAAACAGCCCAGACAGTCATGTACGTGGCAAGGATGTATGAGACAGGAATGATGTAGGAAATAAACAGATGGCCATCCAAGCCAGATGATGTCACATGTAGCAAACTGTTCATGCAGGCTGCCTAGTAACATGCCACAACACTGAGTGGGTTGCAGGAATGTCTAGCAAGTACTGGCTGTGCAGTACCCATGTCAGCAATTGCCTGGACTCTGCAAATGTGTGGCCTGTGGGTTAGGTAATTAGATGTGACAGTTGTACCACAAGAAACATCAGCCAGGCCTCTCTACAGGTAGTGTATGCATAACAGAAGAAGTCCCCAAAAGGCATGCATTGCAATGTCTAATGGTGTACCAAGACCACATTGGAAACCTACAGACAGTATCACGTAAGATACATGTGCTGCACAACCAATGCCTCACCCCACCTCATGCCCACCATCCCCATCTGTACCATGCTGGTGCCAGTGCACACCTGTATGTTCGCCATTCATTAACTGGGACTAGGCTGTTACACATGGTGTTCAGTGTTTGGGAAATTGCAAACTGACACACGTGTAGGCCATAGTTGTCAAGCATCTGCAAAAAGGCTGAAAGTGGGGAGGGATGTCATCATGACACAACAGTGCACTGCAGCAGGGATCCAAAGGATGCTATGAATGGGTCCATCTGCACACAGTCAGGGTCAGGAACTGTGGCAGATGTAATCCTGACTCCACAGCAATAGTGACACAGTGTGTGAACTTCAAGGGATGTGCACGAGTTAATCTTGCAGTCGTGCAGAGTTGGGAGACATGTGTTGGGCAGACTGACCATATATTGGCAAATGCAGATGGCCCATGCTAGTATACCCCTACCAGGAATAATGACTGCTGTAGTACACATAAGATTAGGTGCAACAAACCATCATGATAAGGGCATGTACACATATGCACTCACAAAGTGTATGTATCTCAAGCAGCATCAACACAATTAACACATTTGTTTGACACTGCATTTGATAGTACAGGACATATGTCACATATCAGGCTCATGTAGTGTTAACATATGCAGTAATGCAGTACCATGGCATATCAAGGAAGAGGACATCATATCAATAAGGGTGTGTACACTCCCCAAAGCCAAGATAAGTTTTTATGGTTGTCTGTGTAATAGTATCATACTGGTCACACATGCACCGCTGATGATGACATCTGTAAATCAGACATCAGGCATTCACAAATGACATCTATCCACATATCATCCAAGGTATGTGTCGGACAAACACATAGGGGCTGTGAGCAGCAGAGCAGAAATAACTGACACAGAAGTACACATTCAGCAATGGTGTATACATCTGTGAGGTATGATGCACAGTACATAGCAGGGTGCTGAACAGGTGTACAGTGATACTATTTACATGGATGCAGTATTTTCCAGGGGACGGGGCATCACCTACTAACACAGCCCATGCATCACACACATGTATACTGCTGTTAGCATGGCTTGACTATACCTGCACAGCATGCTGTTGAGTACCATATGTTATGTATGTTGACAGATGGGTAATGTGAAGTCTGTGTGTAATATCTTCATGCAACCTCACCTGTAAGTGTGTGTGTGTGTGTGTGTGTGTGGGGGGTTATTTTGTCTATAAGTGCAATCTGATGGAGTGGAGGGGATTGATGCATGTAGGATGTGTGTGTGTGTGTGTGTATGTGTGTGTGTCCATGTATGCACATGTGTGATTGTGGGGTTGTTCATACGTCACTACTTCCCTTTGGAATCGTGCAGTACATGGACATGGACTGACAGATGAGACATCAGGAATACTTGACTGATATGTAATCTCAAAACAGCTGATAGTATAATAAGATCTATAGCATGGAGCATGCATTGGGAGGGAAACTAGACACCAGGTATACTGTTAAAATTGCAATCAGCAGAAAGGTGAAAGTCTCCCCACGTATGCAGCACTACAGATGCATTGGGGAATTACTAGACAACACCAGTGAGTGTATACAAATATTATTGTTGTCTACATAATAAGTTGATTGAGCAACAGATCCTGCATCTAATGAGCAATAGTTACATATGACACTCCAGTGCATGACATTATTGAGTGACCATAGTAGTCCCTAACATATGGAGGCTGTGCTCAGGGTGAACACTGGATGACAGCAGTGAGTCCTTGTAAAACCGACTCCAATCAAGTCAAAGAGGTAATGGGGTAACAGGTCATGTTTTGTGATCACTTGTCTAGACAATTGGGAGAATGATATGTTAATGATTGGTATTAATGAGTGCAAGTTTCCAAGTGTGATGCAGGATGGGGAACTTACTTGAATAAACTTGGGACCATCTGTAAACTCAGGGACAGGTAGGTATTATTGTGTGTGTGTGTATGTGTGTGTGTGTGTGTGTGTGTGTGTGTGTGTGTGTGTGTGTGTGTGTGTGTGTGTGTGTGTGTGTATTTGTGTACTGTTGAGCAATGACGTACAGGTCTTAAAGTGCATTTCTTGTTTTCTCCTTACAGGTGGCGAGTTGGGTCAGGGTTCCTCCTGCATGCAGTCTGATGTTGGTGTCCATACAGACAGTGAAAATGATGATAGGTGTGTTCAGGCACAGGCGGGGTTGTCAGAGGGCAAAACTGTGTAATCTTTTGACATCCCCCTGTTATCCACCCCATCCCTGCACACAGTTACAGTGCCTATAGATACCCCATCACCAATGGCCATAACAGAGAGACAGTTGGCAGTTAGTGGCAGTGCACAGGACAGTGTGGTATCTATGGCTGATGTGTCTGGACACAGCAGCCATAGTCAGATGTCCTCCAGGGTACCACAGAGGCAGATGTGCCTGGGTGCTTGTGGGAGGGCCACTGGTCATCGTGCCCCAGGGAGAAGTGCTACATCTGGTACCACCAGACGCGTGTTTCTGGCTATCATGAAGGAGCAGGCACATATGGAACAGTACACCAGACAGGGTCTGAGGCTGCAGAGGCCTGCTTTTTCAGCTGTAAGTGACAATATCCGTGATCTTGAAGGTGCTCTCCATGATTATAGAGAGGTCATGGATAGATGGGTGGGTGAAATGGTGGGCTTCTTCAACCGTGGATTATACATGCTACAGAATTTGGTGGACTGGTGCAATGGCCACGTGGATGTAGGCCAGCAACACCAACATCTGGTGGTCGACATGGCCGTGTAAGGACACCAAGCTGCTCAAGTAGTGGCAGTACCAGCCCCAGCACTGCAGGGGGGGCACTGTCCACACCACACAACAGTAATTAAAATCCCTCACTCACACACATGGTGTCAAACATATGGCCCACCCTAGGTCTCTGGCAAACCAACAACATACCCTGTGCATATGATGATACCTGTGCCACATCCCTGTCATCAATAACAATGAAGAAGGGACAGGGTAATATAGTTCTGATGCACACAGTGACTGTACTACAGTGTACCAATGTACTGCTGTGTAACATGTTGTCAGCAGTAATGTTTAATGCTTACATGTCAGGTAGTGAAGCTGTCCAGCCATGATGCATTATAGCTGTTGTAACACTGAGTGATTGTAGTCTCCATAATGTTATCCATTTGTGTTGTAGGTGTACATGTGTCAGCAGGAGGATGGTCTGCTGTCATATCTCACAAGGGGTATGGCACTGTGGTGACACCATGGCTGTGCCATATCCTGGGTACAGTTGAACAGATGTCACAGGTCTCTATAACAGTTACTGCCTGTGCCACATGGACAGATGACCCCCCCCCCCGGGAAATGTATATTCAACAAACTGAAGTAGATCCTTCCACATACATGCACACTCTTACCTGGCAACACTGGGACTAGACCTCCTACCTAGATATGTAGTGCTACTGATGTGTGTGGCTTTAATTGCACACACCACACAGCATTTATGATGAGGTATGTTCAAGGTTACATGTTACATGCAGAACATCCCCAGGCATGTACAGTATGGTAATGGGGGATGTAATGGTTGTATATGGATGATACATAGTGTGGCATACCATCATATACACATTAACAAACACATAACAGTCAGACACACATCTGAGAGACCTGGGCCTATCACTGTTAACTTGTCAGTGTGTCCAATGAGTTACAGGTAGGCTGCACGCAGCACATGCATAACTGGGATGGATAGTGTTATCAGTTACCTGTATGGTTGATAGTGACAGTGGTCACCATACAGTGGTATATGGGATATGTACCAGGAGTACAATGTTGTAATGACAGTATACCCAACACCCCCACCCCACTGTGGATATTGCATGCACTGGAACCCATGATGACACTCTAACATACCCACCATCACACATTTACCAGGACTGCAATACAACCCCTTGTCCATCCCAAGAGTACTACTACAGGAATATGCATCTAATGCACATGCCACAGGCATAGTATGGTGATGCATTGTCATGTCTCTCCTATGGGCAGCAACATAACTGTCCCTAATACTGTGTGGCAATGTGTATTGTAATAGGAGTATGTGGCCTCAGAATGCTGTACCCTACATATATGCATGCATGCACACATACACACACTTGCCTGAACTCAGTGGGTATCTCATGCCTATGAGCCCATTTGTACAACAGTGTTGTGCTGGTACTGCAAGGCCCAGGTAGCCCTTAGGGAGAGGAGCATAACAAGGTGCATGTAATGCCTAGTACAGCAGCAGCCACATCTAGCTGTGGCAATTGGTGTTGCAGTGGGTGTGAAAGGCCTCAGGGTATTACTACAGGTGTACTAACACACAGATACTTATATCCTCAGTAATGCACACATACACATTTGTCAGTACTGGGGTGTATTGGTGCAGGTGTTAATAGGTGTGTACCTGGCTGTTG
>NC_056728.1:533756212-533823712 GCF_019279795.1 Protopterus annectens | reverse complement strand
TTCACTTCAAAGCACTGTGCAAACTATAGGCATACTGCCACAACACTGGCCTACATTTTGTATGGGGGAATACACATGTACCTGCAAATATAGCAGGCTCTACAGACATGTCACAGCAGAAAGTAACAGGCACCTGTGTAAAAGTGCATACCCATAACCAATGTGAACACAGTCAAAGCCACATATGGTACACAAGCTTAATATTACACTATATGGACTGTCTGATCAACACCATCCTCATATGTGCTACTCACACAATAACCCAACAGATACTGGGTCACATCACAGTGTGGTCCAGTGCCTGTCTGTGGTATGGGACATGTGTGTGTTTGGCCCTACAAACATGTGAGCCAATAGGGTACCATACAATGGAGCAGCATGTAACATCAGATAGAACAGGACCAAGAACAATGACATCTACCACAGTCTGTACACAGGCCCAGGTACGTATTTGCAATACACATGCTGTCAACAATCACCATAAGTACACAGACCCCACAACTGTACATACAACCACAGAATGCCCAAGTTATGTCCTCAGAAATAACCCCTACTATACATAACATGTCTAGCAGTCTGATATCAGACTGGCTTGTTATCAGGTATGATGCCAATACATAATGATGTAGAGAACATATGCACCTCTTATTGCATGACATATGTACAAAGGTTGACAGACTTTTGGCTGGAGCCACAAACACTGGACCAATATTGGCATGTTGCTGTGATACTCTCATACATTTGCTGTTGAAACAAGGTTTGTTGTGACATATGTCCTATGAAGGATATGAAGTCAGTAACGTTAATGGCTGTCACCATGTACTGACTGCAATCCTCAGACTATGCTTCTGCAGTTCTAAGGTAGGTGAACTGTGAGTAAGAAAAGAGACATACTACTCCAAATACTGGCCAGTCTGCAGATAACCCTACAGGTGTGTGTTTCCTCTAACACAACACTGTCATGACAGGTATTAAATAATGCAGACCAGCCATATCCACACAAACCCTGTTAAACCAACATTACTCCAAATGCAGAAGAGCAACACTTACATTCTGTAGTCATGTCTGGAACATCCCCCTCCTGCTTGGCCTGTCTCCACAGTGTATGTTGTTAGAAGTATATCTCACTACCATCTGTGATACTGTTTGCCAAACACTGACATGAAGTCCTGCTCACAGTGAATGAAAAGGAGTAACACCCACATGATGTTCCTAGTTATAGGAGTGTGTTTCCATGCAACTGGCTATGGAAATATTACCACAGCTGTCCCACATGCAATCAGCTAGGGGGGACTGCAATTCATGCAGAGGCCATCAGCTGATCATGAGCATCCCTTACAAAACACAAGCTGCTGCCTAAGCAAAGCAGGTGTACTTCTACACATCCACCAGAGAGGGAGTGAGAGAGACAGACAGAGACAAAGTAAGACAGGGAGGGAGTGGAAGAGTAAAACCTAAGCATGTTTGTGTCACACACTTCCCAGTATGAGGTTTCAAACCCCTGCATGACTATGAGGTTTCAAACCCCTGCGTGACTATGTATTGCTATCACATGTCTATGTAGTTATTGCATGCACCACAAAGCTTAGATGTTGGGGAGCTGTCCAAAGGTATATTTGATCATGACATCTGCAACATTGATTAAGGAGAGATAAGGTAGGTGTAGTACATGTGCCTGTCCACATGAACAGATGTCAAGGTTGACACAGCTGTACTCTCTCAGGGACTCACACACATTATCACAGTTGGCAGGGTCAGGATTAGACTTACTAACTAGCTAGTTTGCCACAATACAGTAAAACACAGGTATCACATGCACACAGGGGTTATCAGGATGATATATGGGCAAAGGGTATACCAGGGTGTCTGACATCAGAAGGCATGCTTCAGTAGGCCAATGGGAGGTGTAGTGAGGTGAATGGTATCCAAAAAAACGACTGCAGGACAACCTCTTGGTTAACCACGAAGACCACAGCTGAAAAACAATTCTGAACCAACTTAATTTATAAATAAATTATTTAAGAGATAATCCAAAAGAATAAAAATTGGATTATAAACAATTGGTGTTATATAATAAAATGGTTAATATACACAGGTTGCCAGTCCAGGCATGCATGGGTGCATTGCTTCCCAGGTGTGTAGTGATTGACTGTGCCAGAAGGCTGTACAAGGCTAGGTAATGGGTATGCCTTGGCATCAGACCACATGCCAATGGTCTACTGTGGGCTCAGGGGTGTAGGGTCTGGATTGGCCTACACATCAGTGGGTATTGTATTCACCATCCACTCATCTGAGTTACTCTTGTGGGTGGCCAGTGCTGTGCAATGCTTGCCATGTATGTGTTCTATAGTTCATGACATGGACAATGTCTGGGATGTGCACACATCCCACATGCATGTTTTTTGACATGTGGAAGTGTACCTGGGATGTCTGGGGCATATTGTGTACACAGATTGTTAACATCAGAGGTGCCATTCCGGGCCTTATGTGGTGAGAACAGCAATGGATACCAGGTTGTCCCTGCACCTACATTGACATCATGATACAGGTATTCTCTGGTGTCAGTGGCATCTGTCCATACAGGGCATGTGTATAAGGCATGGTATGTCCTTTGTGGGTTACATTTAATGGCTCTACAGTTGTTGCAGGTGTCCAGTGGGGAACATAGTGAAGAAGTACTTTATGCAATGATGTGCCTATTGTAAGGATGGGACATGGTGCCATGCCTCTGTAGTCCACTGCAATCACACCATGGTTACTATCTGTGGGCAATATACAGGGAACTACCAACATAGGGGTTGTTGCCTAGCCAAGTGTGTTTTTGTATGAGACATGGGTTGAGAGTGTTCTCTGGGTAATACAAGAGTTGCCTATATTGTTTGTCAGAGCTTGATGTCACATGTAGGGGTATGGATTGTCTAGCCCAGCCTCTCTGCTGTTTGACATCTGTTATCCTTGCAAGGTGGACATTGTGACATATAACAGGCCCACCATATAAGAAATTTGCAAAACCCACTCCACAATGAGTCCAGTTACACACTCACAGCTACCTCTACACAGGATACAAATGGCAAACACACACAAAGTTGCCATGTCTGGCATTAGAACTCTTACCTCACTAGTACATCACACAGTTATAGCACGCACTATGGAGACTACTGGGCTACTTCTTTCATACACTCACACAGTTGCCATGTCTGGGATTAGAACTCCTACCTGACTAGCACAACGTTGGTCAATGGAGGTTGTAGTGACGGTGAATGGCCTCAAAAGCATTGTACCCTACACAGGGGAACACACACACTTCTACACTTGCCATGTGTGGGAATAGAACTTCTACCTAAGTAGTATAGCACACTACAGCCTTATGCAGGAATAGGATCCACCATGGAGATTGCTGAGCTACTTGTCCTCCAAAGATGTATTTCAAAGTGAATGACATCAGCAGGCTTGCCAAAGTAGGGCAATGGAGGTTGTAGTGACTGTGAATGGTCTTAAAAGCATTGCTCCCTACACAGGCAAACAACAACACAAACTTCTACACTTGCCATTTCTGGGAATAGCACTCCTACCTAACTAGTATATCATACTACAGCATTATGCAGTTATAGGATGAGCCACGGAGATTACTCGGCTACTTTTTCGCCAAAGGTGTATTTGAAAGTGAATGACATCAGCAACCTTGCCAAGGTTGGGCAATGGAAAGTGTAGTTCATAGGTTTATAGGTTCATAGGTTGATACTAGGCTATCAGCCCTAGGGCCTATACATGCCTAGACATGACAATTTCCTGGCTATGTCTTCCCACAATATTTACTTCCCTGGACCACTGTCTAGCAGGGCAGTTGACATGCTCCCCGGGGTCATTTTCTTATCTCCCATCCAATTGTCCAGGTTCCTTTTGAAGAGGGCCAAAGAGGCACTCTGCTTGACATGTATGGGCAGTCTATTCCAGAGTCTGGGGAGTCTCTGGGTCAGGAACACATCCCTCCAGCATGTATTGTTCATTGTGATGACAAGATTTGGATATCTTGAGCATGTGGCTGTGAGTGTTTGGAATTCTTTAAGTGTAGCATGTCCAACAGCTGTGGGCTTGACATTTCTTAGTATGTTAAGCAGAGATCACCTCTGAGAACACAATATGTGACAGGGTATAGCTGGATGATTTTCAGACGGTCAGCATAGGGCATCTGGTTTAGGCCTGTGATTAATTTCATGAGGTATGTCCGCAGCCTCTCTAGTCATTGCAGATATTTTGTGAGGTACATACGTAATGGGTCATTGTAGTCTGTACTGGATCTACTGAGAGATGAATACAGTGGGACAATAGCCTCCTTTTCCTGGATGTAAAGCCCTTAGTGGGAGGTGTGCCACATAGGGTTTCCTGACTGTTGAGGTGATGTGGTTATCAAAGGTGAGACCACTGTCCACCTGTGTCCCTAAGTCTGTTATCACACTTTAGGTGTTTAGTGTACTACCACCTGCGTGGTACTTCACAAGTACATGTCCCTTCCCAAAGGGGATAACTATATATTTCTTGACATTGATCTTGAAGCCATGGCTCAGGCACCAAGCTTACTTTCTGTAAGGCCCTTCTGTAGAATATCCACATCATGTGGGGATTCAATATTGACTCCCAGTGTGCAGTTATCTGTGATCTTTGTTTGCTATTGTCTCTTACTGTTGGACTGTACTTCAGAGCAGTAAATGCCAAACAAGGGTAGTGCCAGGACTGAATGCTAAGGTACTCCAACTGTCACTTGTTTGGGGCTGGGGCTGGGGTTGGTGTCACCTACATTTTCAGTGTGGGTTCTGTCAGTACAGCATTTGGCAGCTCATCAGGTGACATAGAGATTTATTTATTTATTTATTTTATTTTTATTTTACATTTGTTGACCGGGATAGTCTGACTGGATGCGTGTCCATTTTCAGCGGAGGCCCAGGGAGAAAAGCTCCAAGGGTAAACAGATACAGCATTACATAATACCAGCATTACATATTACAAACAGACTATTTATAGAAATTACATAAGTAAACAAGTTAAACAAGTTCCACAGGTTAGAACTAATCCCAATTAATGGCCAGCTATGATTTCAGACAGAGGGATAGTGTCAAATGCCTTGGCGATGTCTGGATAGGCTGTGTGAATCACCTTACCCTTGTCCACAGCTCTGGAGATGGATTCACAGTTGTCATTCCGGTTGAGGTGACATGATTGGCCCTTCACAAACCCAACCTGGTTAGGTTCCAGTGTTTGTAGGTTGCCAATGTCTTTGTTTTAAATTCCATGATAATACATTCCATGGCCTTCCAGATCAGGCACGTCATACTGCTGGGACTACAGTTCCCAGGATCCAAGGTGGATCCTCCCTTGTGGATTGGAATAACTGTAGTTGTGCACCACACAGTGGGCACGAAGCCTGAGGTGTGGCTATGGTTAGACATGGCACATAGGTGAGGTGCCAGTTCAGTTTGTAGCTCATGTAGTACACAGCCCTGGATGTTTTACTCATCCCATGGCTGTTGTCATAGTTCTGTAGAGTGTGTTTTTTACCGATATGGCCATTATTACCGGAGTCTGGCAATCTTTCCATGTTGAGATGGGCCCTTTGGGGATTGGGAGGGGGGGTGCAGTTGGCTCTGAATTGATCTGCCAGGATATTGGCAATATCCTTGGGAGCAGTATATTTAATACCACCCTGAGTTCTGAGCATTGCCATTAAGATTCCTGTCATAGCTATGGAACGGCTTGCATTTGTCTTTGACATATTTGGCTATATTATGTTTGTAACTAGCTTTGGTGGATGTTATGAGGGATCTCTGCTTCTTACTGTAGCTGGTAAGGGAGTATTTTGCATCCTGGAAATTCCCCCATTTCTGCAACAGTTTTCTCCTTTTGTTGTACAGTATGTTTATGGCAGGGGGCCACCACATTGTCTTCCTTTTCTTGGTGGGGAGCATCTTGGTTCTATATTGGATGGCACGATTCATGCACGAGTGGATGTGCTCATATAGTGCCTTCATGTATGGTTCAGCAGTCGTCCTTTCAGTTCCCATCTGCATGGGTATCGTGACGTTAGTCACGTCTGACATGTATAGCATGACATTGGCTATGGAGATGTGTGTTATGAAGATTTCTTTAATGGGGTGCGGGGAAGGGATGTTGATGTTAAGGATGATTAACTCATAGGCAGACCTGACCACAGATGGAGGTGACCATAGGTGTGGAGCATTGATTTCCCATGTTGGTAATGACCAGGTCTAGGATATTTGAGCCCCTGGTGGGACTATGGGTTACTTGATCCAGGGCATTGGGAATTATGACTTCCAAGAACCATTGGGCACACATGTTGGTACCCAAGTAGTTTTCCCAGTTAATGGCAGGGTAGTGTAAGTCACCCAGTATTAGGGTGTTTGTTGTATCATAATATTTCACAGAATATATCAAAAGCTGTAGTGGGTGTCATGGGGCATGATGGGGGATCAGTAGCAAGCTATACAATTTGGAATGCAGTTTAACCTACTGTTAGTTGCACCGGGGGTATTTCAGACACATTCTGTTGGGCAAGTAGCCTGGTGGTGTGAATATCCTTGGTGAATATGGACACTCTTCCACCTTTATTGTTTTGGTTCTGGTTTGGTGGCCAATAGGTGTGGTGACAGCTGTACTTGGTATTGCAGGGGTGCTCTCTGGAGCCTTGGATCAGATCTCTGTTACTGCACAGTTATCGATGTTCTCCATTTTTAGGTGTGCATAGTGACTGTGAATGGCCAAAAAAAGGTGAACCCTACACACACAGAGTTTCACAGTTGCCATGTCTAGGAATAGAACTCCTACCTAACTAGTATATCACACTATAACATTACACAGTTATAGCAAACAACACTGAGTTTACTGGGCTATTTCTTCCCCAAAGGTGTATTTCAAAGTGAATGACATTAGCAGTACTGCCAAAGCAGAGCAATGGATATTGAATTGACTGTGAATGGCTTCAAAAGCATCGATCCCTACACAGGCACACACAAACTTTTACACTTGCCATGTCTGGGAATAGAACTCCTACCTAACTAGTATATCACACTGCAACATTGCACAGTTATAGCACGCACCACAGAGATTACTGGGTTACTCTTTCCCCAAAGGTGTACTTCAAAGTGAATGACATCAGCAGCCCTGCCAGATTAGGGCATTTGAAATTGTAGTGAGTGTGACTAGCCTAAAAAGCACTGATCCCTACACAGACAAATACACACAGTTGTTACATCTGGGACTAGAACTCCTACTTACCTAGTACATCACACTACAGCATTATGCAATTATAAGATGCACCACAGAGATTACTGGGCTTTTACTTCCCCAAAGGTGTATTTCAAGGTGAAGACATCAGCAGCCTTGCCATAGTAGGACAATGGGGAGTGCAGTGTGTGTGCATGGGCCATAACCCGTTCATCTAGAGGCAGACACACAACCCTCAGGCACACACAAGTTTATATTCCACAGGTACATGTATACAACTATTAGATGACTACTGACTTGTACAGTCATGTTACACAGTTAGCACGAGCACCACATACACTATAGTGCTGAGGGCTACCAGAGGCAAATGTCTACGATGATTGACATTTGCACGTCATGTGGTTTTAACCAATTGGATGTATGCTGGGTGGGACAGACCTCATGATGAGGAGGCTCTTTGTCACTGTCACTCTATTCCACACATCTACGTATGTGTATTTTTGGCTTATTATAGTGTGATGTCCTTGGATATATATGTATATGTATTCCTATCCAATGTGTGTGCAAAGCATGACTGGTGTGTACTGAGGAGTATATGCACTAACATCTGCGACTGTCAGATATGTATGGTCCATTGTTGTTGCCAGACATGGGCTTCATTTCTGTAAGTGTTTGACCAATGCCCAGTATGACCTTTCAGTATTTTGCTGTCTGACATTGCCTTCATTTCTCTAAGTTTGCGAGCATGCCCAGTATGACCTTCTGTATTGAATGTGTGAATCCATTCCAGGTAGACTGTACTCCAATGCAGGCTTTTGTGTTCTACACCTACAGCTAGCAACCTGTTTCTGCAGGATATCTGTAGATTGGTTGACAATATGGGGTCAAAATGGGCAAAGGATAGTGGGCTACTGTAGGTAATTGTGTCTGTGCTGCTTCTGCTACATGGTCTTGGTGTTAGCAGAGATATTCAGACATATGTACTGTTTTACACTGCCATGTTTATGTCATCAAGTACTGTCAGGTATATATATTTGCTTGCAGTGATGTCCTGGGGAACACAGGGTGAATGCAGCTGTGTCCAGTATTGTGGTCAGCAGCCTACATATTCTTGCACAATCATGCCATTCTGGAGGCGAAGCTGCATACACTTGCTGCTGGGTCTGTAAATGGTTTAGCACCTTGGTACAGTGGTAGCTGGGGATCCCATGCTTGTACATCCATTGAATTGACAGTATGGCCATATCCTGCTGTGATCATACCTCACAGCTGTACAGATTCACACAGGTTACCCAGAGGCAGGGGTCATAATTCTGGACATTACCCCTTCACATTGTGGTTTACAAGCAGGTTTGTAGCCACCCATTCTTGTGTTTGCAGCCAGGTATAGTATGTACACATGGCTGACATTCGGACTTCACACACACCATGCCGCACATACTCCTTACCCCCCCCCACCATTATTCTATCCTCTTCTAAACATTATGCAAACATTATCTGATATGTTCCCTATAGTTATCACCTCATCCTAGCAGTAATTTGGTGTTGGTCTACAGTTCATGCAGTAGGACATGGTGGACATGTTACTGAAATTGGTCCACATGGCCTTGCATTTGGGTTCTCTGGACTGTGTTCTGTTGTTTGGGAAACCATGAAATAACATACATTGGCAGTACGGGTGAGACACAGACCTTTGGCAGGGGACTGTAGGCCATTTGGTAGTGATGCAGGCCAGCTGTAGCAGGCCGTTGCAATCCGTCACTCTTACAGTCCCAGACTGCAATACACTATATTCCCCTGGGGTGACAGGGTAAGTGTGCAAGGTGTTCATGCCAATACTTTCTGTCATTATTGATCCAGTCGTGTGGATGCTGGCAGGGTGCTGCTGACAGCTACAGACACACCTGAATGGGACACCTGTTCTGCATGCTGCATTCTTTAGCTATTGCCATACAGAGGTGGGGGTCATATTGTACTCATTCCCAACAGCAGGATAAGACCGGAGAGGTACCTGTGGGTGATGGTGGGGTGAGGTGGGTGCATGTGTGCTATGGACACTACTTGCATCTGACTCACAGATATGCATGGGGCATTCTACTTATGCTGGCTTGTGCAGGAACATCAGCTGTTTTTCAATACTTCATACCTATGACCTTTGTGGTCTGCCAGTCGTTGGCCAGATGACATCGGTATTCACTATTACAAGCCCAAATAATGTGCTGTTAACCTATATGTACAATTCCAAGGGTGTGTCCATTTGACAGTTACATAGTATACACTGTCTGTCTGGGTACTCCCCCCTGTGTACTTCTTGTATGTCTGGGCCCACATTCATGCCATGCCCATCTTTCAGATGGTGACACTTATTACCTCCAAACATTTACTATGGATTACTGCTGAAATGTGTTTTGCTGGGAATCATTGTTTTTGGCACTGCAGTTGTGAGAACTTGGCAATGTCATTGACAGTACTGGCCAATGGCCACCAGGATAAACCTCACCATGCATACATACTGACCACTCTCACACCATATGCAACACACACCAACCTAATACACACAGCCCTGCATATTGTACATATGCTACAATCTATCCTGCTCCTTTGGTCAGCTCAGGTAATCTGTGCTCCACTGTTATTATACCTACACATACATGTTACTACATTTCTACATAGGATTGGGGGGGCACACCTTTTTGTTACTACATTTCTACATAGGATTGGGGGGGGTCACACCTGACTGTTACTACATTTCTACATAGGATTGGGGGGAGCACACTTGACTGTTACTACATTTCTACATAAGATTGGGGGGGGGGCACCTGACACTTGTACACATTTGCTATGCCTGTACTGGTATTTCAGGTACTCCATTTCATTCTGTATTCTGACCTATCATGCTGATTAGACACATATCAGTGTACTACAGGTCTTAAGTTTGACTGACCTACATTTCAGTTTCTGACTTCTTACCCTTAAGAACTAACATCCCACTGCCTGACCTGTTGTAGTCTGTCTGTGTAGGTCTGGGGGGATGTTCTGCATAACCATCAGTCAGAGGCCTTAGCACAGCCTTTGTTTGTGTTTGTCTGCACCTGTCCTGATGGCTGAGACTGTCATCGGGTATGTGAGCCTCCCTGACTGGCATGTGTGTGTCCTATGGACACACATTTGGTCCAGCACATTTTCTGCAGTGAGTTTTGTCACCTTGTCTACTACTGGTTACTATGGTGATACCAGTATTTGTTACAGATCTCATGCTGCCACTATAGGTGTCTACTATCTGCTGGCATCCCATTCAGCCACCCGATTCCCTTGCATGCTCACATCCATACCATAGATACAAGTAACAACACATACTACTCCATTCAGCAATTGATAGGAAGAGTGACTTAACTTATAGCTGTGCTAGTATTCAGGATGGTGTTAGAGGGCTGACTATGTCAGATGCACATAGTACACTCCCTATACACGTTTAAGTACAGGTAGTGTCATGTTTGGAATCCCTTTTACTGTATGTGCAAGTCAGAGAGAGGTGTCATTCCCTGTCTTCCTACCATGTCAGTGTATGTGCTATGCATTGCCTATTTGCCATGGCCTGGGCATACTGGGCATGTCTCCTTCTGTCTACTGGGGCAAGCTCAGGTTGTTCCTCCTCCATGTCACTCTGTGACTGTGCACACCTTGGTAATGGTGGGAGGCTGTGTGGCCCTCCCCCGTGCTGTTCCTGCTGCAGCTGTTTCCACCGGATCTTGTAGCATGGCACATACGATGACAATTTGGGTACATGTAGCTGGTGAGTACTGCAAGGCTCCACCAGATGTGTCCAGGCACTGGAACCTTGACTTGAGCATCCCAAACACATGCTCTATTATGATTCTGGTCTATGCATGTGTTTCATTATGGAGTCCTTGTTCAGATGTGTGTGCATTTCTGATGGGTATCATCAGCCACGGCTCCAATGTGTAACCAGCATCCCCCACAAGGTGTCCGTAAGGGATGTCCCCACTGGCAACTCTGGTACAGCTGCATTAGATGCCAGCTGTGGGAGTTGTGATAGCTTCCAGGGCAGCCAGCACACACATTCATTATAATATCCTGGGCATCACACATGACCTGGCAGTTGATGGAGGGGAAGCCCTTGCTGTTGATGTAGACCCTACCCTACTCACCGGGTGGTGCTTTGATGCATATGTGCATGCAGTCTATAGCATCCACTACCTCAGGGTAGTCTGCTATTTGGTGGTAGAGATGCATATTGCTGGCTATTGTGGAAATATACATGCTCACCAGCATGTGCTGACAAGGCATCAAGGAACTGGTGGAGTACCCTGGATGCTGATGCCTGTGAGATCCCCATGATATCCCCAGTTGGCCTTTGGAAGGTACCTGTGTCTAGTATTCTTAGGCCTACACATACCTTGGTATCCACTGAGATGGGTTCCCCTCTGTTGGTTCTGTGTGTGAGGTGTGGCCAGCACAGCTCAACAATTTGCTGTAGGAGTTCCCTGTCCACCCTATAGCGCTCCACTATCTCCAGCTCATATAGCTCCTGTTAGGTTACCCTGGGACTGTATGCTCTTCTCCTTCTCCTCACTGTGGGTTGGTCATCAGCATTCTCATCCTCACCACACTCAGCCTCTTCCACGTGTTGATTTATGATAGCTGCTGCAGCCCTTATCATTTTGTTGCTTTTGTTTGGTAAAGTCTCCCCGCTTGTGTACACCAGTGGTGTAGAGTTTGTGGGAAAAACAAAGGGAAAGGCATTTGCATAGTTTATAGTGGTATGCTAGGCTGGGCTGGGCTACTGCATGTGTAATTGGCTGCTTCTGATACATTTCACCTGCCAGCTATGCTAGTTCTCCTTGATTATCTTCCTACTGCTGTTTTCCCTTCCCACTGCCTTCTTGTTTAAGTCCAGGGGTGCACCATGCAAACACAGTGCTCAGAAGTGCACAGACCTGCTATTTCATGGTTTACTTTTTTTTTCCTTTAAAACACGGTGCATGGTGCACACACCCATTTAGGCAATGTAAAGAGTGCTAGGCAGCCTTAGACACATCCCCTTGCTTAGCTCTGCTAAGCTCAAGGCAAACCCGAGCCACAGGGCTCCAGTAAGCTTACAGTATGCCTGACACACCCCTCTATGATGTCGGCTAGCTCTTAGGCTTGCACCATGGTCTTCCTGCACCAACACGGTTGGGTGCAGGCTAGCCATGAGGGGGGATCTAGGATTCAGTATCATTCACCTCATTTGCATAGGATTGCCTGCTAATGCCTAGTTACAAGTCCCACACTGTGCCTTCCCGCTTAGCAGCAACTATTAACTGGCCATGTTGTCTTCTGCCTGTCATTGCGTATAATGGCAAAATTATGATTTTGGATAGAATGCTTATTTCAAGTTTTTTTTTTTTTTTCGGCCCAATACCATTTGCCCTACACTTAAACAGCTGAAATTGGCTAAAAAAAATTTAAGTTATTATTTTTTTTTTGCAACTGTTTTTCATGCTAATGGCCATATATCTGGGTATTGGCATGGTTTCCACATTATATACACCCTTTATTTGGAGCTGTCATGGCTCCGTTTTTTAGTTTGCAGAAATGTACTCAGTTACTAACCGAGTACATTTCTGCAGACAGCAGGCTACCAGCTTCCTGGATCGCAAGTTCATCTCATTTGCATGGTTTTCACCTGCAAATGAGGTAATTTGCATACAGGAGCTGTGCTCGTGCTGGAATAGTGCAGGGGCACTCATGCACATCCCGGGAGCTTATTCCTGGCTCGCACGGCAACCATATTGCCTCCAGCAGTTCCTGCACTATTCCTGCACGCTGTGCAGAGCTTGCTGAATCCTGGGGTTCATCAGATTGAAGTGCTGCTACAAATATCTGAGACACATGTAATTGAGCAGAAATACAGGACTTTGAGACTAACAAAAGGGAAGGAAAGGGCACATTATTCTGTTATTGTCAAAGTGAATAAAAAAGAAATCTAAAGAGCGAAATATTCTGCAATCTAACACAACTCTGTCATGTTATTTTAGGACTTCTACTCAGTGAGCTTAAACAACATTTACTGTTGTCCGGAGAGGTTGTCATCAAAACAATATTCTAAATTTCTTTAAACACTGCAAGATATTAGTTATTAAATACTTACCTTTCACTCCTTTGGAAGCTTGGAAGCAACTTTTAAATTAATTCAACAATACTTCATGACAACAGAAGCTCTAAATGATTCAGTTGCCCCACAGCTTTTGAGTCAGGCACCCAGAGCTGGCACAGACAGGTTTGAAAGAAGTCTAAAGAAGTTTACCAGTCTCATAGAAGCTGTCCCATGATCTTCAAACTCATTGGCATATAGAGGGTGTATTTAGAATAATCAGGCTTAGTAAAGAAGTACAGGTCACTAGAGGTATAGCCTCTTTTTCCAAATACTGTTTGAAGAATGACATAGTGCTTTTGGAGGAGGAAGATGATAGATGGTGTCAGGGACATTGACTGTATTGTACAACTACCAAGATAGGTGAGCAACCTTTCTTAAATAAAGATGTGGGCAAAATTAATGGCCACCTTGCAAACTGTTCTCTGAGAAAATTAAATTTGTAAACTACAATTGGTAGAAATCAAGCAAAGTGAAAAACACCCTCAATAATTGATACCATGCTCATAAAGGTAAGCCAAAAGGGGTAAGTGAGCAGTTTCTGTCTCCAGCTATATTTCAGCCAGTAGATTTCTATTTTAGCATTCCAGACTTTTACCTTTAGTATCTGATTGTTTGACATTTGACTTTCATATATGCATTCTTTCATTTTCCTAAATAGCTGTGACCTGGTCTCAGTATCTTAGTTTTACTATGATTCTGTAGTCCTGGTCTTTCTTTTGGACCCACTGTTTTACCAAAGTTTATGCTTTATTTTCAACAATGAAGGCTTACCAATAAGCCAGGTTGCCCACAACTTGATCTGGAAGGGCAGACCAGTAAACTCTTCCTATTTAAGGGTCCATCACTGATGAGGGGTTCATTTTGGCAGCAGTTTGGCAGATCTCAGGATAATGGACACCTAAGAAGAGTCGTCATGGAGCTGTCTGTCAGTAGCCATTCAGGTGAGGTCTGTGGTCTTCCCTGTAGCAATGCTGGTTAACTTTTCCTTGAAGTGGATGCTTCTATGTGTGATTACAAAATAAAGCAAAACAAACAAACAAAAAGAATGAATGAGGAAATGGAGAGATTTAATTCTTTGGTGTATATGTTCTGCTTGGTCTGTATGAGTGTGACTTCTTGTCATGCTTTTGGTGCAAGACACTGCGCAGGAGGGCATTTTTATAGTTGGAGGACGGATCGCACCTGTGGGTTTCATTGTCGCTAAGCATTATATAAAGGTATTATAATAATAATAATAAAGCACATATTACTTGTTAATTTGACTAGTATTACTTGAGAATAGTATTCTCTATGGATTTAACAGCGTGCCAAGATGTAGCTTCATGGTTTTGATGTGTTTCTTCACTGCGGGTGGTGGTTTGCTGAAATGTTGAATGGGCGGTTGATCAGTGATGACAGACATTTTGATCATCAGACTTCATATTCTTCAGTGGTGCATGTCAGAACAATACATTGAGGTTTTGCTACTTTCTAGGTTGTAGGAGCAGTGTTTGCAACTTTTACTGTGTTTGTTCCCCCTTTTGGAAAGTCTGGAATTTTTGGGTTTGTTGTGATTATGACTGCTGTGATGCAGGTGCAATTCCTGAGTGAAGTGTGTGTGTGAAACATATGGAATTTTGGACTTGCAGATCGGGGTTATTGTCATCCAGGATTGTGAAGTTCATGGCATGATTCCCGTTTTGGTCACTAGTTGGTCCATGGTGTCTTTGTGGTTGCACAGGTTGGGATGGGACATAGTCAAATGATTTTTCTTTCAAGTCCCCTCCAGGTACAGTGAGTGCCTTTTGTTTGATTATTTGACCAGCGGGCTTCTGGAATGCCTGCAGCAGCAGTACACCCAGAGCTTGCCAAAAACATGTATATCTTGACAGAGAATTTAATATGCAGTAGGTGTCACCTTCTGGTTACATGATGCTATGTGTGGTTATAGTTTAAATTAATTGGGAGTATGGCTTCAAAACAGCTTGCTTCTAGTAGGAGCCAACATTAAAATAATGTTTGGGAGTAATTTTTTTTTTAATCAAATACACTGACAGGTCCTACTTTTAGGTAGGTAATGAACAATTTTAATTTCAGGTCCCATGTCGCTACAATGTACGAAGGACAAATGGAGTTGGATAACCCAAGAAAAAGGTAATGGTGTTAATAAGCTGTATAATCTCTTGTGATGGATAGAGGGTAATCAGTGGAGGAGTATCTTGATGATTTTCATAATTTCTTTCCTAAGTAGGGCAGTGTTAGAGTATTTGATATACAGTAAATTCTCAGTTTACCAGAACTCAAGCAACCGGAAAAAAAAAAAATCAAAGAAATACAGTACAATTTTCATGTGTTGCACTTTCTGTTTGACCCCCGCAGAAGCATACCTTATGTTTTTAGAGTTTTGGAGTTTTAAAAAGGAAGATAGGAATAAATTTCCTCTCTCCGCAACCTAAGAACAAGTCAAATCAAACAAATAGTATAGGGTACAGTATTTGTCAGGCCTATTTTTAATAGTAATTCTCAAGCAATCAGAAACTACAGATATCCAGCATTTACGAATCCCAATGGGTGCTGGTTAACTGAGAGTTTACTGTAGCACTAGAAAGGAATTTTGGACCTATGGTCCCATTAGATTTTGGTCACCAGCATGAGGTTTCCTGGGTCCCCTAAACCTATGCCCCCTGATGTCTATCAAGAAAATAGAATTGGTTCCCCATTGCCTGAAAATGTGAACACATTGCTGATTTTGGATATTCAAATCACTCAGATTCTACACCCCATGGCTACTATAAATGCAGTTGGTGTGTCCTCTTCAGGCACGCACATGACAGATTATATCCTGGCAAACATTAAGGAAACAATTATTAGGGGGATACTATGGATATATTTGACATAGCTGACACAGAGGGGGTTTCTCTTATAATTGCTGCCGAGAATCCTGGGGCAAAATATTTGGTGACACATTAGCAGCCATTGGGGAAAAAACTTGTTGAGGTTAATGGCTAGAACCTGGGATATCTGTGCATTACTTTTTGCAGTGTTCATGGGAGTTATCATCTAGAAGGATCCCAGTCAGGTGTTGTTGCTACTGGCATATTTCCTGGCCATTAGAGAGGGTCATCACATTAAAGGGGGCACAGCCTGGTCAGTGTATGACAAGAGGTTTAGGAAATTCTGGGCGGCTTTGGAAAAAACTTTCAGGTGGGACCAAAGATACTCAGATATTTGGTTTTGCACCATGCTCTATAAGCCTAATAATCCATAGAATGAAGCTGTTGCCAAAAGTCAAGGATAAGGGAAATTTTATTGGGCTTTCAACAATGGGAGATGTTACTGGCCATCTTATAAATTTTCCCATATATGCTTATACTGTGGGAAGACTCACCCAGCTATGAAATGCTGGCCTAAACTGTGATGTTATTCAGTTAACAACATTCCCCTTCATCAGGATTATACTGCAAACTAACTGCAGGACAGCAGTCAGGGGAAAACGGCCCTTTCTTGGCCTCATATTTAATGCCTTAAGGGAATTAGCTCAGGTACATGCCTTTCTTCTCTCCCACTAAGTTAGATAAACTGATTAAATTCTTATCAGGTTATCCCAAAAGTCAGTCAGCAGCATCTCTTATCATTTTTTTTAGGGATTTTGCAATCGGTTCTTCTGTGTCATTCAGGTCCAGGCTAGTTAAAACTCTTGCCCCTAGAAGGGGTTTGGAGAACGTAGAATCCAGTTTAATTTCCAAAGAAAGAGAGGCAGACCCCATTTCTTACAGTCATTGGCCCAGTTTCAAAATCTCCCCATAGGCTTGGTCTCCAAAAGGAAATTGGGGGAATTTCAATTAATTCATCACATCTTATTCCTTGTGGGTTTCACAGTTAATGAATTCATCAATAAGGACCAATCTAGGGTACGGTAAACCTGTCTTGAGCAGGCAGCAAAGCTGATTTTAAAGTACTGAGATCCTTTTCTGTGTAAGCTAGATACACAGTCTGCTTTTTGCTTGCTTCCCATCAGGAAGAAGGACTGGCACTTACTAGGTTTTCAAATGAAAGGGAATTTTTTTTATATATGACAATGTCTGTGGGTTGCTCTGTGGGTTATGCAACATTTGAAATCTTTAGCTCAGCCTTACACTGGTGTTGGCAGCAAAGAGCACCCTGGCAATCAGCAGTTCACCATCTCAATGATTTTCTGATAGTGAGTGAAGGCAAGGAATGGACTTTGGAAGGGATGGAGTCCTCTATGACACTTTGTAATAGCCTGGGAGTACATTTGCCTGGGGATAAGTCTGAAGGGCCTAGTCATGAATTGATTTTTTAGGCCTCTTAGTTGATGTGCCAGAAAGGACCTTCAAACTCCCATCCAATAACTTGGATAAGCCCAGGCAAGCAATTACAAACTATTGGTGAGCAAAGAAAGTTCAGTTAGGCAAAGTCATGCAGCCACATGGCTTGCTGAGTTTTACCTGCAGAGCTATTGCTCTGAGCAGTACTTTCTTATGTTCCATATCTTGCTTACTAAAAGACAGCAAGCCCAAGCACCATAAGGTCCTTGTAACACACAGTGTTAAAGAGTATTTTCACCTATGGTGTACCTTTTTGAACTAATTCAATGGAGTGCCACTTTGGCAATCTCCCTTGGTCTCATCCAGAGGCCTCCGGTTACTCATGGATGTACTAGCAGGCACTGGGATGGGGTGGCTACATTGGAGGTAGTTGGTTATCTGCCTCATGGCCCAAGTCCTGGTTGTCCAACAGGAGGAACGTTATTACCTTCCTAGAGAGATTTCCCATTTGGGTTGCCACTTTCGTGTGGAGGGAACATCTACAAAATAGCACAACCACCTTCTGCTTGGAGAATCTTTCTATAGTGCATGCACCGAAAAAACAATTTTCTAAGTCCAAGTGGGTGCATTCAGTCAGTAGGTTGCTTGTCTTGTTGAGTTTACAGATTAATTTGACTTTTACTAGCATTCACCAGCTGGGAAACAACAATGGAGTAGCTGACAGTTTGTCCTGTCTTCTACCAGGTTTCGTCTCTTGACCCCGGATGCAAAACCAGTGGGAGCCATCATCTCTCTGGAAGTGTGGTTAATTGGAGAAGAATAGCAGGATCATTAGTGGCTCATTCCTGTGTATAGAACACCAGAAGAGCTTAGTCTTTATCACCTCAGACATTTAAGTTTTTTTATAAATCACTGCCTCAGAGTCAGAGCCACTGGGGACTGCCATTGTTAGTGCAATTTTTGGTACACAGATGCTGTGAGGGAGATTCACCCAATACCATATCAGTACATTTGACAGCCTTGAGCTGGTTGGCTTGCTTTTTGGGATTGAATGACTGCTGTACTCACTGGGTAAAACACAGAATGATCAAAGTGAGGGATAATGCAAAGAGGGCCTCTAAAGATTCCAGAAAGTCAACTGGTCATCATCTGCTGACTATCATAATCAAGAATCTTTTTTATCAGCCCTACATTTATGTGCATTTACTGCTTAGGTAACCCACTTTACCTGCCTGTATGCAGGAGCTTTTGGGTTAGTGAGTTATTGACATCTAAAGGTTGGAAAGACATGATTAGACACATAGACTTCTTGTTGGTATGGGTTAGAAAGTCCAAAACTGCTCTTGTGGGTAAAGGACACAAAATCCATTTGGATAAGTCAAATATTCCAGTTATTTGCCCAGTACATGGTTCACTTTGTGTATAAGTCACTTTCCAGGATACAGCGATATGGATTGGTGTTTACATTAACAACACGTAGGACCCTTAGACTAGCTGAAGCTAACATATCATTGTCTAGAGCTCTTATGTGTCAAGGAATACCTTCCCAGGAGTACTCTTCATACTGCTTTTACACTGGGTGCACATCTAATTTAGCAATGAAGGGTTATTTCACCAAGGTACTAATATGAATGGAAACTGGTTGCATGATGCCTCTTTATCTTACGTTAGGCAGTAATACAATGATTGTGTGATACAAGGAAAAATATCGGGCTCCAGGGGCAATCCTTTATCAGAAGAGCAGCCAACAGGGTATAAAGAGTTATTAGAACGTAATCTGTGGTTAGTTCAGCATTGTGGTTTTCTGGAGTTGCCCCGGTTCCAGTTTTCAGAGGTTTGTTGCCATTTTTTACAGAATAAAAGATTACCCAGGGCTTTGCTTATTCATCTTAGTGGGGATGATTTAACTGTAGTCCCTAAAAAAAATGTTAGCAAGAATATTATCAGATTTGCAAAGGCTTTGCCTGCTATATCCTGACTTGGTTTTATTTTGCATTGTAATTGTACCAAGGTTCAATTGGGCAGGAGCCAGGAAGACTGCAATGACTGAAGCCCCCAGATATTTTATTAGCCAAATAGTGGCTAAAGCAGTGACCAAAACTGGGGTACAAATAACTGAACACAAAGCTTTGAACAAACCTGACAGAGGGTTTTATAACCCTGATGAAGTTTATCTCAACTGCTTGGGTCTTGACATGTTCAGTCTAGATATTACTTTTGCTACTGAGAGCTTTTTTAAGTTGCAATGTTGACATACTTGAGATGTTAATTTTATCTTAAACCATGGTGAAGAGGTTTTTGTGAGGAACAGCATGGCCTGCATGCTGTGGGTGTATGCCTTGTGACCTTCCCCCTTTCTGTTCCCTCTCATTGAATATCAGTGGCCTCTCCATGTTGGTCAAGCTGCTTGCATTATTAAGCCTTGGGCAAGGCAAGTGGTCCTTTGACTGGGAAGCAAAGACAATGGGCTTTGGAAACAAGGGCAAGGCAGCTTGGGTTATTGTATGTGCCCGAACCCTAGAGGTTACCAGAACAGGCTTGGTTACACCAACTACCATAAACTAAAAAGGTTTACAGGCTATGTTATGCTGTGCTTGAAGTTATGTTGATGTTGTTTTAGTTCTGTTATCTCTAATGTTATTGACTTATTCAATAAAATGGTCACAAAGGCAAAGATGGTGTTTTCACTGACTTGGCATAGTAGACATGTGTTCTTAAGTGTTAATGAACTTTTTCATATAATATAACATGACGTTAATTATAACACATGCAAGATGAATGAATTCTGTATGTAATCAGCATATGATGACACCACTCATCTAGATAATATAGTTAATGTTATCCTACAGCAAAAGATCAAAAGAGTAACACAGAACTTATCTTTTCTCCATGTGGTTCAGGTTAAAGGTATATAGTTTTGTGAATTCCACCAAAAGAGGAGTTTGTTTTCTTGTAAAGGAATTGAAGACTGGTCCTTATTAAGGTATAGCAATGATAACAAAGGGAGGTAGGCACTGGTGGTATATATGATTTATGTAATTTTAGGGAGCACCTAAACCATTACTCAGAAGACCCACAGTTCAATGCATTCTTCTTTGTTCTGAGAATTTCAAAACCAAAGGGGTGTCAACCATATAGGGTGAATTTAATTTGGTCTTTGACTTAATTGTGAATCCATATGATCCCAAAAAAAGGTAAAACACAGTAAGACTTACACTATTAATGGTATGCTCATCCAAGATTTAGAGTTGGTAGATAAACAAGAAAGGATTACTGCAGTGACCTTTCATATATTCTTCTTTAGCCTCTGGCAGTGGACTATACTCGTTTTAATTTGTGGGAAACTATTGCAATGGCTTGACTGTTTCACCTTGTATACCATGAAGTGAAACAACACTTTCCATGGTTATATCTTCCACACTTTAAAAAACATGGCCAGCCTACCTATTTATTTTCAAATGTATAGAAATTAAGAAGAGACCATATACTTTCTGTTGTAATACTTTTCCACAACTGCAGAAATTAATTATCCAGGATGGATATACTTAGTTTTAACTGAGAGTCTCTTAAACTAGAGTTGTAGGCTTGAATAGTTGGCTGTATAACAAAGGAAATGAGGATGCAGCATTTTGTAGAAAAGTAGCAGCATTTATTACTTGTCGTTGCTCTAATTTTAAAAATAAAGCAGAATTTTGGGCATGAAGGGAATCTCAAATATACCTCACAGGAAAATAAATCTATGTCCTAACTTCATTTGATGAAGGTTGGCTGTTCATGTGTAGAGTGTAAAAGAAGGAACCTATTCAATATCTACTTTAACTAGTTAGAAACAGGGAAGTCAAGTTAGCCATTCTTAAAACTAGTTTAGGTGGAACACAGCTCTCCAATCTGACAGTGAGCAGTAAGTAATCCCTTTCAATAGGTCATCAAACTTCTCGTAACTTTTACAACAGGACATTTCACCATTGAATTCTTTAATTATGCCATCACAGGACAGGCATTCTCTAAACGCAATGCCAGGTGGGGAAATCCTGGGAACTGAAGAGCCTCCTGATTAAGCTTTATAAGCTCCATTCTTATTCCATTGTGGTCTCTTTCTTTTGTTGCTGAGAGATGGTTGCAGAGGTAACTTCTGTGATGCAAAAACATCCTCAATGACAGTACTAATTAACCTGTGGAAGGACCACTGACAAGTTGGGACCTATCATATCATATCATATCATATCATATCATATCATATCATATCATATCATTTTTACTAATGGAAGCAAAGTTAGGCACAAAGATCTTGACAGAATTAATTAAGCCTGCTCTACCTTATATGCATTTATTTATTTACACTTTGTTGACTGGGTTGGTCCCACTAGGTCAATGTCCTCTTCACAAGGGAGATCCAAGGTGGTATTCATACTTCCTGGGGGAAATTTGTTCAGGACACTGAGGGAAACCCCCACTACTCTTTTTGATAAGTTCCATGGGATCTTTTACATCCACCTAAGCTACCATCAAAACATGATAATGGGGCCTCAGTTTAATGTCTCACTATCAGTTAAACATCTCGTTATATATTATAAGCTCCCTGCAGTCAAGGTTTGATGCAGAACTGCATGGTACAATTTACCTGTGTACACTAATAATCTTGTTTCAAGGGGTGAAACTGGCTTACAACCTGTTAATTTTTACTCTGATAAATTTTGTAAAGGCATCTGATTCCAACTAGTGGTATTGCCTGTGGTAAGCTCTGGCAACATTTGGCTACCTGGCACCTGTTTCTTCAGCTTTTAATCTTGACACAAGTACTTTACTTAACTGTGACTGTGTCTCCCCTTCCTTTACATTTCAAAAAGATAAGAAGGAGAGGTATTTCTTGTCCCCTCTATTCTTACTACCTTGTGAGCCCTTATCTCAAATGATTAGGTTGAAGAAGTGCCTCAGTGATTGAAGACTTTTATAAATAACCCTAAGTTGTCTATATTTGCTAATGACTATATCAGCTCTTCTTCCAATTTGTTTTTGGACAAAAAATCATTTCTGACATCATTATGGAGTCTGAATGCTACTTTAGTCAAAGGGTAAATTATTCCAAATGGATTTGCTAACAAATAAACTCCCCTGCCAGGTTTATAAGAAGTACCCATCCATTTCCCCAAAATATGGAGTGTTGCTCCCTGCATTATTTCTTTATTTCAATATTTGCTTTGATCTCTCATTTCAAAAAATTCTTAAAGTTAAACTTATAGCCATCAAGTGACAAGTTATTCTTTTGACAATATTGTTACATTCTTAGATAGGACAGGATCTGCCACTGATGTAGTCATGAATATGCAATTTTTGCCATTTTGTTTTATGTATCCAAACATATCCCATTGCTTCCTGAATCAAAAAGGGAAAACAAATTGCAAAAGCTTCATCTGGAATGGTTGTTGGGCTGGTGCCTGGTGGGACTGGGACAGACATATCTCACTGCTTCCCAAATTTAAACAAACAAGCAAACAAACCAATAATCTAGTGATGAGCTTCCCTTGGAATGGTTTTGGGGTCGTTAACTCGTAGGACTGAGTTGTGAGGGGCATATGAAGATACTGGATGTCCTTGTACAATCATTGGCAATAGCCTGTGCATTTTTGCCTCCTATTTGTCTTTAAGGGAAAGCTGTTGCATTCCTAATGAGGCTCTTTTGCAACTGTAGTTCTGATTTAATCATTTAGTTGAATCTAAATCTTTTTGATCTCAGTGATATTTGTACACCAGACCCACCTATTAGGAATTGCCTCTTGAAGATTTTAGAAATTCATATTCATTATTTCAGTAATGCTGTCCTCCATTTTATCTTTTGTAACCCACTTCTTTTCCTTTCAATCTTTCCCAGCATCAATGTCTCATCTAGTAAATCCAGTGTTTGCATTATATGACCAAAGTATCTGTGTTTTAGTTTTACTATTTGGCAATCTAATGAATTTTATGGATTTATTTCCTTAAGTATTGACTGATTCAACTTTCTTTCAGTCCATGGAATTCTCAAATGTTTTCTAAAACACCACAGATCAAAACCATCAGTTTTCCAATTCACAGCCATACTTAAGGGTCAGCTCTCATCATACCCGTCTACCTCTTAGAGCAATAAATCTGGACAAAGCCATTAACAAATGTTGTACAAGGACCCAAAATAGGGACAATTTTAAATATTGCTCTTACAAACTTAGAAAGTTGATAGAATAATAGGTTTTGTATTAGCATGATTTTTTTGAAGAGTATGAAGTCTGAAACTCAAGTGTCTGTCATTATTTTCTAAATTTAATCTTTAAAGATTTGTCAATAAATTGCCAGAAAAATAATATTTTATGAAAAATGGACAAAAATCATATGGGTAAAAAATCTGGACATTCTGCAAAAATCTGTACAGTTGAGAGGTATGGCTCTCATAATCATGTTAATATGCAGAAAACAATGGTTTTGACTACACAGACATTTGTTGCTGTTTTGTTTTGAAATCATATCCAGATTTTCTATAACTTTCCTTCCAAAAAGAAATTATCTTCTGGTTTCATGGCTACGTCATCTTAACAGAGCTTTGAGCCCATTAAAGAAAATCTATTATACCATGACCCCCCCAAAACGTGCACGCTGATTGGCCAGCGTGCCCGTTGTAAATCGAGTTATACTAATGGAAAAAGGTCCGTCCCGGACTTTTTCCATTAGTATAACCGCTATGTTAAATGGGTTTAACATGGCGAGACAGCTTTAAAATAAGCAACGGAGATATCTGTTGCTTATTTTAAAGCTGTCTTGCTATGTTAAACCCATTTAACATAGCGAGACAGTGTTTAAAAGGAGAAAGCAAGATCTCCGTTGCTTTTTAGTTTCGCTATGTTAAATGAGTTTAACATAGCGAGACAGTTTTAAAATAAGCAACGGACATCTCCGTTGCTTATTTTAAAACGTCTCGCTATGTTAAACTCATTTAACATAGCAAAAAAGCAACGGAGATCTTGCTTTCTCCATTGCTTTGCTCACAGCTCTGATGTACTGCGCGGCAGTACATCAGAACTGCCGCGATGCCAGACATCTGCGGAAGGGCAGTAAACAGGCATTATACTATGCCATTATTTAAGAAAAGTAATAGTTTCTTTTCTTAAATAATGTCATTAATAACCCACTTCTGAGTGTGGGTAATGCTAAATTTACCCACAGTTGGCTTTGTTTGGTCGGGCTTCTCCGACCAAACCATGCCAACCGTGGGTAAATTTAGCATTACCCACACCCAGGCGTGGGTTATTGCTATAATAGTGCTTCACTTATTTCCACATCTATGTGCAAAGAATCAGTAGTCTTAGATGACATATGCATATAGACAGTGAAATAGACAGATAGATAGATAGATAGATAGATAGATAGATAGATAGATAGATAGATAGATAGATTGATAGAAAGATTTTGCTGTTGAACAATAACCTACTGGGATGTATCATCTGTATGTCTGAAACTGTTAATATTTCTCCCGGTAGTTTTTATTCCAGCACTAGATTCATCTAATCCTGCATTCTGCATGACGTTTGCAGCATATGAACTGAATAAGTAGGATGCCAATATACAGACTTGTCATACTGCTTTTCCAGCCTTAAATTAATTAGTTATTCCATAGTCAGTTTCTTCTTAGTTTGTATGCAGATTATTGTGGAGGCAAATAAGATGACACAGAATGAGTAGACCTTTGTACTACAAGACTTCACCTATCCATCGATAAACTGGTTGACCTATACTTGCCAGTGGTCATCATGCCCAGCATTTCTATGACATTTTCAATGCTAACTCTCAGAAATAGTTAACCATCCTCCTAGGTTCTGAATATCCTTAATCTAGTCTTCAGATGGCGACTTTTTATACATCTCTTTATGTATCATCATTTCTTGTTATATCAGACCATAATTCAGTGAACTTTTCCTTTAAAGCTGGTGATACTTCTCTTGTGAAGAGCTGTCTGTTTAGATACTTTTCAAAAGCAAATCTTCATTTCCTTGAACTAAAGAAATTCTGTTGAATTTATAATTCTCCTTTGAATGAATCCATTTGTCACACTGCTACCTATGCCTCTGAAATATTCTCCAGTTTTAATAGTTTTATTGATAAGGCAGTGCCTATCTGCTCCAAATACAATGATAAATTTAAAACAAACCACTGAAGTGAAATAGCCATATAAATAAATTATATAGCAAGAGAAAGAAACTGCTTAAATTTTATAAGAGGTCTCATTCAACCTACCTTAAGAGCATAATTAAGCAAGCATACTGCCAATGAGCTTAAGGGAGCCACTATGAAGCTTAAAGCTGAGTATGAACTTAAATCAGCTTCTACAACCAGAAATAACTGCAAATCTCTCCTTAAATATGTCAGGAAGTTAAGAAATAATATCTGGTAATGTCTGAGCTAGTCCCATACCTATCAACTTATTAGCGCAAGAAATCTGGACAAAGCCTATAACATGGGGGGGGGAGCAAAGACCCAAAAATGAGGAGATATTTTAAATAATGCTCTTATAAAATTAGAAAGTTACTAGAATAAAAGAATTTGTGTTAGCACACATTTTCTGAAGGATATGAAGTCTGAAACTCAAATGTATATAATTATTTGGTGACTTGAATTCTCAGTAATTTGCCAGAAAATGACAAATGTTATGAGGAAAAGACCAAAAATATGAGACAAAACTCTGGACATTATGAAAAAATCTGGACAGTTGAGAGGTATGGGCAGTCCACAGTAATAGTATATTCTCTAACCCAAAGGAAATAGGTAATATCCTAGCTAACAAATTTAGTACAGAGTTTACTCCACCCACAATTATAGCTTTTCCACAGGTTCCACAATCCCAGCCATCCCCTTTAATTGCTATGGGAAAAGTTCTCACAAACAGCTCAAAAACTAAGAATACTTCTTCCATGGGCCCTGGAAACATGCCAGGTTGCCTGGTTATCAGTAACTATTATGGGCTTTCTGAGCCCCTTCTTAACCTGTTTATCTAAACCTCTCTATCATTACATTTCTGAAGTCTGCAAAGAGAAGTACCCATGTAAAGACTAAATCAAGGATATTTGGACCCCTAATGGGATGTTTAACTATTTGTGAAAGAGAGTTACTATTGTAATGCCATTATACAATGTTGGCCGAATCTCTGACCCTGGTAACTATAGACCCATTAGTTCCACTAATCTCATATATAAAGCTATGGAGCTCATTCCCTTAGACCTCGTTATTCTGGACATTTAAAATCTCTTAACCCTGAACCCTCATAAATTTGACTTTGTCAGAGGAAGGTCCTGCCACTTTAGCCTCATTAATTTCTTTGAAAAAGTAACTAAAGCAGTGGATAGTGCTTATGCAGTGCATACAGCATACCTAAACCTGACCAAGGCTTTTGATACTATTCCCAATGCAATCATTTTAGGTGGAGTAGCACCCTTGCCACCTTCAAGATAAACCTAGATGATTAGATAAACAGCCTTAAATTCTCCCGTTCTATCTTGTCTTTTCCTCCTGGAGGCTAGAGGTTAAAATTTTGAAAACATTTTTTGGCTAGACTTGAAATGCTCTATAGAGTGATTGTCTAGTATTTGTCTATGAAACTTTTGATCCTATGAAAAATAAGCTTTGATATTTTGGGAATAGAGAAATAAAATTGACTGACTGGAGTGAGTCATGTAACATAGGGTCTATATCATAATATCGGTGTCATAACTTTGAATGTTACAACATTGAACCCAAAACCACGAAATCTGAAAACCTTGAAGACTGAGAACAGCGATTTTTTTCCCTGGACATTCTGGGAAAAAAATCGCCATTCCAGTACAAAACGCGAAACCCATGAGCACTAAAAACTATTTCTAATGTGGGGGGCTTAGACCCCCCAACGTGGGTGGCTGTGTCCCCCACCCCCCTACTTAAATATACCAACTCTGAGATCGCACCACAGTGGAGGAGATAGCAAAGCCGCGGAAGTGGCCCACAGAATTCTTTCCCTGGGAAAGAATTCGATGTTCCGTGGTTTCGATATTGTCAGTCTTTGAAATTTCAAGTTCAAGGTTTTGGTGTTCAAACTTTTCAGTGTTCGATGTTTAGATATACACCCTGTAACATAATATACTCATCTTACCTTCTACTATGTTCAAGAATCTTACAAAAAATGGAATAACCCTCATAGTTAATAAAGTGTGTCAAAATCAAAATGTTATTACAATCCAACCAAATAACAGAATGGTCTTAGTCAAACTGCAAGATAAAATATTCAACATTACCTTGATACAAGCTTATTGTCCACTTGTAGAAGCTAAAGAGGAAGACATTAAGCAGATTTATCATGTTCTGCAGCTAATTTGGGAGTAACACCAAAAAATAATGTTATATTCCTCACAGGTGATTGAAATGTTAAATTTAGTAGTACAGTACAACTGGAATAATGTGCAGGTTTGACCTTGGTGTATAAAGTGAAATGAGGCAGGATATAGGAAAGTAGAATTCTGCCAAAATAATTCACTTATAAACCTATAGGAAATACACCCCGAGGATCACTTCTGTGTCTCTGCTCGTCAGTGGCGCAGGAAAATAACTTTCTTGGGTGACGTAAGCCAGGGAACCTTGTTGGCTAGGCTTGCATAGCCTAGTACCTACCTATGAACCTATAAACCTATTTATAGCAAATTCTCTCATTTAACAGCCTACGAGATGTTTCTACATATTGCTATCACTAGATGGTCAGCACTAAAATCAGATGACTATATACTTTGCAGTCAGAGATGGAAGAGCTTAACACAGTCAACAAAACAGAGCCTGGAGCTTACTGTGGCTCAGACCATCAGTTCCTTATTGTAACTGTTAACATTAAAATATCTAACCCAGTGAGGTATGATCTCAACAATGTTCCTTGTGTATATGTAATAGTGAGAAAAATAGATTAAGTGTTTAGTCCTAGTGATCAGAACACCTGAAGAACTGTGGACAGAAGTTTGTGATATTGCCTTGGAGGTAGCATCAAACATATTCTAAACAGAAAGAAGATAAAGAAAGCAAAATGAATGCCTGTGGAAGAAGGATGTCAAAAGGCAAAGTAAACAGAAAATATATCTCAACTTTAACACAGCATTTCAGAGAACAGCAAGAAGAGATAAGCAGGCAAAAAGTTGGAAGAAGAAAAAAGAATTGGAAAGACAGAACATCTGTTCAAGAAGATTTATGATATTAAGGAAAACTTTCAGCTAAAAATGGGCTTAGCACAAGACAATATTGGGATGGCCCGGGATGGCCCTAATAGAAACAGAAGACAATCAAGAACAGGAGGCAAGAATAATCTATGCACTTAATGCAATAAAATCTTCTAGCAGTTAGAGTAAATGATTTAGGGATCTGAGCTATTAACAAATATTACTTGTGCACAAGATATAGAGTTTGTTTCTTCCCACCTTCATTTGCCTACTGTGTGACTCTGATGAAGTCGCTTAACCATACAGTCCTCCTGGATGTTCCTGGAAAGGGGCTTATCTGTTTAATAAATGCATAAAAGAAAATGTAAATACAAGAAGGACCCTGACATCACTGATAAATCTTCTGGTAACATCAATGGTATTTTCCCTGATTTAGACCAAAACATCCTGGAAAGTGAAGTATTTCCACTGCTGGAAAGTAAAGACTTGAAGAACAGTTTTGCAAAACTAACCATAGATAAAAATATTTCCAGTGATTAGTTTTTGGATGTCTAAATATATGCAGAAAGTTCTTATATTCATTGTGGAGTGCAGTATCACTATTATAGATGAAGTCTGCATCAAAAGTGTAAGGATGCATTTATTTTCTTATTACACAATTTGGTGGGCTGCTCTAATAGTTCTTTTCTAACACAACCCTGGAAGAAATGCATTTAGCAGTATAACATATTCCTAAATATTGATTTAAACAAATAGTGAAATAATCTTAAATGCCAGCATGAATCCAAAACTATCAAAAGTGAAAGAAGCATAATAAATGTTGATGCAAATTAATAAGCTATTTGATATAAAAGTAATAGACAAGAACAGGTGCCGCAGGTGCCACATCCACTTCCTGTATGAATTTCCAGTTCTATCCACTTTATTTACGCTGTTTACAAGATTTCATATCATATACTTTATTTACTTTCTCTATATCCCCATTGTCACATTCTTTTTTCTTTATTGAACATAATCTAATTTTGACACTTCAATGAAAAATAACACAACATATTCTTAGTACAATTTTCCTGTTAGAAAACTATATATCTTCATACACCCTGTCCCTTTATTTGTACCCACCTCTTTACTTATTTCAATACAGCTTCATCATCTGTACTTTTTGTTATGTAAGTCCAATGTCTGCACTTCTTCAGACAAAATGCAATCCCAGAATCCAGTACTTAAATACATTCATAATCCCATTAATTAGCTATAAAATTGTTCACAATTATTTAAAGATATACATCACTATAAATACAAACTATGCTATGCTTGCTATAATAAACACTTTACTAAGAAACTGAATAACAACTATAATACATTAAAGTTAAAAAAAAATCATTATTTTTATCATAAAATATTTTGCAAATAAAATACATAATTCTATAGTATAAATTTGCAAAATAATTAAAATTAAAATTCTATAAGACTTTTTAAACAACCCATAAATCATACCAACAGACAGATAACTATTAACCTTTTAGATAATATAATTTAAATATTGGTGTCTACTATACAATAACTATTAACCTTTTAGATAATATAATTTAAATATTGGTGTCTACTATACAATAACTATTAACCTTTTAGATAATATAATTTAAATATTGGTATATACTATACAATATACTTCACCTATCTAAGGCTTTTAGTTTTAATATACATTTAATAGAACTATATTTGTTGAGTCCTGGGTGCATGTATGCACTGGTATTGATTTGCCATATAAGTTTTCTTTCTTCCAAAATTAATTGCCAGGGGCCTCCTCTAATATCTTTACAAACCTTAGATAGGTAAAGTATATTGTATAGCAGGAATCAATATTTAAATTATAGTATGTAAAAGGTTAATAGTTATCTGTCTGTTGGTATGATTTCTGGGTTGTTTAAAAGGCCAAGTCTTATTGAATTTTAATTTTAATTATTTTGCAAATGTATACTATGGAATTATGTATTTTATCTGTAAAATATTTTATGATAAAAATAATGATGTTTTTTAACTTTAATGTATTATAGTTGTTATTCAGTTTCTTAGGAAAGAGTTTATTATATTAAGCATAGCATAGTTTGTATTTATAGTGATGTATATCTTTAAGTAATTGTAACCAATTTTGTAGCTAATTAATGGGATTATGAATGTATTTAAGTACTGGATTCTGGGATTGTATTTTGTCTGAAGAAGTACAAGCATTGGACTTGCACGAAAGTGTTTACAATAAAACGTCTGTTGGGATTTACAGCAATCTGTCTTTTTTACCTAGTTTCTTTTTTACCTAGTTTGTTTTTTGTTTATTTGTTTTATTTGTATTTGTTGTTATATAATACACTTCAGCATCTCCTTTTCCATAACATCCTAACACATTTAAAACTGAGTCAGTGTTCTCTTCCACCAAGAGTATCCGTTCTTTGTGTATGTCCTCTACACTGTTACTTATATTGATTCTGCCCTGAGACATTCAACCTTGCATCTTAACATTCTTCTGCCTTGACTACTCACTCTTGGCTATATTACTGATAATTAGCTAACATTTGATACACATGTGAACAGTTAGTAAACAACAGCAATATAAAACTTGCCATGATATACAAAGCAAGAACAATTTTCACACTACTTCTATGTTTCCTTGGGTAATTCATAAATACTTTCCCTTATAGCATGTATTTTCTACATCTTGTTAAAGGTCTTCTGCAATCAGTCTGCCATAAACTAATACATGCTTATAAGAGAACAGCATGTTATTCTACAGGCAGTCACATCCAGGTCCAAAATGTTTTATATTTGGAAAATCTACAATAGGTCGAACATGACAGGCAGTGGATTCTCATTCATCTAACATTTTCTTATAAACTTCTATACTACCTTCGCTGTCTCCCAAATTCAGAGATTGAGGATTGGTGGAATGCTTGGCATGAACTTAGGCTATTAACTGGAAAGCAGATTAGTATTTAAAAAAAACTCATGTGGTGATTGTCCAAGTAGCAGCAGGTGCTGGTGCAGGAAGGCCCAAATCCAAATCCTTAAAATAGTATACACCAACAAATGGTCCACAAGTAATATAAGACTTGTGAAAGGAAAGCCTTTCAATAAAACCACTCTTCGTTTCCAAAATATCCAAGTAAATCACCACGCTAACAATAGCAATGTGGAGCAGTAATTCTTTTAATAACAGTGAGCGCTTTCGCCATTCGGCTTCTTCAGACTGTACAACAATAAAACAATTCAAACAGCTACTTTTAAAACATTACCCATCCTCCTATTGGTTGAGCAAAACGTCACAAATGCAATGAAAAGCAAAAGCTACTTTCATGTGTAAAATACACTCTAAACAAAGTACGCTGCTTTCATGCTGGTACATAAACAGTTTCTAAACAAACATAGTATGCACTTCGTTATATATACACATAATAGTGTGCTGAAGCAGAATTCACACAAAACACCCACAACATAGACGAGACGTAAATGCATGTCTAAAATTCCCAAATAAAACATTTACTTAAAATGATCCTCTCTAAAAGGACGACAACATTCTCTGCCAACGGGTCATCCGGGCAGCATACATACATTTCATTACGCTTAGCTCAATGCTAAGCGTTTGAATTACTTGTACACTTACCGCTAAAAAATGTACGAGCAGTGTCTTTGCATAAAGACCTAACCAAGTTTCCTTCCTACTCTGCAAACCTTACGTGCTGCGTTATTCAGGTACACCACTAAGCACTCATAAAAACGTCGTCAACTTGCATTTAAAGGAGACGACTGATAAAATGCACTTAGTCAAGTTCAATAGTCTGGTGGTTAATTCCACACCATACACAGAGTATACTAAAATTAAAATTTAACATTTAAAATTTAAAACCTACTTCCTCTCATAATAACCGGAGAAATGACTCAAACTGGCAGAAGTTAAGACCAAGGGAGTTTGGATAAAGTCAGCAGAAATCGGACTCCACTACTCAAAGCATATTTGCAGCTCAGGCATAACATACGTAAACACGTTTTTATTTTCACTATATAATGAAATCCTGGCTGCTTATTTACCTTGACACCAGAAAGTCTATGCACCGTAAAGAATAAATATGTACATATAATGAGGGGAGCGTCAGAGGTCCCGCTATCCGGGGCATGCTAGTACCTGAACACATCGGATTAGGGAGTTGTTTAAAAATATTACCACTTCTTATAACATTCTTAGCTAAATCCTAAACAGAATTCGGTAGGATTAGGGTAGACGTATTCAACAACAGATAGGCAAAACTGAAACTAAATGCAGGAAGCTATTAGAGAACATATTCATAGAAAAGATGATTCTGAACATTATCAACTTAATGTATGGTAGTAAAAAGGGAAGTTAGTGCATATTTACATTCTTGTTACCACAACATGAAGATTATGATAAATATATAGAAAACAAGTATATACAGGGCATCGATGATCACAAACAAAAAGGGGTAAGCGGGCATAAAATTAGTAGCCAGATAGTAACATAAACAAAAACATACTAAAATGATATGTCAATTATGGTATATGGATAATATTATTAAAGGATTTTCCCAAACGATGGAATAAATTCACCAATACTACCTAAAGGATCATGGTGGGGGAAGTTAACATCTTGCCTCTACTGCTTGGGTACATGTAATTTCCTACTCCTAAGGAATGGTCTAACTTGTACTTTATCATTCAGGCCTGGGTAATGCTCTGCCCTCAGCCTTATGATCCATTTCATTTCATTCTCAAGGGTGTAGTTAATTATGTCCCCTCCTCTCTTATTCTTTCCCATCTTCTGAATGACAAAAAACTTAAAGGTATGGGTAGTACCACTTTCCTCATGGTGTTTTGCCAGGGCATTAGTCAATAATCCTGTCCTGATGTGATATACATGCTCCCTAACGCGTTCTCTGAGTGACCTGTTGGTCTTACCCACGTAGAACGCTTCACATGCTTCGCAGGTTGCCATATATACAATGTCTGAACTTTCACAAGAAGTCCTAGTGTAAAAATTGTATCTGCGCTTAGTAGTGGGATGTGTAAAACTTACTGTCTTGTCAATGAATGTGCACTGGTTACATTTACCACAAGGTCTTGTATTAATTAACTGTGTATTTTGTCTCCCTGTGTCTAAGTTATTCCTGGGTTTGCACAGTATCCTCTTCAAATTTGGTTGATTCTTATATGTAATACTTGGGTGTGGTCCCACAATATCTTTCAGGTCAGGGTCTAACAACAATAAATCCCAATGTTTCTCCATGATATGTTTCAGATCTATTGAGTCTTTAGTAAAAAACATGGAGGTTCTATTCTTATTAGAAACTGGGGTAGTGTCCATTACCTCATTATATGTACATATTTATTCTTTACGGTGCATATACTTTCTGGTGTCAAGTTAAATAAGCAGCCAGGATTCCATTAGATAGTGAAAATAAAAACGTGTTTACGTATGTTATGCCTGAGCTGCAAATATGCTTTGAGTAGTGGAGTCCGATTCCTGCTGACTTTATCCATACTCCCTTGGTCTTAAGTTCTGCCAGTTTGAGTCACTTCTCCGGTTATTATGAGAGGAAGTAGGTTTTAAATTTTAAATGTTAAATTTTAATTTTAGTATACCCTGTATATGGTGTGGAATTAACCACCAGACTATTGAACTTGACTAAGTGCATTTTATCAGTCGTCTCCTTTAAATGCAAGTTGACGACGTTTTTATGAGTGCTTAGTGGTGTACCTGAATAACGCAGCACGTAAGGTTTGCAGAGTAGGAAGGAAACTTGGTTAGGTCTTTATGCAAAGACACTGCTCATACATTTTTTAGTGGTAAGTGTACAAGTAATTCAAACGCTTAGCATTGAGCTAAGCGTAATGTAATGTGTGTATGCTGCCCGGATGACCTGCCGGCAGAGAATGTTGTCGTCCTTTTAGAGAGGATCATTTTAAGTAAATGTTTTATTTGGGAGTTTTAGACATGCATTTACGTCTCGTCTATGTTGTGGGTGTTTTGTGTGAATTCTGCTTCAGTACACTATTATGTGTATATATAACGAAGTGCATACTATGTTTGTTTAGAAACTGTTTATGTACCAGCATGAAAGCAGCGTACTTTGTTTAGAGTGTATTTTACACATGAAAGTAGCTTTTGCTTTTCATTGCATTTGTGACGTTTTGCTCAACCAATAGGAGGATGGGTAATGTTTTAAAAGTAGCTGTTTGAATTGTTTTATTGTTGTACAGTCTGAAGAAGCCGAATGGCGAAAGCGCTCACTGTTATTAAAAGAATTACTGCTCCACATTGCTATTGTTAGCGTGGTGATTTACTTGGATATTTTGGAAACGAAGATGGTTTTATTGAAAGGCTTTCCTTTCACAAGTCTTATATTACTTGTGGACCATTTGTTGGTGTATACTATTTTAAGGATTTGGATTTGGGCCTTCCTGCACCAGCACCTGCTGCTACTTGGATTATCACTATTGACTCTGCTGGTGTATTCCTACAAATTCAGGTGTAATTTTTGACTTTATTTATTCACACTGTTTTATACTCCTGAATTGTGGGCATGGCCGACAACATGGAATCTAATATTGAACTACCATACGTACCACAAACTGCCCAACCTAGGGATAGGTCGGGACGGTTTTACGCTTGTGTGACTGGCGAAGAGAACCTGCTCCTATCTTATGAGCCGGATATTGGCTCAATGGATAGTGTGAACACTAGTGAGAATTATTTAAACCTAACAGAAGACCTGCATATACTGGAAACTGAGACAATTAAATTGAAGAAGCTACAGGTCCAACGGCATTATTTTGAAGCGTGTTTGGACAAACATATCATTCCCCGAGGTCTACGCATTTTGAAAATGCCTACCTCAGGAGACACTATACCGGAACTTTTATTCCAATGGCAACAGCTCAATATTGAGCTCAGTAATAATTACATGAAACTATTAATTAGGTTTCACTTGCCAGAGGAAGAAAGTCTCAGGTTGAAAGTGAATGTTTTGTATGATACATTGATAAAGAAATATGTGAATGTTGATTTAGAAACTAAGATAGAGAAAGTCATAGATAATGTTATGGTCTTTGAACGAAGGCTGATTGAACAAAAGAAAAATAAAATCATGAGAGACCTAAGGGATTTTAAGAATTCTAATGTATTTACCTGGCCCAGGGAACGATCAACTGGGAGTAGTAATAACGTTAATAATATATTTCCCTTAGGTAATGTTAATGTACTAAAGTCCAATGTACAAACAGGGAAGGGGAATACCCCCAATACTGAAAAGGAGCAAGAAAGACAGCCAAGTCATAGAACAGTAGATGGTACTACTAGTATAGATGTAAATACGAGAAGGAATGTTTCATACACGGAAATTGTATTTCAAGAAGATGAAGGCAGAGATAACTCTAATAACTCTAACACAGGTGCAGATAAGAACAACATCTTGGTTGTAGCAGACATACATGCTGCTCCACCACAACATGGCACTACTGCCATGATCAATGGAGTGAGACAGGATGAAGCAGTCGTTAGAAGGAAGGTTACACAGAGTAACATTAATACCCCTTTCCCTATAGCACAGAAACAGCACCTAGGGAGAACAAGATCTATGAGCAGAGGCAGACAAAAGAGGAAAGGATCAGGAGGGGAACAACAAGGACCTACCCTGAAAAGAATGTGGGAGAAGACGATTCGCTAGTCGTGAATCTGTCCAATAAAGTTCTAAACAAATATGAGAAAGAGGTCTTGAATAAGGGTCTTAGCTTTATTCCCACTAGAAGGGGTAACATTGCGGACTCTATTATTGATATTAAAATGTTTGTAAGAAATATCCAGCTAAAACTTGATTTTGGTAATGTTGCTGAGAGACAGGATACTAGTAGATTTAAATGCAATAGTGTATATATACCCCAGTTACATCCTTTGCTGGATGTATACTCAAAGATAACAGAGAATGATATATATGAACACTTTGAGAAAACACGCAATGTCCCATACAAACAAAATTTAAGCTTTAAACATAGACAAGCACTCATGGACCTGAAAAATGATGATACACTTATAATCAGACCGGCTGACAAAGGAGGACCAATTGTCCTTATGGATGCATTGGACTATAACAACAGGATGGGTACACTTTTGGGAGATATGACTTCTTATCAAAAGATAGATCTGGATAAAGTTACAGAAAAGGTTACACATGTTTATTATATGCTTGATGAGTTATTAGCATCTAACAGTATTATGAAGGAGTTGTATGAATACTTTAAAGTGAAGAACCCCCTTATCCCCATTATACAGGGGCTTCCCAAAGTCCACAAATCGGTCAGTGACCCCCCTATGAGACCTATTGTAGCCGGCCAGGGTTGGGTGACAGAACCATTTTCTATTTTCATTGAATATCATCTAAGACCACTGGTTAACAACAATAGTTTTATTCTTAGAGACAGTAAACAATTTTTACTGGATCTATATGAATATATGAAATATTTACAGGATGATGCCCACTATATTTTAGTCACACTTGATGTTGTGAGCCTCTTTACTGTTATCCCCAATGATTTAGGGGTTCAGTACATACAAGAATATCTTAAGAATCATTCCGATTTCACTTTGGTGAAAATAGAGTTTATTGCTCTGCTCTTAGAAACAGTTTTATTTAACAATGTTTTTATGTTTGGAGACGAATTTTTCCTACAGAAGGATGGCGTAGCTATGGGCACGTCCTGTGCCAATAGCTACGCCAACCTTGTCATGGCATGTTGGGAAGAGAATTTCCTGTTTAACACACAACAGTTCCAGGAGAATGTTGGTTTTTATCGAAGATTTGTTGATGATCTTTTTTTCATCTGGAAAAGTGATAGAGAGAAACTGCTGGGTTTTGTTGAATGTATGAACAACTCTACTGACTTTCTTAAATTCACCTTGAATTACTCAGAAGACCACATTTCATTTTTGGATGTGAGCATTAACAGACTGAGTAGTGGGTTACTTAATACAAATATACATAGGAAATTATGTCACAGGAACACCATCCTACACAGAGAAAGCATGCATCCTAAGTACGTGTTCGACAATGTCATGAAGGGCCAGATAATGAGGGCCTCTAGGTTGAACCCTACTAATGAAGGCTATGTGAATGAACTGAAGGAGTTAAAAGCAAGATTTGTGCAGAGGGGTTATGATGGGAATATTTTTGAAACTACTGCAATGAATGTAGACACCCTTAGAAACACCAGGGCTAAACCTTATTTCTCGGACCCTCTACCAGCCCTGGTAATGGACACTACCCCAGTGTCCAATAAGAATAGAACCTCCATGTTTTTTACTAAAGACTCAATAGATCTGAAACATATCATGGAGAAACATTGGGATTTATTGTTGTTAGACCCTGACCTGAAAGATATTGTGGGACCACACCCAAGCATTACATATAAGAATCAACCAAATTTGAAGAGGATACTGTGTAAACCCAGGAATAACTTAGACACAGGGAGACAAAATACACAGTTAATTAATACAAGACCTTGTGGTAAATGTAACCAGTGCACATTCATCGACAAGACAATAAGTTTTATACATCCCACTACTAAGCGCAGATACAATTTTTACACTAGGACTTCATGTGAAAGTTCAGACATTGTATATATGGCAACCTGCGAAGCATGTGAAGCGTTCTACGTGGGTAAGACCAACAGGTCACTCAGAGAACGCGTTAGGGAGCATGTATATCACATCAGGACAGGATTATTGACTAATGCCCTGGCAAAACACCATGAGGAAAGTGGGATTACCCATACCTTCAAGTTTTTTGTCATTCAGAAGATGGGAAAGAATAAGAGAGGAGGGGACATAATTAACTACACCCTTGAGAATGAAATGAAATGGATCATAAGGCTGAGGGCAGAGCATTACCCAGGCCTGAATGATAAAGTACAAGTTAGACCATTCCTTAGGAGTAGGAAATTACATGTACCCAAGCAGTAGAGGTAAGATGTTAACTTCCCCCATTATGACCCTTTAGGTAGTATTGGTGAATTTATTCCATTATTTGAAAAAACTTTTTAATAATATTTTCTATTTACCATAATTGACATATTATTTTAGTATGTTTCTGTTTATGTTATTTTCTGGCTACTGATTTTGTGTCCGCTTACCTCTTTTTTTGTTTGTGACCATGGATGTCCTGTATATACTTGTTTTATATATTTATCATAATTTTTCATGTTGTGGTAACAAGAATGTAAATATGCACTAACTTCCCTTTTTACTACTATACATTAAGTTGATAATGTTCAGAATCATCTTTTTTATGAATATGTTCACCTATAGCTTCCTGCATCTAGTTTCAGGTTTGCCTATCTGTTGTTGAATACGTCTACCCTAATCCTACCGAATTCTTTCTAGGATTTAGCTAAGAGTGTTATAAGTATTGGTAATATTTATAAACTACTCCCTAACCCGATATGTTCAGGTACTAGCATGCCCCGGATAGCGGGACCTTTGACGTTCCCCTTATTATATGTACATAGTTATTCTTTACGGTGCATATACTCTCTGGTGTCAAGGTAAATAAGCAGCCAGGATTTCCTTTTATAGTGAAAATAAAAACGTGTTTACGTATGTTATGCCTGAGCTGCAAATATGCTTTGAGAAGTGGAGTCCGATTTGTGCTGACTTCATCCAAACTCCCTAGGTCTTAACTTTTGCTATTTTGAGTCATTTCTCCGGTTATTATGAGAGGAAGTAGATTTTAAATTTTAAATTTTAAATTTTAATTTTAGTATACTCTGTGTATGGTGTGGAATTAACCACCAGACTATTGAACTTGACTAAGTGCATTTTATCAGTCGTCCCCTTTAAATGCAAGTTGACGACGTTTTTATGAGTGCTTAGTGGTGTATCTGAATAACGCAGCACGTAAGGTTTGCAGAGTAGGAAGGAAACTTGGTTAGGTCTTTATGCAAAGACACTGCTCGTACATTTTTAGTGGTAAGTGTACAGTAATCCAAACGCTTAGCATTGAGCTAAGCGTAATGTAATGTGTGTATGCTGCCCGGATGACCTGTTGGCAGAGAATGTTGTCGCCCTTTTAGTCAGGATCATTTTAAGTAAATGTTTTATTTGGGAATTTTAGACATGCATTTACGCCTCGCCTATGTTGTGGGTGTTTTGTGTGAATTCTGCTTCAGTACACTATTATGTGTATATATAACGAAGTGCATACTATGTTTGTTTAGAAACTGTTTATGTACCAGCATGAAAGCAACGTACTTTGTTTAGAGTGTATTTTACACATGAAAGTAGCTTTTGCTTTTCATTGCATTTGTGACGTTTTGCTCAACCAATAGGAGGATGGGTAATGTTTTAAAAGTAGCTGTTTGAATTGTTTTATTGTTGTACAGTCTGAAGAAGCCGAATGGCGAAAGCGCTCACTGTTATTAAAAGAATTACTGCTCCACATTGCTATTGTTAGCGTGGTGATTTACTTGGATATTTTGGAAACGAAGAGTGGTTTTATTGAAAGGCTTTCCTTTCACAAGTCTTATATTACTTGTGGACCATTTGTTGGTGTATACTATTTTAAGGATTTGGATTTGGGCCTTCCTGCACCAGCACCTGCTGCTACTTGGATTATCACTATTGACTCTGCTGGTGTATTCCTACAAATTCAGGTGTAACTTTTGACTTTATTTATTCATGTGGTGATTGTGATTTGACTTTCTTTATATGTCTAAAAAAGACTAGTCTGAAAAATATGATAAATATAAATCTATCTTTATGCCTGTCTGTCTTCTATATTTTGGTTGAGTTACTGTTTAGTGGAATGAAATGGGAGTATTACTTTATAGGTTAAGCTCCAGTTTTCTTGAGTAGATTTGTTTAATTGTGCTAGGGGATCAAGTTTAGGTTTGTAAGGTTTGTTGCATTAAAAGTGGGAGAGTATTGTTGCTTTGGGAAGAAGTGTTTTACAATTAACTTCTGGGTGATATAAATTCTTAAATAGTACAATCACACAAAAGTTCAGGTAAGTATGATTTAACTTGTCCTGTATTTTTCTTTAATCTTGGAGTTGGTATATTTAAACAACAGGGGTGTGGGAGACATGGCTCCCACACATATAGGTGATACAATGGTGCTTTCTCCTCTGCAATATATAAATATATAATATATATATATATATATATATATATATATATATATATATATATATATATATACACACACACACACACATACATGGGTTGACTGAAGTTAGTTCACTCTAACTTCTTGACATTTGTTTAGACAATAAAATATGACTGACTAAACAGATCATCACTAGGTCTGCAAGATCTCACAATTCTCAAGGTAGGAAATATGCCCTTTCCCAGAGACTGTGTGATGTTAGAATTAGTATACATAATTAGCAGGGGGGTTCAGGATTGCTTGGCCACCTTCAAAAGCATTTTTTCTTTTTTTTCATTTTTGTGGTAAGTTTTGCATGCACTAAGATTATAGATTACACATGCATAATAGTGTGTCAACATTTGCAAAGTCAGCATGTTGTTTACTTTGTAAACACTGACAGAAAAAAAAGAAGAACTTTATGACCAAAACTGCAGAATGACAAAAACCAAGAGCCTGCTACACAGTACCTAAATGAAGCACAGATAGGTTAAGAAGTTGAAAGGTTGTAATATTAAAACCACGACCAACCACTTTTTTTAAAAACGGGTGATTTAATAAATAATTCAAACTTAGTGCGTTCATCCCATGCACATGTGAGTCAAAATGAATCACTTGTGCAGATAGGCAGCATTTCAGACCCTGTGTCAGTGTTTGTAGTATACTGAAAAATTCTGTGTACAAGATTGTAGACAGACAAAAGGGGCTGTACAAATGTAGATATATAGACAGAAATGGCATGCCACATACAGATATGAGCAAAACTATTCTCCTGTGTGACTGAAAAATTAAAGGAAATACATTAATTTTATTGTTTTAATAATCTGGGCATGTTTGTGCAGTGCGCCTCAGTCTGCAAACATGCTTTATAAAAAAAAAAATCGGAATATTATCTGTCATATGTATTACAGGATCTTGCATGGAGTATCTGCAATGGTGCATTGGTGCTGTTGGTAACATGGTAGGGCTATGAAGTGCGTAGTTTCCAGGCCATGAGCAGAGATCCCTATGCAAATGAGGTGGAGTTACTGAATAGCATAAAGGGGTAATCGTGTCCACATATCCCCTTTGTGTAGGCAGAGAACCATGTTGGTATTTACGGAGGTGGTTGCTGACATCAGGAGAAGGTGTGTCCAGTGACATCTAAGGTTATTTCAGCTTAGCTGTGCCTGTTTTTGTGGCACACCACCATGCTGAGTGTGTCCTTTCTGGCATTGTTTGCACCAATGTTTAAGCTTTGTTTAGCTGAGGGGTATGTGTTTCTGTGTGTTTGCATGGTGTGACACTATGCTGAGTGTGGAAGTCTGGAAGGGTGTGTACACTAAGTGCTAAGTTTTATTTACCTACGGGGTGCACGTTTCAGTGGTGCTCTGCAGTGCTGAGTGTATCTAAATCCAATGACATATTAATTAGTTTTGACCCCTGTTTAACTTAAACTAGGGCCATTAAATGATGTTAATTATATACTAGGCAGATGGAATGCATCATAGATAGCCAAATCACAAAGTCAGCACCTACAGCAGAGCACTACAAAATATGCATTTGCCCTACAATCAGATATTTCCCCTATACTCTGCACCACTGAAGTACAGAACTGGGAACTGTAACTGAGAGAATGCTATTGGCTGCTGAAAGTCTGCTACATCTGTGTCAGCTAGATACTGAAGTCAATCCTACAGCTGCTGCTGTTGACAATAGATGCAGACAGAGAAGGAAAAGAATGTTTAGGCTCAGCGTAACATTCCAGGAGCTACATGAGCTGGGGATTGTAGAGCACTACAGGGTGGACAGGGACATACTACAAGAACTTTTTGAACTCTGCCAACTTCAGCTCAGACAAAGAGCCAACAGAGGGGGAAATCATCCCAGTGGAAACAAAGGTATATGTAGCCATTAGGATACTAGCTTCAGGTACTTTCCAAAGACCAACTGGGGACATGATGAGGGTCTCAAAGGCTTCAGCATCCAGGGTACTCCACCAGTTCCTGGATGTCATGCTACTACATGCCAGTGAGCACATTTCTTTTCACCTTACCCCTGAGGTGAGGACTAACAATATGCAAAACATCTACCGTGTAGCAGACTACCGTGAGTTACTGGGTGACATAGACTGCACTCGTACACATGAAGTCACCACATGGTGAGGAGGGTAGAATCTACATCAGTCGCAAGGGGTACCGACTGCCAGGTCATATGCAATGCCCAAGGGATTATCATGAATGTGTGTGCTGGCAGCCCTGGCAGTTATCATGACTCCCATACCTGGCACTCATCACAACTGTACCAGATGTTTGTTAGGGGAGGACATCTCACATGACCATTTACTGGGGGATGCTGGCTATGCACTGGAATTGTGGATGATGGCACACATCAGAAATGCACACACACACACACACACACACACACACACACACACACACACACACACACACACACACACACTCACACACACACACACACACACACACACACACATACACAGATGATTGCCATAATAAGGCACACGCACAAACTAGGAACATCATAGAGAGTATTTGGGGTGCTGAAACCACGGTTCTGGTGCCCTGATATATCTGATGGAGCCCTGCCATACTCTCCAGCCACATGTGCCCAGATGTTCACAGTATGTGCCATGCTGCACAATGTGATCCTGCAGAAACAGATACAGCAGGATCATCAAAAGAGAAGGGATACACAGCACACACCCCCAGTGTCTAGGTCATCACAGCCACAGTCACAGGAGGACTCAGAGGAGGAATCCCCTGATGATGCCCCTGTAGGCAGACATAGGTGTGCCCAATATGCCCTGGCCTTGGCTAAGAGACAATGCATAGCACATTCATTGACAACCTAGGGCCCTAGGGACTGACACTTTACTCCTACTCACATACATATAGTAAAATTGTTGATGCCAGGCAACCAACACAACCTGTACCTATCCATGTATTGGCTGCATACTGCTTGCATCACACAGAGTCAGCTCTGAACTACAGTCCTGTCAACTGCTGCATTCACACCGTCAGTCTCTAACCTACACACTCCTTGTAAGGATTACCATAACATGGTATCATATGTATGGATCTTCTGCATTTATGCAAGGAAATATAGTGGGCTATGTGGATTACTGTGTATCTCAGCAGATCATGTGCTGTTGTTCCCCCACCTCCAACATAGCAGTGTTCCCATATAACTGCTTTAACAGTAAGCTAGCAATGGTATATCAGCAGACCAGACAATCTCAGGGCTGTAACATAGAACTTGATCACACAATGTATGTCACATGTAACTCAGGAATAACAATGCCTGGCAGCTTGTATGGCTCATGGACTATGGAAGTTAGCATGGGTGAGGGTGTTGGTTCTAATCTGGAAGTAGTTACATATTTTGCATGTGAGGTAGTATTATGTTGGTGTTTTCACAGACTCTCAGTTTGTGTGTGGTGTAACACTATGAACATCAGTCACATATTAAGTACAGCAGACAGCTGGGGAATGCTGTGGACATTTTGAGTGAAGTACAGTACTGCAGAAACAGGGACAGATGTCATTGTATGTAACACACAAAATCCCGGACTGGAGTACAGGTAGGTGTGGCCTGGAGTCACTTTATAAGTACTGACAGTCCCACTGGGCATGCCCATTCAATTAGTTAAAATGAGTGCAATTCTGTTGCCCCGTCATCAAAATCATCTATTATGCATACTTATTTTTATACATACAGCTATATCAGTATACATATCCGTCTGTCACTATTTTTTCTCACATATATAGTATATCTATCTCTATGTAGTGTCAGATAGACATTTGCAGATATATATAGCTATATATATTAAAATGATACATAAACTCTCCCCATATAGCTATATAACACATATACATATCATACAAACATGCAGCTACAATTATATATACATCCCTGTTATATGCATAATTATGTGTGTGGCTGTCTGTATTGTCCTATATACCCTAATAATGGTGATAAATCTACACTATCACACATGCATACTGTTGATCAAAGGATCCAAACTAAGGGGACAACAGTACATAATCCACTTAGCCACAAACACCTGTGCCTGCTAATTGTCACCACATAGACAGACACATGTGAGCAGATGGTATAATGTATAATGTTCATCAATCCATGCATGGACGGAGCACATTGTTCCTGTCCACAGGTTTGCCTACCTATGTTCATAGGTTCATAGGTAGGTACTAGGCTATTGGCCGTAGGGCCTATATAAGCCTAGCCAAACAGTACCCTGACTTTTGGCACTCAAAAACGTATGTAAGTTCAAACAGCCACATACAGTCATACTGGTAACTATACACACATAGTTAGGATAATAACAGTTATTTCACTGCTAGAATACCAGATGCAGATAACAGCACAAAGAAATATCACTCTGCAGACCACAGATGCTGTTCAACACAAGCCTAGTTTGTGCAATGCACAAGTACTGTGCCTGCAATCATGTATACAACACCCTTAACCTGTGGAGTATGTGATAAGTACTGTGATCTATAGTGTACAAGACATAGATATGTAGGGGTTCTAATCTCACTCCAGGCTATTTCATACACATGTGTGTGTATCCCCCTACAAAGCAACTGCAATGCCCTTGTGGGCTGTCCCCCTGCAATGATTATGCATATTTTGTCCCTGCAACTTGCTGCTGGCTTCCAAACTGCCAGTGCTCTCTTCTACAAGGCCTGATGATGTCATCCATGTTAAGACTACTAGCTGACAGTGTATTATAACACTTAAGTCATGGTGCATGTGATAAGTACTGTGAGCTGTAGTGTGTAAGACTAGATAGGCAGGGGTTCTAATCTCACTCCAGGTTTCTTAGTGTGTGTGTGTGTGTGTGTGTGTGTGTGTGTGTGTGTGTGTGTGTGTGTGTGTGTGTGTATGTGTGTGTGTGTGTGTGTGTGTGTGTGTGTGTGTATGTATCCCCCTGCAAAACTGCCATGTCCTCATGAGCTATCCATGTGTAAAGGTTATGTATGATTAGATAAGTAGGGGTTCAAATCTCACCCCAGGCTAATTGATATGTGTGTGTGTGTGTGTGTGTGTGTGTCCATATGGCATTTATATATGATCACCTTGATAACATAGAAATAGCTAGGGTTTTGCAGTATTTTATTTGTAGCATGTGATGAGCTCCCCCAAAAGGACTGACCAAAACAAGGCCTGCTGATGTTATCAAGCATATGTCCTAAACTGATAATACTAGGAGACATGAGGTCTGTTGCATGCATCATGTACTGTGATCTGTAGTGTGTACAATTACATAAGTAAATGTTCAGATCTACATACAGTCAACTTGCACTATGTGTGTGTGTGTGTGTGTGTGTGTGTGTGTGTGTGTGTGTGTGTGTGTGTGTGTGTGTGTGTGTGTGTGTGCTTTGGCATGTCCTGTATGCAGTGATTGGAAGTAGTGCTAGCCTCAATGTATCCATGCTTGCATTTGAACCTGTTACAGCACTTTACAGCATGTTATGGAACCATAGGACATTTGAACTTCACTAGCATATTGGCCGTACAGCCCTCACAATCATAGACTTCTTTATACCTGGAGGTACAGGATCAGCACATATTGCCCCAGTTCAAGAAGGACACAGGCAGACACCCTGTGTTGAGATGATCGCTGCCTAGTCAGTCATACAGATGACATGTGCTGATGTGCACTGAGCTGTTCTGTGTGCTATTAGGCAGGGTTCTGTTTCAAGGGTGTCTTTAAGTCTGCTAGACAAATCTCTCCCACAAGCATGTAGTACTAACATCACATACATACAAGGTTAATGCCCTTACAGTGAGTTATCCACCTACTAGGCCTCCTACAGATCACACATTGCCCCATATGTAAGGCACAGATCACGTCTAAGTAGTCTATATGCCACAGGTGACAATGATACTCATTGCAGACAATCTCCATTGAAAACATACTGATGCCATGAAGTGTCATTATGAGGAACATACTGTTGTCTGCAATTGCCCTTACTGCTTGTAAAGGTACATCAACAAATGGCCATTGCACTCATGTATTGGCATGCTGAGGGATGAGTACTTAGAGGTTTTGAGTATCTCACTTACAGGTGACTGTGGCCTCAGCTATGCCATATGCGTCCTGCCATATCACTGTATGGACATGGTGATCTGAGGCACATTAGGTGTAAAACTGTGTGGCCAGGTCTGTGTGTGCAGTTCTTTCACACCTGAGTATGTACATTGCATGTTGCAACTGATGTGCTGCGTGCCAGGTACATAGGTCTAACTGATGGAAATGATACTACATATACATTTGCATGGAGTTTATTGCCATTAGTATGTCAACAGGCATGTGTTTGCAATAGCCTCTTGCAGGATAGTGACATACCACAGACAGTCTATGAGTGCGCACAATTTGCAGGCATCAGCCAAGATTGTTAGCCACAGTCAGTCAGTAGTCATGTGTATTGTGGTTAAATGGATTCCAAGCAGTAGAGGACCAAGGACTGTGCCCTGTTGTGCACTGCTCCTTACAGATCAGCTACTGGAGGCAGATGTCCCTATGTTGCACATGTGCGCCATCAATGTACCACGTAGTGACCCATACAATGACAACATCATGGATGCCTAACTAGGCGCATTGTAAATGTTGCCTGAGTGAGGGGTATAGTCAGATGGCTTGGCTCAGTCCAGGGGTTGTATGCCCTGACCTTGGTGCCTACCTCGGAAATGTTCACTACATGTAACAATCATGCTCCCCCGTCACATATCCAAACTGTGTACAGTCAACTGTGTGTAGATCACATATATGTGTGCTGATCAGCTCCATGATGCTTGCCCTAGGGGCATACAGATATGGATACTTAGACAAAGAGGTGTATAGTTATGTTGGTCAGTGGATGCACCACCTCTGTGCAAGGGTATCACAGTTGCCTTTGTCCACTCAGCTGGTCTGCAGCCATTGGTGTCAGTGTGATTGCAAGGGTTTCCCAATGGTGTTAGTAATCCTTGTCAGATCACATGTGGGATGCATCCTGGAATGTTAGCATGTGCAATAGATGCTGTGTATCTTCCAGTGAAAGGCCAGTTATGAACTGCTCTGTAAATATGGAAGTTATGGGATAGATTGTAGGAATGTTATAGGCCACATGTGGTGGGGACAACAGAGTGGTCTAGTTGATGCAGACAGTGTGGGAGTACAGGTTAAGTATCAGTACAGACCAATCATATGTGGCATCATAATGTATGAGGTTACTGATAATCTGGGCCTGTCCTTTGAGGTCACACATGTAACTACACTGTGCGTTGAGGTTTTGCTTTGTGTGAGTGGCCACGTTTTTCACATATGATATCTACACAACATCACTATAAAATTATGTGCGTCTTTTAGCTGATGAGGTAGTGCCTCCATGTTAGGTGGGGCACCCTCACCCAAAATGTCACATAGCACTATCCAACTGTTGTTATTCAGCCTGCTAATGGCAGTTGCCCTCCAGTCAGGTTTGCTGAGCCATCATGCGCCTGTGTCCCTCCTGTCACGTACAGCAGAGTTCATGCAGTTGTAATGCTGCTGACATAATACATGGGTGTAGAGTTTGAATACTTGCCTGTCCCATCTAAATGGGGAGGTTCAGTTACACTATGTCAACCATCCCACAGGAGGTAATAAATGGCTTTCTTGACATATATGTCTGTATTGTCTGCAAGGAGGGTATGTGCTGATAGTTCTAAGGAGACTGATCTGTGGCCAGATCCCACAAGGGAGGATGTCAAATTGAAGGCCTGAACTGTTCATCCATATTGGTAAACACATGATGCTATACGCTGGTTCCCCATGTGGGGATGTCATGGCACTGCTTCAGGGCATTGACACTAAGGACCTGGACCATACTTTGCGCAAGTGAGCCGGAGCACGACTAAGCAACACTATGTGCAAATGCCTTTCTTCTTGCAACATGCTGGAAGTAACTACAATACTTACTTGCACAGAGGACAACTAGCATGTAGTGCCAAATGGTGCCCCATATCTCTGAGTCATGTCACCAGAAATGCCATGATAGGAGTTAGCATGGATATGGGCACTAACACTGTCGTACACCTACTGACACTGGACCAAACACTGTTACTTTTGCTCAAGGCCATATCATGCCTTACAGCTGTAATCTGTGGAGCCCAATGACTGCTAGACTATGATATGGATGTTGGACATATGTCTCACTCCAACAACCATTGCCTGACAAGGTGTTTGACAATATTAGATCAGCAGACCTTGCTGGAAACTGTGTACATCATGGGCAGAGTGTTATGTCAGCTGGTGGATAGGAAAGTGTCTGACAGTCATACTCTGGAAAAATAGCATTGGAAAACCTACACTGCAATGATGACAGTCACCAGTGGAGTTCACCATCCTCCATTATTGGCATACTGTATCAACCTATTCCCTCTCTGCAGTCACAGTCACTGTCAGTGACCTCTGACTGAGTACATTAGCAGGTGACTGCATATTAGGAGCTGTCACAGAATTCTACACAGAACCAACAGTTATCCAGGATGGTCTAAGACACAGTAAGTTGTTCTCTGAGCAACTGACAAAGACAAAATGGCACTGCCTGCACAATACTATCCTCACTTGTGGGATCTGGCCACAGATCAGTCTCCTTAGAACTATCAGCACATACCCTCCCTGCAGACAATACAGACATATATGTCAAGAAAGCCATGCCTGCAAAATTCTGTAGTGTCCACACACCACACACAGTTGAGCCATTACACATGGAGTTATGGACACAGACAGTAATGTAGCCTTTGACTTTCACTGGTTGGTAAGATGTGGGGATGCATTCACTGTTGTACAACCTATATCGACAGGTTTGGGATGCAAATCACAGACTGTCACTGCTATATTGAATGTGGCATTCATCACACCTATCATTGTGTGCAATGGCACCTATGCTATGTCACTACAAAGGCATATTGTATAACTGTAGTAGCCACATGGGTTTCATGGTACACCAATACACAGTGTAGATAACATGTCCTATGGAGTCTATGTCATGATCTTCCATGTGTAGCCTGTCTACTAAATACTTTGGAAGGGATGTGTATGGCCTCATACTGGGAGGTGTTGGATTCCACTGTGTACCACCCATGTATCCATGACAGGACTAACACATGTCTTACTTGTTCTTCATGTCTACAACATCACTGTGGTATACATAGCACATGCTGTTGAGACAGATATATAATACAGACAGTACACCCTACATGAAACAGCCCCCCCACATGCATGTGAAGCACACATCTGCTGTGACATACATCATGTACAGGTTACACAATGGGATGCAGAACATGAGAATCATAACTGGTGTTGGGAAACTATCTGTACTGGGCACAGGATATTTGTAGATGGGTCATCTCCATCACCACAGCTTGTAGAAGTATTAGTTCTCAAAACTTTGGTGACACTTATCAAGGATAGCAGACCTTTTCACAGATTAGGGTTACATGAGTGTGAATAATGCTACCATTGTCCTTGCTAGCCTGTTATACACAAATGAACCTTTGAAGCCATGCACTTATAGTGCTGTACCTTGCTGAAGACATATTTCTGCTGTGCTGAAATGCAATGCTGTGCTGCTTTATTGCCACTATATATCCATAGGATATCCCGACAGACTCCTGAAACAGAAACAGAAACAGGTCCGTGACACTCCTGTCATTGTGTAACTATACAGACATTACAACATCATACAGCATAAGGTAGACAAACGTATGTGGCATACTTGTGACAAATGCCAGCATACAGTCTGTTGCTTACCACTACAAGTGGCATGGCAAAATAACACTGCATTACACAACTACATGTTAACTAATATAGTCACCATGTGATCAGACACATAACTTCATTTCCCTACATTGATGGCGAGGATGACAGGGATGTGGCACAGGTATCATCACTTGCACAGGGTGTTGTGTGGGGGTGCAGAAGGCCTAAGCTGACCCAAGAGGTTGACAGCATGTGTGTGAGTCAGGAAGGGAAGCAGGTAAGATGGACCATGGAAAGTTGCTGTGTGTGTCTTGCATTTGACAGTGGTGGGTGAGTGTGTACATGTACATACTCAAGCTCAGTGCTAGCCATACATGTGTGTATGTTGGACACCTTTGGACCGTACATGGTAGAACTGGCAGTTCACCATCTCCATCCCCAAACATGGGAACTGGCTCTGCCAGTAGCTGCACTGGCACCTCCACGTCCAAGGTCAGAAGCGGTGCTAGTAGCTGATGGTGATTGCAGTCTACTGGGACCGTGTCCCCCATGAAAATGCCCAGGACCATGACTCCATGGCCTGCCGTGTCATGGTGTGGACAGCACACTCCCCTCTGTAGCACTGGATGTACTGCCACTATGGGAGCATGATTGTGCATGGCCACGTGGACTTTCAGCAGATGGGGTTGCTGACCACCTCCATGAGTTCAACACTCACCTCCGACCACACATTCCAGCACAGACAATTTGCGGTCCAAGACAAACCTTCTGTCCACTGCATCAGTGAACCACTCCAGGGTGCCCCGATGCAGTGGAGGCAGTCATGGATGTCAGACTGTGATGCACCCATAACCCAGAGCATACATCCGGTGTTCCATTCACAATGTGCCTGTGTCTCCATGATGTCCCAAAACATGTGCCGAGTGACCTGTGATGTGACATCTGCAACAGGTGGTGGATGGACAGGAGACCTCCTACAAGCACCCCTGTCAATCTGTCTGTGTGGGACCTCACCAGCTCTCTGGCTATGGCTATTGTCTACACTTACTAGAGCCATAGTTGCCACATTTTTCTGATCAATATCTCCACCCTCTGACTGCCCAATATCTGTGGCCTCTGGGGACTGGGTATGTGTGGGCATACTGACTGTGTGCAGTGACAATAAGAGCAGAAGAGGGATGTCAACCTCTTGGACAGATTCAGCCCCAGAAACCCCCACCTGTGCCACACTGTGGCCACCATCATCATCAGAGTCTGGTCGAGACACTGACTTCACGTTGTATAGGGGGCAGACACCAACCTCCCCTGTCACCTGTGATAAGAAAGGAAAAAGCAGTACATTAATACCTGCACGATTGTGCTCTGCAGTACTATGTTGTGATATATGTGAGGCTCTATATACTGTCGTCAGTATCACAGAACTGTTGAAAAACCAACCTCATATAGTAGGACATGAGGACAGTATCCTTCCCACTAACGGATGTAGTTTCTTGAAAATAACATCTAATTACACTGCAATGTCATCAGGAACCATGAGGTACACTGTTGACATTTGTGTAGACTCTGTAAAGCTGACATATATGACACTCTGTAGTATCCTGACAATACTGTCACATCTATCACTGTTGTCACACCTCCAAGGCATACGTATGAGTTTAACATGTGTACAATCCGAATATATGTCTGCAGTTGGCAATCATGTCAACAGTACAGAAATGCAGGCACCAGGCCTGGGATGACAGTCTATGGATTACACTGCTGTAGATCTACATCTATAACAAAACAGTGTCATGCTTCCCAGGAGCAGGACAATGGGCTTGGCCAATACCGGACAGATCTGTGAAAAGTTGAGGGAGTGGTAATGTCAGTACCACCACATGTTCCACCATCACAAGGTAATACGTCCATATAGCTCACATTTATAGTAGTTACTGTGTTCATTGTTATATTGGTCAAACTTTGAGCATGACAGTCAAACTGCAGTGAAAGCTTACTCCTCCCACAAAAGCAGACAGACCTGACACTCACATAAGGCTATGTGTGCACTGACACACTGAATGCTACAGTATTGCAATGTTGATCAGAGTAAGCTTACCTGCACGCTCCTCTGCCATGGACACTGTGGCACCCACATCCATGAGGTAGGGTGTGATGGATACTTGGGAGCTGTCATGTGTGCCGAGATTTGTCAGGAATTCCTCAGTGGATGAGAGAGGTTGTTCCACTGCAGACCCTCCACCGATGAAGCCATGCTCCCCAAGTACATCTGCTGCTGTTCTGCATGAAGCATTGATCATGTCCATTGTGCAGTGTCGAACCTGCTCATATGTCCTTCTCTGATGAACAGTGGCATTGAGATCACAGACATGGTCAGCCCACAATGCCTCCTGCTGTTCCCTGTTGTGCCTCCCCCTGGACAGTGGGAGTTCTTGGTGTTGATGTAGCCCTTCCAGTGTTAATTAATTCTCTGCATCCATGAAAGGAACTTGGCATCGTGCATACATGTTCCCTGAAAGACAACAACATGGGAACACATGTCAGGATCACATATGTGAAAGTGCACTATGTATTACAGCAAGGACAGAATGACTGGCAATATCAACTGCTTGTTCACACATGTCATAGTCCATAGTGTGCAAACATACTCAATGTGTTGATACAACTAGGATTCTAGCAATAGTCAGGTATTCTCATGTGTGCCATGACAGATACTGGTGTAAGTTCATACAGCCAACACTGGTGTCTATTGTAGTGTGCCCCCGAAGGGGAACCCCCCCCCGATAATATGTCAAACCAACTGTACCAAACAAATAGCAGTGTGCTATTACAACCATTGTAAAGGGATAGTTCCATGAGTCCAGTGTGCCACATTGACAATAAACATTCCACCCTTGCTGTCTTGTACATTCTCTGTATGTGTAACACATCTGGAGATCATTGACATGTCATTATTACAGTTTTTAGAAAGGCTTAATGCTGTAATTCCTATTCCCTGTAAGTATAGTCAGACATCTGCATCCTGATGTAAACAAGATGGCTACATACCTGATGGAGTGCAGTACTCCTCTGCTGATATGTGTACATACCATGAATGTTCCAATAGAGAGGTCAGCTCCTTCCCTATCAACCTCTGCCCCCATTTCTGCTACATACTTAAACACTATTTTCTGATGGGCAGTTTTAGCTGCCCTCCCTCTCTAGTTGTTTTGGTGTACTGTTAAGCCTCTGAGCTCCACTCCATTTGCGTGTTCCCCCCACTTCCACCCCACTTTGACCTAGTAAATTACTTTTTGTATTATAGGATTTTTCCAATCAAAACTACCTACAAAGCAGCATCTCTCCAGCAAAACATTTGTCTGACTTCTTACCCAGGCTTGTAGCTGATTGTTTTATTCATTTGAACCTCTGGGTCTCAGCTAAGACGGCGGCAGACCTATTACCTGAGTTCATTGCCCCCCCATCAGAAAGTTTACTAATAGCAGTCCTCCTTGGGGAAGGTGTCATTTTCAAATCCTTTCTCTCCCTGTCCACCTGGTACTGGATCTCTCACAGAGTGTGCATCCCAGGCAAGTGTACTGTTAAGTTTAATTACCTTAAGTTATGTTGTAGTTGACTTGATTAGTATGACTATTAATAATATGGTATTATTATTACAACTGACTCACTGGGTTGCATGTGTAGGGTTACCATTACTGTGCTCTTTTAATGTTAGTAGTATGTAACAATACTACAACAACTCATTTGTTCAGTGAACTGGGACTGTGAAGTATAAATTAAGCTGCCTGCCTTAGTCGGTAACTAGTTATTATGTGATTGCCATTCCTCTGCCTCTGCACACATTGGTTGCTCTATAAAATTCTACCTAAAGATATAACTTGCTTGTATAGTGTAGCTAATTGTAGTGTGTTGCCTTTGCTATCAATTAAGCTACAGTAAGTGCTGCTTTGTTTGTTTTATTAAAATAGATTCCCTCCATCTCATATATTTCACTCACTCACTCACCACAAGCTGTGTCTCACTCTCTGGTGCAATATAGTCTCCTAGCCACTCATCTTCCTACATACGCTAACCTTCCATGCAGACATTCATATCCCTCACTGCTATTTGTTTACCTCCAAACCCCCTTAACTCTCCAATGTATTTTTTTCTTTTTCAGCATACCAGCCCTTTTCAGCCTTTTGTCTCACCTGAAACTATGATCACACTACCAATCCCAGTAAGACACTAGGAAGACAGTTGGCATAGCAGCAAACATCTTACATGCTTGGCAAAGCATTGTATGTACTCCTGTGATTACATCTCTCACTGATTGTTGTTGTTGTTGTTGCTGTTGTGTCTTTCGGCCTTTCCCAGTTAGGGGTCGCCACAGCAGAACTCCAGTCTGCTAATGATTGGCAGTAGATTTTTACGTGCCGAGTTGCCGGCCCTGACGCACAACCTTCAATGAAGGTACACCCATTCATGCATGTCTCCACACAGAAGACGCTCTAGCTGAGAATTGAACGGGACAACGTCTTACTGTGAGGCTACAATGCTACCGCAGCACCACCATCATTTCATGTTACTTTACAACTTTGTTTGTTGCGGCGTGCACACATAGCATGAGCATTCCAATAGAGAGTTCACCTCCTTCCCTATCAACCCCTGCCCCAATTTCTGCTACATACTTAGTCACTATTTTCTGATGCACAGTTTTAGCTACCTCCCTCTCTAGTTATTTTGGTGTACTGCTAAGCCTCTGAGCTCACCCATAAACATTCCATTTGTGTGTTCCCCCCATTCCACCTCACTTTGACCTAGTAAATTACTTTTTGTGTTATAGGATTTTCCCAAGCAAAACTACCTGCAAAGCAGTATCTCTCCAGAAAAAACATTTATCTGACTTCTTACCCAGGCTTGTAGCTAATTGTTTTTTCATTTGTACCTCTGGTTCTCAGCTCTACCCTTTTCCATTCACCCTTGCTTTGCTCGGGCTCACTCCCATCCCCTAGCCTACCCCCAATTCTCACTCACTCCCACTACACCTAATCTTATTTTACACTGACCACGCCCACTCTACTCCTTACCCAGTCACGTGCACTTACCCCTCCCACCTCACATGCTACCATAACCCCTCCCCTGGGATTAGTACCTCCTATCACTCTAGTTTATATCATTACATTACCTATTACCCAATACCACCCCATTCCACAAAACACATTTATCACCTCACACTCCACTTTACTTCACCATGCTACTACCTCACAGGATATCCCTACTTACATCATTACTATCTTTTTCTATTCTTACCTCCTACCACACCTACCTACAAGAACCTCCTACCTACCATGGCATATTTCCATTACCATACCATACCTGTGCTTTTTATACTGCTGTCTCCTCTTCTATTTTCAAGACATCCTTAATTGACTATACCCCAATCAAATACTTTTTGTATTATCACTCACCCACAATCTCCCTATCATACAATATATATTATACAAAGCTCTTGAGATGTATAATCTGTACAGCCTCAAAATTGTCTTGCTGTAGTGATATTCATCCAAATCCTAGACCTGCTACTTCCTTAAGGGTCCCTACTTCCCTACCTCCCTACCTCCCATCCACTCCAGCAACATACTTCTCCTGCCTAGGAAACTAACTGATCTACTTTTACTTAATATAAACATTAGGAGCATCACCAATAAAATTCATGAACTACACGCCAGTATCTCACTATACACACCAGACATAGTGATGATAACTGAGACATGGCTGAAACCCTACATCATAGACGATTAAATAATTCCTCCAGGGTATAATATCCTAAGGAAGGACAGACTTGGCAAAAAAGGTGGTGGCATAGCAGTTCTATTTAAAAATCATCTTGAAGTGCAGAAATTGAACTTAGACTATTGCAACTTAGACAATGAAGAACTAATCTGTACCTAATTGAAACTAAACTCCAAAAAAACTAATAAACATTATAGGCTGCTACTTCCCACCAGGTAACAATATTACCACTCCTGAAAACCTACTGCACTGGTCATGTACCACACTCCAAAATGAAAACATTATCTTGTGGGACTTTAACATAGATTGGCTTAACTGCAACTCTTATGCCCCCAATAATCATATTAACCTTCATGGTTTTACTCCAACCATCCAGTACCCTACTAGAACCGATAGAGCATCCATAGGGAATCTATCCTTGACTGGATACTCACTAATAGACCCGTCCTCCCATCTCATGTAGGTTACCTCACTGATAGTCTAAGTGACCATCTGCCAACCTTTCTGCTAAGACAGCATACTCATCAGACCAAAGGGGCAATCTACAAACTAATAAGAAGTAAAAAGTACTTCAACCCCAACAACTTCATTTCTGACCTAAATACTTGCAGTTGGACACCATTCAAACATACTGACCTAGACATAGATGTAAAACACTTCAATACTAACTTTCTTAATATCTTAAACCTATATTCCCCTTCCAGAACCATCAGAATCAAAGCCAACCCCTCCCCATGACTAAATAAGAATATCAGTTCCCTGCTCAAGGCCAGAGATAAAGCCTGGTACACTGGCAAAAAATCAAGGCCCTAAAATATACGCAAACTTACCAAGAGCTATGTAATAAATGTAAGAAACTAGTTAAACTAGGCAAAATTAACTACTACTACTACACTCTACAAATAAAACATCAAAACAACCCACTAAAGTTCTTGGCTACCATTAACAAAATACTTCTACCTGGAAGAAGTAGTACTCCCTCCCCTACCCTTACAGACACATAAGAGAGCATTGCTACACAGCTCAACAATTTTTTTTACTGAACCCATCCTATCCTTGTCCAACCAGTAAAACAACCAATATAACTAATCCCGACAGAACCCTGTCAAACACCCAGCAACTTTAGCAAATTTCACTTCCAACCTGTCCCTACTGATATGATTAGAAAATACCTTAAAAAAACTTAAACCCGCAACATTAGCATCAGACAAATTACCAGCTGAATTTCTAAAAATTGCTGCTGATGCCATTACATACCCATAGCAATCCTTATTAATAGAGCTTTGTCTGAAGCCTTTGTCCCAGAAACCTGGAAAATATCCCATATTATCCCTCTACATAAAGGAGGTAATTCTAATGAACTATCTACCAACTAATAGCTATTCTATCCCCTATAGCCAAAGTCATGGAAAGATGCATTCACATCCAAATTATGGACTACTTACAAACCTATAAAATTCTGTCTAACACTCAACGTGGTTTCTATCCCTTTCACAGTACCACCACAGCTCTGATGTTTTTTACTAACACTGTAAATTTCCACAGAAATAATGGCAAATATGTATCAGCTACTTTCTTAGATCTGTCTAGGCCTTTAATATGGTTAGTCATAATATACTTATCAAGGTCCTTTCTGATCTAGGACTCAGTCAAGCCTCCATACCCTGGTTGCAAAGCTACTTAACTGGACATCAGTCTTCTCTGTATATATACTAACAATCTTCACACTTCTACTCCTCATGCATCTGTCATACAATATGCAGATGACTCCACATTAATATGTGCAGCTTCCTCTTTACAGGAACTCCACACCCTAACACAAGAATCCTTCCTCTCTATTGAAACCTGACTTACCAAGTTTCAACTTATTCTTAACCCTTCTAAAACTAAACTTCTTCTCTTCAAACCTACATGTTCCACCTCGACAGACCATTCCTTTAACATCACATCTAACAATAACACTGTTATCTCCCCCCACTGCACACACAAAACTTCTTGGAGTCGAGCTTGATAATAAATTCAGATTCAACATACATATTACCCAGACCATTAAGAAAGTAAATAAAAAGCTGGGTACCCTTTATAGAAATAAACAGGATTTTACGAAACACACAAAATCTACAATAACACTCACTCATCTGGTCTCCACAATTCTCTATGCTTCACCAATTCTTACTAACCTCAGGAAGACAGACCTAGCTAAATTAGATTCCTGTTACAACAAAATAGCTAGGTTTAAATAAACTACTAAAAAAACCAAATAACTGAAAAACGACCAAAGAAAAATCAGTGAGTAACAGCTCTACTTTCGTAAAATTTAATAAACACAATCCAACTTCTCTAGCGCCTCGGCCACTGCCTTTATAGAGTAAAAAGTGTTAACTAGTAAAAAACAGTATATATAGAAAACATATTAATTGATACAATTAAACAATTAATCAATTGTTACAGATCAATTTAAAACATTTAAAGCTACAGTAATCAAATAAAAATTTGCCAATTACATTCCTTGTTCAATCCATGTGGAAACAAAGTATTGTATTTCATAATCAAAACTGATTCCTTTTGTCTCAATACATTTTTTTGAAATCCTACATTATTAAATTGCAATGGTACATGTTCTAATATAGAAACTTGCATACATTCCATATTGCCATGATGTTCATTATTAAAGTGTTCTGCAATAGGACTATTTATTTTCTTATTCCTAACATCCCTGACATGTTCTTTTATTCTGTCAGATAAAGCTCTCTTGGTTTCACCAATATAGTATTTTTTACATGAGCAAAAAATAATATAAATTATTCCTGTACTAGAGCATGAATATTTAGCTCTAGTAGTGAATTTTTTACCATTAATTTTTGTTACTTCAGTAGTTATGTATTTGCAGATTGAACAATTGCCACAAGGGAAAGTTCCTATCATATTAGTATTAGTCAACATATTCCTTCTTGGTTCCTTATATACACTATGTACCAAAAAGTCTTGAATGTTTTTACCTCTTTTATAAGATATAACCAGGTCCACATCCTTCAGTGAACCAATTTCTTTTTTTATGAAGTCCCAATACTTTTTTATTATACCACTGATGCGAAAAATTAGTGTATTTGGTTACAAAAAATAATTTTTCCTTATCCAATTGATTTTTATTATAATTAATGTTCCTATGTCTATCTACAGAATTATTTATTATACTTTTTTTGTCAAATATTTCATCAAAACTATTCATAACATCTGACTTATTATATTCCCTACCAATAAACATAGCAGCTGCTTTGGAAGCTTCTTCAAAAGCTAATTTACTATCCGTACTTAATCTTTTAATTCTAATAAATTCACCATATGGAATAGCTGTTAAGGCATGAGCAGGGTGACAACTACTGCCACACATTTTCCAGTTAATCTGATCAAATTTTCTATGTATATTGGTTTGTATTTTTTTACAATTAACCCCTGTAAGGGCAATGTCCAAAAAGTTAACTTGTAATCCTGTTTGCACATCATCAAATTTAATACCTAAATTATTATTATTTAATTCATGAATAAATTGAGTAGACAAATCATAACCACCATAACAAATAAAACACACACAAAACTTCTTGGAGTCGAGCTTAATAATAAATTCAGATTCAACATACATATCACCCAGACCATTAAGAAAGTAAATAAAAAGCTGGGTACACTTTATAGAAATAAACAGGATTTTACGAAACACACAAAATCTACAATAACACTCACTCATCTGGTCTCCACACTTCTCTATGCTTCACCAATTCTTACTAACCTCAGGAAGACAGGCCTAGCTAAATTAGACTCCTGTTACAACAAAATAGCTAGGTTTGCCTCTGATGAGCATTCAGAGCAGACCACTGCATATCTCTAAAGTTGCTCAGCTGGCTAGAGTTCCCCCAACTTTTACTATACAACCAATTTACTTTACCTCATTAAATTCTTAACCAACCAGAAAAAAATCCCCTCACTACAATACCTACTTCATCCCTATACCAGTAATAGAACTCTGTGCTCCAGTAATAAATTCCTTCTTGAAGTATCTAAAGTCAGTAACATGGCAGGTGAATCATTCTTCTCTAACTGTATTTCTAAAACATGGAACTCACTACCAGCCAATATATCTTCCATGTCTTCACTAACAGTTTAAGAAAGCACTAAGAACTCATCTCCATACTACATGGCTATGTTCCTGTACTTGCCTAGGCTAGTTCTACATTTTTATACTGCAATCTCACCTCACCACTTGGAGCATTCACTACCCAGAAATTACTGTATCTACTACTGTACCTATGGGGGCTACATTTTAAATTATCTTACACTGATTTACAATGTTTGTGATGACACATCTGTATGTATAGCTATTTTTAGTGTATTTTGAGTGTATTTGTTTCTTTCAAATTATGTGTTATCAATGTATGTTTTCTAAATCAACTTGTATACTGTGATATACTATTTGTCAACTTATTTCAATTGTAGTGCTCAGCTTATGTCAATTGTTATGACATTTGTGGAGCTTTTCTCACTGGGCCTACACTGAAAAAGGACCTGTGTCCAGTGGACTTTATCTGTTATCACATTTAAAATAAATAAGTAAAATAAATGCCCAGACATACAGGCTGTGACAAACATTGTTTACATCCATCAGTATGTGCATGGCTTTATATGGATGTATACTTGCAACAGGGTCCCAGTTGAAAATGTATTTTTCATTAATGCCTTAACAGGTGACTTTCTACATGTTGCTGACAAAGGGGCACATTTACCAGTTATCACAGGCCTCAGTTACATCTATTATCATGTGTTTGGTTGTCTAGTGGTGCACTATTACACCACAGTACAAGGTACACTCACATTTTTTCCATTAATTTTTAATCAATTTTGCACAGTGCGGCATGACGTGCAGCTCCAGTAAAACATGCGTAATGACTATAACTGGCCTTTACTATGTTTTGTTTAAACAACCTATTTAATTAAGAGTTGTGTGGTATGGTAGGTTAATGCAGTGGTCTTGGTTTTGAAATATGGGACAGGTGTTTATTTTGTAACTGTGTATTACAATTTTAAAAACATATATAGTCAATATAGCTATATTTAGCTGAACTTAATGAAGCTTTGCTAAGCATTACGTCATGCAGAGTTGTGCTAAAAAATATAAAGGAAATAAAAATGGCAAGATAGGAAAGTGGTGAAATGGGGTGCAAGCAGGTGGGAAACATGGTGAAAGGCAGATAGGGATGTGCAGGAAGGGTGTAGGAAAGAACAATAGCTATCCATTTCTTGTACAGCAACAACTGTGCACTTTGACAGAATTTGTACTTGACTTTGAACTCTCACCCCCAGAAAGAAGGGTGAGGACAACATAACTGAGTTGTCAAGCAAATTGGGCCAAATTATGTGTGTCCAGTGGAGATGTGTGCAAAATGGAGAGCAATGTATGGGACAATATATATATATATATATATATATATATATATATATATATATATATATATATATATATATATATATATTTTTTGGTACGGGTGCCCTTTTTTTTTTTTTTAAGGTGAGAGTGGAATGTTGGGGAAGGGATATAGGTATGTGTGGAGGAGGTGAGTTGGGTAGGTGAGGATGCATTTGCAAACAGAAAGGACAGAGAGGACAGCAGACAGGGGTGGTGTGTGACACATTAGGAGTGTGAACACCTTGAATAGGGAGGGTGTTGTGGAATGTAAGTCCCATGTGCCTCCACAAGGCAGTAACATAACTAACATCCCCTCCCTTGGGACTGTCTGCACTGCTCCGTCATTGCCCGGGGGGGGGTGGCAGTAATGGAGGCTGGGCACTAGGGCAAGGCTCCCCCACCAGGTTGGCCAGTATGGTGGACTATTCTGCACACCAAAACTGGCAGCTCAGCCTGGGTGACAATTCCCCCTCCACTACCACTCCCAGAGGGGGTCCTTCCCCTTCCTGTGGGGCATTACTACCCAACACCACAAGTAGTACAGCAGCAGCAGAGGGGGAATCACTTGTCAGGGTCCCAGACATGCTGGGACCCAATGCCACGGCCGGAGGAGGCAATGTAGGCAGATTAGCTGGAACCGACCTACCTTGCATGCTGTGGTAAATGAGGTATAGCAATAAGTTAAGTTTACTAATAGTCAAATCACTGTTAGTATTAACAGAATGGAATATCATATTTATTAATCCAAATACATATTAATGTATATTACTTGTAACACAACATTAACTAACATAACAGTCATTATGTTAACAGCATGCCAGTAAGAATTAACCCATAAGGCCAACAAAATACTTAGTTTAACAATGCCAATATTGAATCATAATAAAACATAGCAATAATAAATCACTTTGTAACAAAATATAGTTAAACAAAATATGTTAATATTAAATCATAATAATAAATAGCAATAATAAATAAATGAAGATAAGGGGTGGGGAGGGAGAGAGAAAAATTCAGTTACTGACAATGCAGATTATATCCTTGAAAGCACTGATAATAAATAATCTACAGGTGTGTAGTGTCAGTTTTGAATACAGTGACTACAAGTCTCCTATAGGTGATGTAGCACATACATACCTCTCAAGCTGTTAGCATGGGTCAGTATGGACCAAGCAATACCAAATGCAGGTACACAACTACACAGAACAGTTTCACATAATATGGACTTTTATAACGACCAAGGTGTTCTGTAAGTGGATTTGGTAATACACTGCATTCCAGGTAATAATTTTTCTGGTAATCCTATGACAGATGGATTAGGAAGTTTTGATTGCATTATGATAAATTATGACACTTGAGAGGCATGTTTGTGTACAGTACATACACTAGACATCCATCATGCTTTAATTGTCAGGCATGGGAACATAATCCAATAGCTGTCACTGCAGGGGACATCTGTAAATAATGTAACAATTGACTGCAGTAACTTAGTACAGACATGCAAGGAATACAGCCATACTGGAAATATTTAGATAGATTTATTTAGGAATCAACATTGCTGTTTAACACTTTATTGGTATGCTGATAAGTGTTTGTGAAATCTAAACACAATATCTGCTCATAACATGGGCTACCTCAACCATATACCTTTTGTTGTGGAGTGTGAGAAAAGCAGAGCATTATATGACTGATAGTGGCCTGGAGACAACCTTATACCATACAATGAGTTCAGCAATACATGTTACAGGACAGTCATTTTGCATTCTAGAACTACTATTGTGTTACACTTGACTGCAGTGACAGTAGAACACACATGCATGGAGTACAGCTGTACTGCATTTATTAAGACAGATTTCTTTAAGAATCAACAGTGCTGCTTAACACTTTATTGGTATTGCTGATAAATGTCTGTGAAGCCCACACACAATATCTGCACATGGAGTGGGCTACCACACCCATATACCTTTATTACATGGAGTAGGAGGAACAGAGAGCATTATGTTTCTGATATTGGCCTAGAGACAGTGTTATACTTGACTGCAGCAGCCTTGCTATAATCAAGCAATGCATACAGCTCTACTGCAATGGTTATGACAACACAATCCTACATTTTGCTTACTGTTATTGGTATTATTTATTGTTTATTGCAATACAGTTCTTATTGTTCATTTATTGCACTACAGCTCTAATTGCCCATTTATTGCACTACAGTTCTACTTGCCCATTGATTGCACTACAGTTTTTATTGTGTATATTTGATTGCACTGAATGCTTTACTCTTTCTGGCTTATTGCACTACAGTTAGCATAATAAATCCATACTTACCACATTCAGGGTGCAACCTGGCCAGGCACCTGTGATGGGACTCAACATTGCAAGCCCTCTCAGCTGTAGCTGTTGGGAGAGAAGCACACCATTATGCATACCAGTTTTGCAGACATTCAGCTTGCAGTTTGATAAAACAGTGGAAAACATACTTACATATTTGTGGGGCATTCCTAGCTCTTGCCTCTTGGACCCAGGTGCCCAAGGTTCCCCTCTTTCTCCTCTTCAGGTTGTCATAATGGTGATGATGTTGCTCACCAGTGTGGAGGATTCCAGTAGCACTGATAAGTTCCCTAGCCAGCTGATCCCTGAGCTCTGCCTTACATTCTGAGCCTTGGAAACCACCTTGCATCAGCCTGGGTTCATAATTCTTTACCAGGAGCCCAACAAAGACCCTGGACTGCTGAACACCCTATCTCTGCACCCAAAAGCATGCACCATCTCCACCTGGCATATCCACAGATAATCACACTCCAAAGAATGGTGGAGCATTCCTGGCTATTGTGTATAATATAGGCTGTTTTCCCACCATTACATGTCATTGAGCAACATTCAAAAAAGCACCGCATCACTTACCAGTGGACAAACCAGCTAAGCAGAGCTAAGCAGCACTAAAACTCACACAACCATGGTTTTAGTGAAGCTTAGTATCATGCAAACAGTAGTAGACAGCATGTTTAAGCAGTGTTCAGCACAGTGCAGCAGTGCTATAATTCACAAATTTGTTTTTAAAATGAACCATATATAAGAAATTAAATTACAGACATCTTATGAGTGCTTCAGACTCAAACCCAGGACCTACTGAGCATTAGGCTGTAACTCTACCCAATTAGTTACTTGGATATTATAAAAACTAGTACACCTTCACATATACTACTGGGCTACCTGTTAGCATTGCTGAGCACTGTTCTGTACTATGCAAACACTCTTAAATAGACCCAGAAATAAATAATTAATTGCATAGAGTTTCTATTTTTAGATGTCTGTTAGTGGAGAACTATGTATATATAAGTTCCTCTTGGCTCTGTGGTGCTCCAAACTACACCACACAAATGGCAAAAAAAAAAAAATACATATACATATATATATACATATATACATTTCATCGAAAGTTCATTACATCGAAAGCATTTGCCCCTTCCCGATGTTGTGCGACCCTGGAGTTGATATATATAGTTAGGGGGTGTGTGAAGCCCCACCTAAAATGCTTTAGATGAAATACATATACATATATATATACATATATATATATATATATATATATATACAATTAAGATAAACAATTACACCCAGTTTCTATTTTTAGATGTGTAGCAGGTGTAAGCTGTCTATATGTGAGCACAGCTTGACATTGCTGTGCTCTGCGCCATGCCATTCAAACATACAGAGAGGAAAAAACTTTATAAAAATAAAAATAAAAATATTACACATTTAAAACTATTTGCAGCATTTCAAAAGTTGCAGGGAGAATTACAGGGAGCCTCACCCTGTACATAACATCTGACCAGGCATCCACAACCAGGGGTAGCCTCTATACTTCTACCTACACGGATTCAATATCCCTGTTCCTTTGCGCTCCCTCAACAGCATGCCATCACTAATATGCATGGCACACTGCCAAGGGGGACAGTGGCCGTGTACATTGATGCATTCTGTGTAGGGCCTACAAGGTGCCTACATGGATTTTATTAAATCCTGGTGACTATCTATTTTTGAGCAAGCTGTATTTAATTGATTCCTTGATATTTCATCATATTTTTCTGAAAATAATACTCTTTCCATTCTAGAGTTGTAATTAATCATGTCCATTATCACCAGCCATCCACCTTTATCGGGTTGCATAAGTCTTAATTTCCTTTTTTATTAATGTCCCTAAGTTATTTCCATTCATCTTCAGCAATGTTATTGTTGTATTTTACATGTGGATTATTAAGCAAGTCTCTAATATCACACTCTTACAATTTCTCAGACAACAATACTGTGGGATGTAATAGAGGGTTATAGAGTCAAGGTCTCTTAAATGAGTCTTTAAACATATCTAAATGGGTGCTGTCCACCAACAGAACATTGAGGTTCAATTTTCTATTAAACAACTTTAAATCAATTTATGGTTCTGCAATTCTCCCCCTCCTAGTATGTATAAAAGTCACACCTTTTTCAAAAAAAATAGCTAGTTTTTTAGTAATAAGAACAGAGTTTAATTTGTATAATGTAAAATCCCCTTTAATATTTGTTACTGCTAGTAATGATTCCTTTTGCTGTATGTCTTTTTCCCTCCCTTCTTCCTCTGGTGTAAGGGTAAAGGGGGACATTGTTCTGTGTTCTAGAAATCTAGGAGAGATTGTTGAGTTGATATGTCTTTAGAGGTACCACCTCTTTGGAATGGACCTCAGGCAGGAACAATCTCAATCAACTAGAGCAAAAATAGGTGCACACAACTGAAGAGGCTGGTTTCAGACAAAAATGTATGTCTTTTGTCCAGTGTTAGCAATCTAAAGTAATGCTTGATAAAGAATGGATTGTGTGGTACTGGTTTCTTCTTTTAATATATGTATATATATATATATATATATATATATATATATATATATATATATATAGATATATATATATACACACACACACACACACACACACACACACACACACACACACATCCTTAGTTTCACTCACTAGACACTTTCTCATGCACTATGAAATTAAGCTGGTTGAACATTTACTGCTGCATTTCTTGATCTTGTCAGATTGTAACTGTAACCTAATAAATCTTTATGCACTATTGTTTTACATTTAATGAAACAATAAATCTTCACATTCTTGATTTAGCTTTTTCATTTTCACAAATAACTAACAACCATCTTCACCCCTGTTTCTCCCTTTTCTAACCAAAGTTCCAAACATTTAAATACTTAAACTTGTATTATGACTGACACTATTTAAACTCTAATCAACTTATTGCTTATATCCTTGAACCTGTTGTGAACTATGGTACGTAACTCTTACTGTATTATAACTGTTTTAGCTTTCTTAAGCAATATTATGTTCACTGTTACTTTTCTTAATGTGTTCTGATCTCTGAAATGTAAAAACGTCCTGTTTTATTTGGTTATTATAACTGTTTTAGCTTTCTTAAGCAATATTA